>NC_064647.1:114565087-114875087 GCF_023864345.2 Schistocerca serialis cubense
TCAGGGGAAAATATTTGTTTTGATGTCCCCTACAATCTCCTAGAGCTTGTCGGTTGAAATACTTTCCACCCTATATAGATACGGACACTAACCTGGGCAAGTGGCATCCCATAAAATGCACATTCACAAGTTCGAGATGACAGCATAGCAGCCTCCGCCGAACAAGATCAAACGACCGACGAGCTGTCTTCTACGCTGGAGACACAACTTTAGAAGACGACAGGTTTGTGAAAAGAACGTTTAGTGACTCTTATTCAATCTCTCCAGATCTCTAGAGATTCCAGATCTGACTTCCAAAGCACGCACGTAATTTATACCGGAATCTGTGTGAACAGCTTTGGACTTGAAACTTCCTGGCAGATTAAAACTGTGTGCCCGACCGAGACTCGAAGCTCTCCTGCGAACCAGAGCTTCTGTAAAGTTTGGAAGGTAGGAGACGAGGTACTGGCAGAAGTAAAGCTGTGAGTACCGGGCGTGAGTCGTGCTTCGGTAGCTCAGATGGTAGAGCACTTGCCCGCGAAAGGCAAAGGTCCCGAGTTCGAGTCTCGGTCGGGCACACAGTTTTAATCTACCAGGAAGTTTCATATCAGCGCACACTCCGCTGCAGAGTGAAAATCTCATTCTGGAGCTTTGGACTTGTTTGTCCGGGGGAGTTGTTGGGATGTCTCCACTGCTGGCTTCGCCGTTTGTCCTGCGGCTGTCAGAATGCTGTCAGGCGGAACCATCATGTTGCCCAGTGACCCCCAACACTGACAGTCGGACGAAGGCTTCGCTTCAGCGATTTGGTTGGGAAACACTGCAACATCCTCCGTACAGCCCGGATCTTTCGCCGTATGATTTTCACATCTCTGGACCCCTGAAAGAAAGATTTGCGTGGACGTCGGTTTCAGTCGGACGAGGAAGTGCAAGAGTAGGTGCGGTTGTACATCCGTTAGCGGCCGATCGCGTTCTACGAAATTGTGCCACCTCCAAGCCGGATAAATGTCTTAATGGGTGTGATGGCTTCTCTAGAGTGGAACCATTCCATGGTCCGCGTGGGGCGAGTGTTCCGTTTCCATTCTACTGCCTCTCACAATTAACACTACTCACCATTAAAATTGCACTAGCACCAAGACGGCATGCAACAGATACGAAATGGCGTGAAGTGCATTACGAGGGACTTCAAAAAGTAAGTTATACACTACTGGCCATTAAAATTGCTACAACAAGAAGAAATGCACATGATAAACGGGTATTCATTGGACAAATATATTATACTAGAACTGACATGTGATTACATTTTCACGCAATTTGGGTGCATAGATCCTGAGAAATCAGTCCCAAGAACATCCATCTCTGGCCGTAAAAACGGCCTCGATACGCCTGGGCATTGAGTCAAACAGAGGTTGCATCGCGTGTACAGGTACAGCCCATGCAGCTTCAACACGATACCACTGTTCATCAGGAATAGTGACTGGCGTTTTGTGACGAGCCAGTTGCTCGGACACAATTGATCAGACGTTTTCAGTTGGTGAGAGATCTGAAGAATGTGCTGGCCAGGACAGCAGTCGAACATTTTCTGTACCAAGAAAGGGCCGTACAGGACCTGCAACATGCGGTCGTGTATTATCCTGCTGAAATGTAGGGTTTCAGAGGGATAGAATGAAGGGTAGAGTCACGGGTCGTAACTAATCGGAAATGTAACGTCGAATGTTCAAAGTGCCGTCAATGCGAACAAGAGGTGACCGAGACGTGTAACCAATGGCACCCCATACCATCACGTCGGGTGATAACGCCACTATGGCGATGACGAATACACGCTTTATAACGATATGTTTACGTAATGTGTATACATAAACATACAGTTATAAATGTTCCCGTTCGTAGTCGCTAATTATAACAATATGTTTACTTTTGTGCTGTAACATCTAGCTATAATCAGCGGTGGAAATATATTTGCGAACACCGACCGTGTGCTGCTGTTTCTTGTTGTATCGTCTGATCAGTCGGAAGCTGCATTGCAGAGGAGAGTAAATGCCTATTCAAAATTCATTATTTTTCGATAGCTCAACATGAATTTCCTATGGGAACGTAGTTTATCATGCATTTACCAGTAGAATATGGCGCGGAGAAAATATTTCGCCGCATGCAACTTCCGTCCGATTTCGACGAAAGAATTCGTGACTGTGAACTCTCTATTTGACAGAAACATAAAGAAAATTAAATAACTTCATGAAGGAGTGAGACATAGATTCCGTATTAAATAGATAGTCCATACAACTAGTTCCATTTAACTACGAATTTATGGCAATTAATAGATGAACTTACACTAAAATGAAGAATTTAACATGGATGCCGTTTTGACTGGCACTTCTCGTAATGAAAATAATTCCTTTGACGTTTTCACATACACGTCACACAATAAATCTACTGCTATGCAGTATTGCACTTTTAAATTACACTAAAATAGTATTACTTTTAACTATAATAATACGACGGCAAGACATGCGCGTCCGACACAAGTTACAAGAGACAAGAGAAGAATGAGTAACTGTTCATCGAGAATATCTCGTACATCCAAAAAAAGTGTAAAAGTGTTCTTCTTCTGTCCGTTTTTCGCGCCGCGGTTTTCAAAGTCAATAACTCACTGCATCTCTGACGGCGCTTCGACAATAAACAAGTTACGTCACAGGTCGCTCACCTTTTACCTTCTCCCAACATTATTTGCTAACTGTAGCTCTTGCCGAGCGACTGCTCGATTAGTGAATGATTTAAAATGATAAGGCAATCACATAATGTTACAGCTTCCAATGTGCGTTCACCGAGATGTCGCCAAACATGGATGTGACCATCATGATGCTGTAAACAGAACCACGGATTCATCCGAAAAAATGACGTTTTGCCATTCGTGCACCCAGATTCGTTGTTGAGTACACCATCGCAGGCGCTCCTGTCTGTGATGCAGCGTCAGGGGTAACCGCAGCCATGGTCTTCGAGCTGATAGTCCATGCTTCTGCAAACGTCTTCGAACTGTTCGTGCAGATGGTTGTTTTGCAAACGTCCCCATCTGTTGACTCGGGGATCGAGACGTGGCTGCACGGTCCGTTACAGCCATGCGGATAAGATGCCTGTCATCTCGACTGCTAGTGATACGAGGCCGTTGAGATCCAGCACGGCGTTCCGTATTACCCTCCTGAACCCCCCGATTCCATATTCTGCTAATAGTCAGTGGATCTCGACCTACGCGAGCAGCAATGTCGCGATACGATAAACCGCAATCGCGATAGGCTACAATGCGACCTTTATCAAAGTCGGAAACGTCATGGTACGCATTTCTCCTCCTTACACGAGGCATTACAACAACGTTTCACCAGGCGACGCCGGTCAACTGCTGTTTGTGCATGAGAAATCGGTTGGAAATTTTCATCATGTCAGCACGTTGTAGGTGTCGCCACCGGCGCCAACCTTGTGTGAATGCTCTGAAAAGCTAATCATTTGCATATCACAGCATCTTCTCCCTGTCGGTTAAATTTCGCGTCTGTAGCACATCATCTTCGTGGCGTAGCAATTTTAATTGCCAGTAGTGTACATTATTATGCCAAGCCCAATAACGTTTATTAAATGCTTGACTACATTGCGAAGTGGCGCAGCCCTTCGGGTACCGATGAGGCTACGTAGCCTGTGTTGGGAAAATGTCTTTCCCCCTAAGTCCTCTTTCAGCTTGCCGTAAAGCTGCCAGTCACATCATGCAAGATCTAGACGTATGTGCGGCCTTGATGGACTTGTTGACAACATCTGCCTGCAGCTGCTGCAATACTGCACATGGCCCAACGAAATTTTGAAATTGTAAAATGTGGCTTCAGAAATGAAAACAATGAATAAGAATGAGCTATTTCTCTGTTAGTTTTAGGAAAGTTTGTCTCTTTCACGCAGAACATTACAATGCCCTCTGTGGCATTGTAGCAAGAAGGAAGCGACTCTACCTTCCATCTCTGGTTTCTGTATTACTACTAACCTGGTCTCTTGCTGCTTCGGTTGTCCCTCGTCGCACAGTAGTAGCGCTCAGGCGACAGGTTCAATGTTGGCTTGTGATCCTACTGAAGTCGGGTGTGTCGCGATGCCAGTTGTTAAATATTCAAGTGGTTCAAATGGGTCTGACCACTATGGGACTTAACATCTTAGGTCATCAGTCCCCTAGAACTTAGAACTACTTAAACTTAACTAACCTAAGGATATCACACACATCCATGCCCGAAGCAGGATTCGAACCTGCAACCGTAGCAGTCGCGCCGTTCCGGACTGAGGCGCCTAGAACCGCTCGGCCACTGCGGCCGGCTGTTAAACGTTAACAACGTATTTTAATATATCAGTTTTAATGAAGAAGCCTTTTAAACATACGCCACACACTTTATAATATGGCGGCACTTGACTACGCTGTTATACTCAACCCTTTACAATACATTTTTATAGATACTGCCCACGACACGTGGCGTTCACTGATAATTAATACCTTCACTTTTTTATACCTTGTTAATCACTGCTATATTTACTCGCAACCGTTCTTTCGAAGCCGCCTCCGGTTACTCGACCGTGAGTTCTTGAGTGTCGCCTCGCTACTACCGCGCCCTGTCTTCCCGACGCACAAGAGAGACCCAACCCTTCTCCCTCAGCCAATAGGGATACTCCTATGCGTATATAGCGGTATATCAAAACTCTCAAAAAGTGGGCGTTTAGATCGCTGTTGCCAGGCAGATCTGACGTCACGTTTGCGGACATTGTGACGGAAGTTTGTCTCGGAACACTGTCTCAGATTTGTAAGATCATACTCCCGAATACTTTTCTGGAGACTAGAAATCTACTCTGTAGGAATCAGCATGGGTTTCGAAAAAGACGATCGTGTGGAACCCATATCGAGCTATTCGTCCACGAGACTCAGAGGGCCATAGACACAGTTTCCCAGGTAGATGCCGTGTTTCTTGACTTCCGCAAGGCGTTCGATACAGTTCCCACAGTCGTTTAATGCACAAATTAAGAGCATATGGACTATCAGACCAATTGTGTGATTGGATTGAAGAGTCCCTAGATAACAGACCGCAGCATGTCATTCTCAATGGAGAGAAGTCTTCCGAAGTAAGAGTGATTTCAGGTGTGCCGCAGGGGAGGTTCGTAGGACCGTTGCTATTCACAATATACATAAATGACCTTGTGGTTGAAATCGGAAGTTCACTGAGGCTTTTTGCGGATGATGCTGTGGTATATCGAGAGGTTGTAACAATGGAAAATTGTACTGAAATGTAGGAGGATCTGCAGCGAATTGACGCATGGTGCAGGGAATGGCAATTGAATCTCATTGTAGACAAATTAAGATCCTTTATCATTTAGCTACAAGATAGCAGGTCAGCAACTGGAAGCAGTTAATTCCATAAATTATCGGGGAGTGGGCATTAGGAGTGATTTAAAATGGAATGACCATATAAAATTGATCATCGGTAAAGCAGATGCCAGACTGAGATTCATTGGAAGAATCCTAAGGAAATGCAATCCGAAAACAAAGGAAGTAAGTTACAGTACACTTGTTCGCCCACTGCTTGAATACTGCTCACCGGTGTGGGATCCGTACCAGATATGGATGATAGAAGAGATCCAACGGAGAGCAGCGCGCTTCATTACAGGATCATATTGTAATCGCGAAAGCGTTACGGAGATGATAGATAAACTCCGGTGGAAGACTCTGCAGGAGAGACGCTCAGTAGCTCGGTACGGGCTTCTGTTGAAGGTTCGAGAGCATACCTTCACCGAGGAGTCAAGCAGTATATTGCTCCCTCCTACGTATATCTCGCGAAGAGACCATGAGGATAAAATCAGAGAGATTAGAGCCCACACAGAGGCATACCGGCAATCCTTCTTTCCACGAACAATACGAGACTGGAATAGAAGGGAGAACCGATAGAGGTACTCAAGGTACCCTCCGCCACACACCGTCAGGTGGCTTGCGGACTATGGATGTAGATGTAGATAGTCGGATCTTGTCCCTAATAAGGTTGCACAACATTGCCTGTTATGATGTTCTCGTTAACGCCCCTTGCTGACGCATAACTGTCAGATGGGCATGCAGCCTGGCTGCTACTGAGCATTCGCGATCGCGTAAATGTGCGTAATAATTAGCATAAATACGTGAAGGGGATCCACGTATTCATTACAACATACACCACTTTTTAAATATTTGAAAAATCTGTATCAGAAAAGTTGTTCCAGTTAGAGCTATTTGTTACTGCTACTTTTATCTTGAATGTGAGAGCCCATATTAACGTCTCACGTGGAAGAACATTGAAATTATTACGAGGGTGACTCAAAAAAAAAAAAAAAATGCACACAATTTTTTTAAAAATCCATCTTTTATTCTACAAGTTTGAAAGTTTTACAGTGTGTAGACACATCCTTTAGGAACAATATTTTCATTTCTTCACATAATTTCCATTCCTCTCAACTGCCTTACGCCATCTTGGAACCAACTCCTGTATCATCGCACGGTGAAATTCTGGACCAACCTGTTGGAGCCACAGTTTGTCAGCGTGTGCAAGGGAGTCATCATCTGCAAACCTTGTTTCACGAAGAGATTCTTTCAGTTTCCCAAAGAGATGATAGTCACATGGAGCCAGGTCAGGACTGTAAGGAGGGTGTTTCTGTGTTGTCCATCCGAGTTTTGTGATCGCTTCCATGATTTTTTGACTGACATGTGGCCGTACATTGTCGTGCGACAGCAAAACATCCTGCTTTTGCCGATGTGGTCGAACACGACACAGTCGAGCTTGAAGTTTCTTCAGTGTCGTCACATATGCATTATAATTTATGGTGCTTCCACTTGGCACAATGTCCACAAGCAAGAGTCCTTCGGAATCGAAGAACACCGTAGCCGTAACTTTTCCAGCAGAAGGTGTGGTTTTGAATTTTTTTTCTTGGGTGAACTTGCATGATGCCACTCCATTGATTGCCTCTTTGTGTCTGGTGAAAAATGATGGAGCCATGTTTCATCACCTGTCACAGTTCTTCCAAGAAATTCATCTCCACCATTCTCGTACTGTTCCAAAAGTTCGTTGCATGCTGTTTTTCTTGTTTCTTTGTGAGCCACTGTCAACAACCTGGGAACCTACATGGCACAAACCTTTTTTAACGTCAACACTTACAGTATTCAGCAAACACTTCCTTCCCCTATCCCAACGAAGCGTGAAAATTCGTTCACTGTGATGCGTCTGTCAGCAGTCACCGATTCGTTAACTCTCTGCACATTGTCTGGAGTGTGTGCAGTACGAGGCCTGCCGCTGTGAGGACAATCCTCAATATTGCAGTGCCCGCTTTCGTCACGTAACCTTCTTGCCCACCGACAAACTGTACTGCGAACGAGAGCAGCATCTCCATACACCTTTTGCAATCTCTTGTGGATGTTTCCCACTGTCTCGTTTTCAAAGCACAGGAATTGTGTGACAGCACGTTGTTTCTGACGAACGTCATGTGTAGCAGCCATATTGAAGACATGCTGTGACGGCGCCACTAGCGGGAACAGCTTGAACTAAGTTTGAAAACAAGCGGGAAGGATGTATCTACACACTGTAAAACTTTCACACATGCCGAATGAAAACTGTATTTTTACAAAAATAGTGTGCATTTCTTTTGGAATGACCCTCGTGGAAGGTATTGGTCAACAATGTTAGGTATTGCATGCTTGTTTGAATTTCATACCTGAAAACCATCCCTACATATGGCTCCGAATTTGGAAGTTTTATAGTGCTTGAGAATGGGCAATAATTCCAAGCCATACATATCAGATCAATTTGCATATAGGGACTTTAGACTTTAACTAAAGGAACGACAACATAGTGTTAAGAGGGAACGTCTCAACGTTGCGGACAGTTAGTGTGACGAGCTGTTGACAGCCTGAATAACCAGCTTTTGCAGTGCGGACCGCTGCGATACCCACAGAAGAAGAGTCAGCGAGGTTCTGGAAGCTGCCGACAGGGATGTGGAGCCACTCCAACTCCAGCGCAGTGGTCACTTCCGGTAGGATTCTGGATGAAGTATCCATGACTCGTACAGCCCGGTCGAGATGGTCCCACGGATTCACGACTGGGATTAAATGTGAGGAGTTTGGTGGCCAGGAGTACGGCGAACTCACTCAGGTGCTCTTAGAAGCACGCACGTACGCTGAGAGCTGTGTGGCACGCGGCATTGTCCTCCTGGTATATGCCATCGTAACGAGGGTATAGGTGGGGTTCTTCCAAATCATGAAGCATACTTGCGTTAATTCATTGTGCCTTTGTAAAACAGTTAATATCCTTAGACGCCAGGAAGGCATCTGGCCCAGACGGTATCCCCATAAGATTGTTGTTGTTGTGGTCTTCACTGGTTTGATGCAGCTCTCCATGCTACTCTATCCTGTGCAAGCTGCTTCATCTTCCAGTACCTACTGCAGCCTACATCCTTCTGAATCTGCTTAGTCTATTCATTTCTTGGTCTCCCTCTACGATTTTTGATGTGTTGACAGAAGTGCCGACACAGTGTTATTTTGAGGGGGCCGATAGGCACGCTATCTAACGCAGACGGGCGTGAATTCTGGAACAAGATACGTTATGACTGCTATCAAGAAAATACGTAGCTTTGAATATACTTAACTTTATTTACTCCTTGTGATACATCTCTCTGGACTATACAAGTGAGACTCGTAAGATACATGCACTGTTACAATTGGCGCCTTGCTAGGTCGTAGCCATGGACTTAGCAGAAGGCTATTCTAACTGTCTCTCGGCAAATGAGAGGAAGGCTTCTTCCGTATGGTCGCTAGCAATGTCGTCGTATAACTGGGTCGAGTGCTCCTCCGTATCTCGAGACCTGCCTTGTGGTGGCGCTAGGTCTGCGATCACAGTGGCGACACGCGGGTCCGACATGTACTAAATGGACCGCGGCCGATTTAAGCTACCACCTAGCAAGTGTGGTGTCTGGCGGTGACACCACAATTTTTACCCTCCACGCTGCCCTCCAGTACTAAATTGGTGATCCCTTGATGCCTCAGAACATGTCCTACCAACCGGTCCCTTTTTCTTGTCAAGTTGGTCCACAAACTCCTCTTCTCCCCAATTCTATTCAATACCCCCTCATTAGTTATGTGATCCACCCATCTGATCTTCAGCATTCTTCTTTAGCACCACATTTCGAAAGCTTCTATTCTCTACTTGTCTAAACCATTTATCGTCCATGTTTCACTTCCATACATGGCTACATTCCATACAAATAATTTCGGAAACGACTTCCTGACACTTAAATCTGTACTCGATGTTAACAAATTCCTCTTCTTCACAAACGATTTCCTTGCCATTGCCAGTCTACATTTTATATCCTCTCTACTTCGACCATTATCAGTTATATTGCTCCCCAAATAGCAAAACTCCTTTACTACTTTAAGTGTCTGATTTCCTAATCTAATTCCCTCAGCATCACGCGACTTAATTCGACTACATTCCATTATCCTCGTTTTGCTTTTGTTGATGTTCATCTTATGTCCTCCTTTCAAGACACTGTCCATTCTGTTCAACTGCTCTTCCAATTCCTTTGCTGTCTCTGGCAAAATTACAATGTCATCGGCGAACCTCAAAGTTTTTATTTCTTCTCCATGGATTTTAATTCCAACTCCGAATTTTTCTTTTGTTTCCTTTACTGCTTGCTCGATATACAGATTGAATAACATCGGCGATAGGCTACAACCCTGTCTCACTCCCTTCCCAACCACTGCTTCCCTTTCGTGCCCCTCGACTTTTATAACTACCATCTGTTTTCTATACAAATTGTAAGTAGCCGTTCGCTCCCTGTATTTTACCCCTGCCACCTTCAGAATTTGAAAGAGTGTATTCCAGTCAGCATTGTCAAAAGCTTTCTCTAAGTCTACAAATGCTAGAAACGTAGGTTTGCCTTTCCTTAATCTTTCTTCTAAGATAAGTGGTAGGGTCAGTATTGCCTCACGTGTTCCAACATTTCTACGGAATCCAAACTGATCTTCCCCGAGGTCGGCTTCTACCAGTTTTTCCATTCGTCTCTAAAGAATTCGCGTTAGTATTTTGCAGCTGTGACTTATTAATAAGATTATATCTTGACTATGCTACAAATATGGCACCATTCTTATCCATCATGTATCAGAGATCATTGGAACAGCGGAAAGTTCCACGGGCCTGGAAGAAGGCCCAGGCCATAGCAATCTACAAAAAGGGTAGAAAATCAGATGCACATAATTACCGGCCAGTTTCATTGTCATCGATTTGTTGGAGAATCATGGAACATATTTTATGTTCACACATATCGACCTTTCTAGACTCTGAGAAGCTCATCTGCAGGAACCAGCACGGTCTTAGGAAACAGCGGTCATGCGAGACACAGTTGACCCTCTTTGTGCACGATATACAGCAGGCTCTAGACACTGGCCGCTGGCTCCCAGGTTGATCCCATATTTCTCGACTTTCGAAATGCGTTCTTCTCAGTTCCGCACTGTCGCTTGCTGCACAAAGTGCGTGCTTACGATCTGTCTGAAGACGTATGCGGCTGGATAGAAAGTTTTCTGACAAGAGAGCAGTATGTCGTCCTGAATGGGGTGTCTTCAACAGAAATAAGCGTAACTTCAGGTGTGCCCCAGGGCAGCGTAATAGGTCCGCTGCTTTTTACGATTTACATAAACGATCTGGTTGATGGCATTGACAGCGGCATTAGACTGTTTGCCGATAATGCTGTAGTCTGATACTAAAATGTAAACTTTCACGGCCGGAAATATCATGTCCATTATAATTATCCGGGCTGTTATGCCGTGATCGGTTAGTGAATTCTTTGTCAAATCCCAACGTTTCGTCCCCGTCTGCGGGAGACATCTTCAAGGGCGTCTGTAGCTCGATGGAAGGTCCGACACACCCACTGGCTCGCTACTGACAGTATGCGACTTCATTGTTTTTGCTAAAAGACCATTTGCAACAATGGTCGGCTGGGACGGAGCAGCGAGGCGGCGTTCACGTGCTTTCTGATTCTGAGGCTCTAGCTGCCCACCGAACCTGGACACCGAAGTTGAGTGATCAGTTAACCCGTTATGAAACTTCAACTGCTATCACATCTCTTCGTTCATTGCTGGTTGTTGCTTCCTGTGCCGTTTCAGCTAGCAGCAACGTATGGTGTGTTGGAGTTGGCGAAATTTTGCAGTTGTCTTCCTATCTGATCATTAACTGGTTGATTGGTTGTTACTTATCAGTGAAGTGCACCAGCAGTATTTTCAGCCTTGTGGCCGTTAACGCCGGTTAGCATATTTCTCCGGCAATGTGTTTTTCCTCGCCATGTTCATGCTGTCTGGCATGGCGTGTAGTTCGACAGCCTTTTAGTTGTTTGTTCGTATTTTCTCTTAAGAGTGGTTATTATGCCTTGCCTGTTTTAGACGCCAATTTTGAAGACGCATGCTGCTGGTGTCTTCGTCCTCGGCTGAGGCCTTCATCTGTCTATTAATTTAGTTTGTTTTAATTTTAAAATAAGGCCTTCAGCGGACTTAAATTAAAATTTGAAGATTGATTGTTTAAAAACTAAATTTTGAAAGTTTTTTTCTATCTGAAATTCTTGTTATACAGGCCTTAAGCCCTGAGTTGTTCGATATCCAGTGTGTGGCCTTCAGCTGAGTCTTTAAATGAAATATTTTTTTTAAGTAAGGTCTTCAGCCGTGTGTATTCTTCAAAACAATTTTTTTTATAACTTGTATTCAGGCCTTCAGCCGTCCTTGTTTTTGGTGTGGTTTAGGGCCTTCAGCCCAGGAGGTATCTCAAGTTTTCTTAACTTCATTGTTTTATTTTCATACTTTTAAGGCAAAGGGTAATTAAGTGGTTCCTAGGAAAATAAAAGTTTGTCTGTTTTGTACAACAGATTACGGCCCCCTCCACAACCATACCCTGATCTGCTCTACCTTACGAAACAAGATTACAATTGTCTCCGCCGGCCAGGGTGGCCGAGCGAATCTAGGCGCTACAGTCTGGAACCGAGTGACCACTATGGTCGCAGGTTCGAATCCTGCCTCGGGCATGGGTGTGTGTGATGTCCTTAGGTTAGTTACGTTTCAGTAGTTCTAAGTTCTATGGGACTGATGACCTCAGAAGTTAAGTCCCATAGTGCTCAGGGCCATTTGAACCAATTGTGTTCAAGAATCAGAGTTTCGCAAACTGAGCAAGTCAATAACGTGTTGCCCCACATTATGCATCAGTTATTCGACCTCGTATTGTCTGGTACAGTTGCTAGATATCGTCTCGACGGACATCGTGCCAAATTCTGCCCAATTGGTGCATTAGAGCGTCAAAACCCTGAGCGTGATTGAGGGCTCTCCCCATAATGTTCCAAATATTGTTAGTTGGGGTGAGATCCGTCGACCTTACTAATGTTTGGCAGGACAAGCAGTACGAGCTCTCGCAGTGCTGAAATGTAGGCCCAAGACCGCTTTCGTAAAGGGCAGCAAAACAGGGTGCAGGATATCGTCGACGTACCGCTGAGCTGAAAGTCTGCCGCTGATGACAACAAAGGAGTTCTGCTATGAAATATGAGGGGCGTTCAAAAAGAAACGAGCCGGAGTCTGGACTGCGCAAACTGGTGACAGTAGGGTGATATCGTGACGTGTGCAACGAGGTGTGGTTCCGACCAGAGCGTAGAAGTTCACAGCCCGTCGCTAAAGGGCTTGCGTGCACGTCACGTGACTATACAGAGCTAGCAGCATCAATCGTCCAACGCTGCCAGTCGCGTTACAAACAGTGATATGGAGGCGTCAAAAGAAAAGAGGTGTTGTTCGTTTTCTGACACCGGAAGGAGTACGAGGAACAGACATTCATCGTCGAATGTCACAAGCATACTGCGAACACTGCATGTCCTTTGCAAGGGTCAAGTCGTGGCACAAGCGCTTCAGCGAAGGACGGGTGACGTTAGCCGGTGATGCACGGTCTCAAGCACCACACTGCATTACTGATGACATCGTCCTGCTGGTGGATGCACTCCTTAACCAGGACAGCCGAGTGAAAGCCGTAGCCGCCGTGGTCGGATGGAGCGTCGGAAGTGTTCACACCATCATGAAGGAACGACTGCACACGCTCAAAGTGTGTGCCCAATGGGTGCGCCACAGTCTTCACCCACACCAGGAAGCATGTCGAATGGCCCACTGTCTTGCTCATCTGCAGCGCTGTGCTCGAGAAGGGAATGCGTTCCAGGCACAAGTGGTGGCTGGAGATGAGTCATGGTGTCATCACTTTGAACCAGAATCAAAACAACAGTCTCCAGTGGAAGCCATCCACAAGAGTACAGGAAAGGTTATGCTGAACTTCTGCTTTGGTCGAGTTGGCCCACTTCTGATTCGGGACAACAGTGAATGCCCAGCGATACTCGCAAATCTTGACCACCCTTCACTAAGCGATCAAATCAAAACGACGAGGCAATCTAACCCGTGGGATCATTCTGCTCTACGAAACTGCAAAGCATCATATGCCCAACACAGTCGCGGCGCTCCTGCAGAAATTCAAATGAGAGGCTCTCGGCCGCACTCTACACAGTCCAGACCTCTCTCCCTGTGATTACACCATTTTTGGTCCCCTTAAAAAGCTCTGAGGGGCAAATGATTCACCTCGGACGACGACGTCCAGCTGTACTTGAAGAACTGGTTAACATCGCAGCACCAGGAAATTTATGAAACAGCCATTCACCGCCTTGTGTGACAGTGGGACAAGCGTCTCGACAGCCACGGTCAATGCTTCCAACATACAGGTACTGGTTTCTGAAATTAAGCCTCCGGCTCGTTTCTTTTTGAACGACCCTTATAAAATGGCTCCCCTCAACATCACCCCTAGTTGTTGGGTGGTATTGCGGGCGACAGTCAGGTTGGCTTCCAAGTGCTGTCCAGGGTGTTTCCAGGCACTCTTCACTGGTCATCAGTTTGAAGCGGGACATCAGTAACGACAGTCCTAATCCATTCCAGGCCGACGGCGTCTCCGGAGTCGCTCCCAGGAATGTTGGGGTACCACCCTGACTGTCTCCCTCCAGACGGCCCGACAACCGGAACTGGTGGTGTCGGGTGTCATTTCATTTCATCACAGGACCTCTTTGGTCGTCAGCACCGATACAGAAAAGCGGTAAGTCGACGATATTCCACACCACGTCTTGTGGCCCTTCATGGCAAGCCATCTGGGGCTTACATGTCAGCAACCACTCACATATGGCAACAGTTTTTACTACTTAGCTTCGTGCCTGCCAAAACCTACCTTCGCGCACAAGGTCACCGGGTATCTCCACAACTGAGAACGTTTCGAACATTACAGCCAGCGCCCTCCACCCAGGTCGACATTTTGACAGTCTAACGCTCCAGTTGGACAGAAATTAGCACGGTATGCCTCAGGAGAACTTTCAAAAACTCTGTCAAGCAATGCCAAGCCAAATAACAGCTTACACAAGGAAGTGGACCTATGTGTTACTGACTTTCTCAAATTGTGAAGCTGCTTCTCTTGAATAAATCATCCAATTTTCCCGAAATAGTATTTCTAGACTGCTCTGCACATGTACATCACTTGTACTCATTTCTGTCCCATTAGGAAAATTCCTTTGTGGTGTGTGTTTTTTTTTTTTTTTTTTTTTTTTTTTTTGGTGTATTGCAGCTAGAAACTATGGACATATCATCTCATGGCACACAAATTTCCCATAGTATATTCATGCAGTATTTGAGAATGAGAACATTTAGCGACTTCCAGTACACCTTACAGATAACTTCAACTGGCCGATGTGGCCGAGCGGTTGTAGGAGCCCCAGTCTGGAACCGCGCGACCGCTACGGTAGCAGGTTCGAATCCTGCCTTGGGCATGGATGTGTTGATGTCCTTAGGTTACTTCGGTTCGAGTAGTTCTAAGTTCTAGGGGACTGATGACCTCAGATGTTAAGTCCCATAGTGCTCAGAGCCATTTGAACCATTTTTTTAGATAACTTCAAACCTTTAAGTATTCTATCTCTTGCTTGTGCCTTTGCCCTGCTGTTTTCGCTAGGTCTTCATGGTTACAACGGATTTGGCATGAAAGGGACTGCCGGATTCCCTTCCTGCCACCACCCCATTCTGCCCGGGACAGAAGCAGTGTATCCCAGTTGTCTGCGTCTAGTGTAAACAGTGGAATAATGTGAACGTGTCACAAATGTTGTGAGTCGTCTAACTGAGGCGGGATGTGGGGACCAGCCCAGTATTCACCTGGTGGGATGTGCAAAACCGCCTAAAAACCACATCCAGGCTGAGCAGCACACCATCCCACGTCGTTAATCCGTTGGGCGGATTCGATATGGGGCCAGCGCGCCTTGCTGAGTCCAGGAAGCAGCCCATTAGCGCTCTCGGCTAACCTGGTGGGTCAAACTTCTTCTCGTTGACATCTGCTACAAAATAAAGAAAGGAAAAAATTTATGCCTTACAACACTTTCGCTGTTGATGCAGTAACACTCCAGCGTCAGGCATAGTGTGTTAATTTATTACATCTTTAGCATGACTGTTGCCCAGAAAGTAAAGCACCGCATCTTTTTCAGCCGAAAACAAAGCTGCGAATGCGAAACGTTACGTATGTATTATTTGAAGTCTTTTGAATGAGCGTGCCAAGCTTCCATGACATCCGACAGATACCGCAGCTGCAGTAAAGTTTCAAAATGGCGTCTGTGCGTTACAAGCAACGTGTCGTCATTGAATTTCTGACTGCAGAGATACACTCCTGGAAATGGAAAAAAGAACACATTGACACCGGTGTGTCAGACCCACCATCCTTGCTGCGGACACTGCGAGAGGGCTGTACAAGCAATGATCACACGCACGGCACAGCGGACACACCAGGAACCGTGGTGTTGGCCGTCGAATGGCGCTAGCTGCGCAGCATTTGTGCACCGCCGCCGTCAGTGTCAGCCAGTTTGCCGTGGCATACGGAGCTCCATCGCAGTCTTTAACACTGGTAGCATGCCGCGACAGCGTGGACGTGAACCGTATGTGCAGTTGACGGACTTTGAGCGAAGGCGTATAGTGGGCATGCGGGAGGCCGGGTGGACGTACCGCCGAATTGCTCAACACGTGGGGCGTCAGGTCTCCACAGTACATCGATGTTGTCGCCAGTGGTCGGCGGAAGGTGCACGTGCCCGTTGACCTGGGACCGGACCGCAGCGACGCTCAGATGCACGCCAAGATCGTAGGATCCTACGCAGTGCCGTAGGGGACCGCACCGCCACTTCCCAGCAAATTAGGGACACTGTTGCTCCTGGGGTATCGGCGAGGACCATTCGCAACCGTCTCCATGAAGCTGGGCTACGGTCCCGCACACCGTTAGGCCGTCTTCCGCTCACGCCCCAACATCGTGCAGCCCGCCTCCAGTGGTGTCGCGACAGGCGTGAATGGAGGGACGTGTCGTCTTCAGCGATGAGAGTCGCTTCTGCCTTGGTGCCAATGATGGTCGTATGCGTGTTTGGCGCCGTGCAGGTGAGCGCCACAATCAGGACTGCATACGACCGAGGCACACAGGGTCAACACCCGGCATCATGGTGTGGGGAGCGATCTCCTACACTGGCCGTACACCACTGGTGATCGTCGAGGGGACACTGAATAGTGCACGGTACATCCAAACCGTCATCGAACCCATCGTTCTACCATTCCTAGACCGGCAAGGGAACTTGCTGTTCCAACAGGACAATGCACGTCCGCATGTATCCCGTGCCACCCAACGTGCTCTAGAAGGTGTAAGTCAACTACCCTGGCCAGCAAGATCTCCGGATCTGTCCCCCATTGAGCATGTTTGGGACTGGATGAAGCGTCGTCTCACGCGGTCTGCACGTCCAGCACGAACGCTGGTCCAACTGAGGCGCCAGGTGGAAATGGCATGGCAAGCCGTTCCACAGGACTACATCCAGCATCTCTACGATCGTCTCCACGGGAGCTGCGAAAGGTGGATATACACTGTACTAGTGCCGACATTGTGCATGCTCTGTTGCCTGTGTCTATGTGCCTGTGGTTCTGTCAGTGTGATCATGTGATGTATCTGACCCCAGGAATGTGTCAATAAAGTTTCCCCTTCCTGGGACAATGAATTCACGGTGTTCTTATTTCAATTTCCAGGAGTGTAGAAACTGTGGGGAATGTTGACAAACGCTCGTTCAAAGTCTATGGAGCATCTGCTGTCGAGAGAAGTTCAGTTGGAGGGGCATGGAGGGCGAGGTCATCAGAAGGCGGTTCGGCGGAGCTCCACGATTTGCAGCGGTCGGGGAGACCATACACGGCTGGCACACCTGACATGTTGCAGCGAGCTGACGTTGTCATTCGTGAGGACAGACGCACTGCGACTCGTCAGTTGTCACTGCATTTTTCAATCAGAAAGGAAGTTTGGATGCAAATATCCGCCTTCTTCGATATTCATTTTGGGTGTGCTAGATGGCTCTCGCGGTGTCTAACGGTGGATCACAACCCCCCCTCCCCCCTCCCCCAGAAAAAAACATTTGTCTCAATGTGTTGCAACATTTTCAAGCTGGTGAGGAGGCCTTCTTGTCCCAGACTGTGACAGGTGATGATAGCTGGGTTCACCATTTTGAGCCCGAAACATACCAACAGTCGATGGAATGGCGCAATTCCCTCTCCCTACAGAAGAAAACATTCAAAGCAACTGCTTCGGTCGGTAAGGTCATGATCGCCGTGTTCTGGAACTGTGATGGTGTGATTCTCATTGATGTGATGCCAAGAGACGGCACCGTTAATTCAGACGCTTTTGTCAACACATTAACAAAACTCAAAACGCGCTTCCAGCTATTTCGGTGCCTCAGCAACTCAGGAGATGGTTTGCTGCAAAACGGTAACGCTCGGCCCCAAGTCTGAGGACTGCTGAACACATCGCAGAACACGATTGCACAGTGTTACCCCATCCACCCTGCAGCCCTGACCTAGACCCGTCGTACTTCCACTTCTTTGGGCCATTAATGAATGCCACTCTGGGAAGACATTTGAGGACGACGAGGAGGTGATTCCACATTGAAGCACTGGCTCCGCCACCAGAACAAGGACTGGTACCTACAGTGCAGACACCTCCTTGTTTCGCGCTGGAGGAAGACCACAAAACCGGACGGAGATTACATGGAAAAACAGGGTGTGTATATAAAACACCATTCTTGCGTGCGTGTAATCCTCATTATGGGAACGAAGTTTTTCGCGACGGCACTTATACGAGGTGCATTCAAGTTCTAAGGCCTCCGATTTTTTTTCTAATTGACTACTCACCCGAAATCGATGAAACTGGCGTTACTTATCGACGTAATCGCCCTGCAGACGTACACATTTTTCATAACGCTGACGCCATGATTTCACGGCAGCGGCGAAGGCTTCTTTAGGAGTCTGTTTTGACCACTGGAAAATCGCTGAGGCAGTAGCAGCACGGCAGGTGAATGTGCGGCCACGGAGAGTGTCTTTCATTGTTGGAAAAAGCCAAAAGTCACTAGGAGCCAGGTCAGGTGAGTAGGGAGCATGAGGAATCACACATGCACATGGCTCTGAGCACTATGGGACTTAACATCTTAAGTCATCAGTCCCCTAGAAGTTAGAACTACTTAAACCTAACTAACCTAAGGACATCACACAACACCCAGCCATCACGAGGCAGAGAAAATCCCTGACACCGCCGGGAATCGAACCCGGGAACCCGGGCGTGGGAAGCGAGAACGCTACCGCCCGACCACGAGATGCGGGCCATGAGGAATCACTTCAAAGTTGTTATCACGAAGAAACTGTTGCGTAACGTTAGCTCGATGTGCGGGTGCGTTGTCTTGGTGAAACAGCACACGCGCAGCCCTTCCCGGACGTTGTTGTTGCAGTGCAGGAAGGAATTTGTTCTTCAAAACATTTTCGTAGGATGCACCTGTTACCGTAGTGCCCTTTGGAACGCAATGGGTAAGGATTACGCCCTCGCTGACCCAGAACATGGACAGCATCATTTTTTCAGCACTGGCGCTTACCCGAAATATTTTTGGTGGCGGTGAATCTGTGTGCTTCCATTGAGCTGACTGGCGCTTTGTTTCTGGATTGAAAAGTGGCATCCACGTCTCATCCATTGTCACAACCGACGAAAAGAAAGTCCCATTCATGCTGTCGTTGCGCGTCAACATTGCTTGGCAACATGCCACACGGGCAGCCATGTGGTCGTCCGTCAGCATCCGTGGCACCCTCCTGGATGACACTTTTCGTTATGCAGGATTGTGTGCACAGAACCCACAGAAATGCTAACTCTGGAGGCGATCTGTTCAACAGTCATTCGGCGATCCCCCAAAACAATTCTCTCCACTTTCTCGATCATGTCATCAGACCGGCTTGTGCGAGCCCGAGGTTGTTTCGGTTTGTTGTCACACGATGTTCTGCCTTCATTAAACTGTCGCACCCACGAACGCACTTTCGACCCATCCATAACTCCATCACCACATGTCTCCTTCAACTGTCGATGTATTTCAATTGGTTTCACAACACGCAAATTGAGAAAACGAATGATTGCACACTGTTCAAGTAAGGAAAACGTCGCCATTTTAAGTATTTAAGAGAGTTCTCATTCTCGCCGCTGGTGGTAAAATTCCATCTGCTGTATGGTGCTGCCATCTCTGGGACGTATTGACGATGAATGCGGTCTCATTTTAAAACAATGCGCATCTTTCAATCTCTTTCCAGTCCGGAGAAAAAAAATCGGAGGCCTTAGAACTTGAATGCACCTCGTATATAAAACATTCTCGGTATTCTTGGCGCGTCAGTTCTGGATAAAATCTCGAGCTTTCGACGATTACCTCCATCGTCATCGTCAGGAGCCGACTGTCTTCACTGCTGTTGTGGTAGCCACTATATAGCCCGAAGGCGGCTTCTGATTGGTCGGCTTATGATTAGTCGGCGATTACGTGGCGCCACCGCTTCCGTTTGAACGTAAACCTTGGAAGGAACGTCTCTGCTGCTTCTCTGCATCAAGCGCTCGTTTCCACGCACAGCTCAGATGGTATCCGCTATCGCGGTTAAAGTTCTTTTGGCTCATTCTTATTTCGACAGCCTCCTTAATAACAGAATCCCAGTACATGGAAGCATGGGACAGAATTTTAGTTTCATCGAACAATATTTTATGTTTGTTCGTGAGGCTGTGTTCCGCAATTGCCGATTTCTCCAGTTCTCTATTATTAATATGGCTTTGGTGTTCCGCACAGCGGTCGCAGACGGTGCGAATCGTCTGACCTATATCATTGCTTCCACAATCACAGGGTGTATTATAAACTTCAGGGACCCTGAGGCCGAAATTGTCCCTAACATGGCTCATCATCTCCTTAAATTTCTTAGGGGGACTAAAAATCGGTCTTATACCACGTCTACGCAGGACTCTTCTTATTTTGCTAGTAATCGCGCCACAAAAAGGAAGAACCGCAATCGTTGTTTCATCCTGTGAGGTTGCAGCTTTTTCACGATTCCTTCTTTTGGAGAACGCTGCCTTTACATCGCGTGCACCATAGCCATTCTTTCGGAACACGTCCTTCGGCCGGTTAATCTCGGACCTTAAGTGGTGCTCGTCAGAAACAGTTTTGGCTCTATGTACCGACGTGTTCAAAACGGCTCTCTTCTGAGCAGGATGATGGAAACTGTGCATTCAGGTATAAATCGGTATGCGTCGGCTTACGGTACACAGAGTGGCCAAGACGCACGTCCGCCTGTCGTTGTACTAAAACGTCTAAGAAAGGCAGTCTCCGTTCCTTCTGCATCTCGACAGTGAACTGGATGTTCGAATGTGTGCTGTTCATGTGTTCCATGAATTGTTCGAGAGCTTCTGCCCCGTGTGGCCAGATCATAAATGTATCGCCAACGTAACGATAAAATAAGGATGGACGGAGGGGAGCCGAATTTAATGCACGTTTGTCAAAATTCTCCATAAAAAGGTCAGCCAGTGATGGAGACAACGGAGAGCCCATCGCCACACCGTCTGTCATTTCATAAAATATTGTTCGATGAAACTAAAATTCTGTCCCATGCCTCCACGTACTGGGATTCTGTTATTAAGGAGGCTGTCGAAATAAGAATGAGCCAAAAGAACTTTAACCGCGACAGCGGATACCATCTGAGTTGTGCATGGGAACGAGTGCTTGATGCAGAGAAGCAGCAGAGACGTTCCTTCCAAGTTTTACATTCAAACGGAAGCGGTGGCGCCACGTAATTGCCGACTAATCATAAGCCGACCAGTCAGAAGCCGCCTTCGGGCTATATAGTGGCTACCACAACAGCAGTGAAGACAGTCGGCTCCTGACGATGACGATCGAGGTAATCGTCGAAAGCTCGAGATTTTATCCAGAACTGACGCGCCAAGAATACCGAGAATGTTTTATATAATTCCCATTATGTTCAACAAAAAATTGTTGAAGAAAAAAAAATGCCGTACATTACTTTCTGGGCAACCCTCGTAGTAACTCCATTCGCAACATAATTAGCTATGCAACATCTTGTGTCATCTAAAGTTACCTGCTAAGCGAGCCCGAAATACTTTTCTTTTAAAATTTCTGGATAGCAAGTGGGATGTAGAGACTCACTATCGTATAATTTGCAAACTGACGGAGCCTCACTTTTATTCCTTCAACAATGAAAATGTGGCAACGGACACCTAGCCGACACATGAGCACGGGATTTAGGATCCTGCGTTACTGCCCCGCTGCTAGTATTAATCTCATTTCAAATGAAGATAAGTGGATCTGAGCTCGTAAACCGAAGCTACCCGGGGTGCATTTTCTGGCTGACTCGTCGCCGCGACACGGCTGTGCCATCGCGTCTGTAAACGGATTGTCGGAGCGGCGGGGGTGCAAATGGGTGCTCGCTGCGCCCGTCAGCGGAGGTCAGCGCTGGTCAGCGCCTGCTGCTGACGCCAGAGCCGCCAGGTCGTCCATCCCCGTATCAGCCCCCCCCCCCTTCCCACCACGCCCCCCGCGGTAATGCAATCGCCGCTGCGCGCAATGCGATTTCCCACTCTGCTGTTGCTGACGCAGCCGCGTATTCACTGCAGAGATTGGTGTCCGTAAAGCGTCGCGCAGAACGGCACTGGGTGGTGTGTAAACCGAGCATCTCTATGAGTAAACAAGGAGAACCGTCACCCCGTCTTCTACTTGCACGGCCTCTGCGCAGAGCAACCATTTGATTTACTGTATTTCACAAAATTAGCCTGGATGCGAGTAGGATTCGCGCACTAAGACATCCATGCAAATTAACCATAGGACGCCTAAAGGGGGGGGGGGGGTTCGTTGAACCCACAACTTTTTTATGTCCCCTGCTTTTGCCCAAGTAACTTTCATACTACATATTCCCTTTGAGTTACTGTTTGTTGGCTATTTTATGAAACGTTAAAGTCAATATATTTTATAGAAAATAAATAAAGTTATTATGGGTCCAACAACCCATCCCCCCCTTAGGCTTCTATGCTATAGAAAATTTCCCTTCGTAGGATTTCGTATTTCTCATCTCTACAACAATGCAAGTTAGTTTCTTGTTGGTTGCTATTCTTGATATTCACAACAATCGTTTTAGTTTCAGAGGAAGTGATTGTTGATGTCAGTCAGCTGTTATTTATCTTGTAAACTTGCAGTGAGTTAGTGCAGTTCCCAACACATAGGCCTCCAGTAACTTTGGTGTCCTACACAGCAAAAACGAAACCAAGTAAAAACTTACTGATGTTTGGCAACAGTGCACCAAGATAAAGGCACTGTTGGAGGAGAGAAGAATAAAACCGAGATAAATGCATATTATAATTCCACTAAAGGTGGAATTGATACCATTGATCAAATGGTGCGTCTGTACACCTGCAAGAGGAGAATAAAGAGATGGCCTCTGTCTGTATTTTACTCTCTCATCGACATTTGTGCTATCAATGCAACAACCATATACATCCAGCAACATCCAAGATGGAATGAAAAGAAACACAACAAACGGAAACTTTATCTTCTGCAAGCTGGGATGGAACTAGTGAAATTTCAGGTAGAAGAAAGAAGTGCCAACGCAAGAGGGTTATCTAACCAAATTGTTCAATCAATGGAGACTATTCTACAAAATAAAATCAAAGAAGTGACAACAGAAGCACGTCAGCCTCCTGCAGGGAAAGGTCGGTGCCAGATTTGTGTAAGAAAAGCTAAAACAAAGAAGCAGAAGTACAACAATCTAAGTAAACCAAAACAGTATTGTGGACAGTGTCATAAACATGAGTGTACACACGTTCAGAAAGAATTGTGAAGTGTGTCTCTTGCCTTGAAGTTGAGGACTCAGTAGTCTATGGTATATGAACACATCTGTATTTTGCATTGCAATATGCCAATTTTTTATTCACTCAATCCAATATTTATAACAATTAACAACATTTATAAACCGATGCCTTAGTTAAAATACATAAACCATTTTGAAAGTTGTAATTAATTTTTCGTCAGTAAACTTACTTCATACCTGTGGGCTCGCCGAACCCCCCACCCCCCTTTGGCATCCAAGTTAGGAAAAAAGGCTTGTGCGTCCTAGGGTTAACATCCATATCTACATGATTACTCTCCCAGTTAACTGCCTGGGGGAGCGTTCATCGAACCTACGAGCTATTCCTCAACCAGTCCACTCTCGAACAGTAGTAGTAGTGGTAGTAGTAGTAGTAGAGGGGTTTTTGGGCGCACGACAGCAAGGTCTTCAGCGCCCGTTCAGTAACATAGGGAGACGGGTGTCAAGAAAAATCCCAGAACAGGAATATAAAACGGAACATAAAACACGGGTGACAATCGTTGAAAAATATGTGCTCATCCACACCGAAGCGTGGGATGAAGCATGGTGTCAACAGTAAAACATGGACAACACAGGAAGAAAATGATAGAGGGTGCTAAAACAATGTAGCAGATGGAAGTGGCTGGCTGACCACAAGGAAAAAAGGGGAGGAGTCAGCCACTCTGCAATACACTAAAACCTCCAGCCTAAAAGTTTAGCCCAGACACGTCACAAAACTTAAAAACCCTAGACACACACGTCTCATCATTAGCTAAAACAGAAGGCAGATCCCCATCAACTTGTGCTTCTGCCCGTGCATCACGGTATAAAATGCAGTCTGTTAAAATGTGCCGGACAGAGATGTGCACACCACAAGCATCACAAAACGGAGGATCCTCCCGACGTAATAAAAAGCTATGTGTGAGAGGACAGTGCCCGATCCGAAGACGTGTGAGGGCCACCTCTTCCCGCCTGAGCAACCGGCAGGAGGAACGCCACGGCCGCAGTTTATTGTCCGTCACCGCCAGCCATTCGTCCTCCCACAACTCCATGCACTTCCTGTGGAGTGCAGCGATGACCGACTGCAAGGGGATAGGACACTGGACCACATCCTGCTCTCTGCAGGCCTCCTTGGCAGCCCGATCGGCCTGTTCATTGCCCCATATGCCGACATGACCAGCCACCCAGCAAAAGGATACCTCTTTACCCCGCCGTTGGAGCAAGTACAGTTGGTCATATATCAGCTGGACCATCTCCTCAGTCGGGTACAGGTTCTGCAGTGATTGTAAGGCACTAAGAGAATCGGAGCAGAGAAGAAATCGATCGCCCCGAACACAATGCATCAGCTCCAGTGCCTTCAGGATCGCGTGGAGCTCCGCTGCGAAAACGGTATATTCAGCCGGGAGGCGAATCCGGGTAACATGATCAGGGAACACCACAGAACAGCCAATGAAATTCTCCTGTTTGGAGCCATCAGTGTAAATGACAGTGAAACCGTGATGCACATCTAAAATGTTAAAAAACAGTGACTGGAATGTAAAATCTGGCGTGCCATCCTTCTTAAAACGAGTCAAATCTAAAATAAGTTTGGGTCTCCGGAGGAGCCAAGGTGGAGATCTGCTCCAACCGCGACGTAAAACACGAAGACCAGCCATAGACATCGCAGGGAGGCAATCCTGTGCGCGAATCCCATAGGGCTGCGTCGCACGTTGCCGGTTATGAAATAACCGTGCTAGAGGAGGCGGAGCAACTGTTTGGTACACAGGTGTGTCTGGCGTGGACAAAGTTTTATACGCCTGGCGTACCGTAAGTAGCCGTCGCCGCATATGAAGTGGCGGTTCACCTGCCTCTGCATAGAGGCTTGGTATGGGGCTAGTTCGGAATGCCCCAGTGGCCAACCGAAGCCCTTCATGGTGGACAAGCACACTGGAAAAAAGGACACTTAAATCTCTCCGTGTGAGCTCTGATTTCTCTTATTTTACTACACTGAAAACCAAAAGATACTGGTACACCTGCCTAATACCGTGCGAGACCCCTGCGAGCACGCAGAAGTGCCGCAACACGACGTGGCATGGACTCGATTAATGTCTGGAGCACTACCGGAGGGAACTGACACCATGAATTCTACCACATCTACATCTACATCCATACTCCGCAAGCCACCTGACCGTGCGTGGCGGTGGATACTTTGAGTACCTCTATCAGTTCCCCCTTCTATTCCAGTCTCGTGTTGTTCGTGGAAAGAAAGATTGTCGGTATGCCTCTAAGTGGGCTCTAATCTCTCTGATTTTATCCTCATGGTCTCTTCGCGAGAGGGAGCAATGTACTGCTTGACTCCTCGGTGAAGTTACGCTCTCGAACCTTCAACGGAAGCCCGTACCGAGCTACCGAGCGTCTCTCCTGCAGAGTCTTCCACTGGAGTTTATCTATCATGTCCGTAACGCTTTCGCGATTACTAAGTGATCCTGTTACGAAGCGCGCTGCTCTCCGTTAGATCTCTTCTATCACCCATATCTGGTACGGATCCCACACCGGTGAGCAGTATTCAAGCAGTGGGCGAACAAGTGTACTGTAACTTACTTCCTTTGTTTTCGGATTGCATTTCCTTATGATTCTTCCAATGAATCTCAGTCTGGCATCTCCTTTAACGATGATCAATTTTATATGGTCATTCCATTTTTAATCACTCCTAATGCCCACTCCCCGATAATTTATGGAATTAACTGCTTCCAGTTGCTGACCTGCTATCTTGTAGCTAAATGATAAAGGATCTTAATTTGTCTACACTGAGATTCAATTGCCATTCCCTGCACCATGCGTCAATTCGCTGCAGATCCTCCTGCATTTCAGTACAACTTTCCATTGTTGCAACCTCTCGATATACTACAGCATCATCCGCAAAAAGTCTCAGTGAACTTCCGATGTTATCCTCAAGGTCATTTATGTATATTGTGAATAGCAACGGTCCTACGTCACTCCCCTGCGGCACACCTGAAATCACTCTTACCTCGGAAGACTTCTCTCCAGTGAGAATGACATGCTGCGTTCTGTTATCTAGGACCTCTTCAATCCAATCACACAATTGGTCTGATAGTCCATATGCTCTTACTTTGTTCATTAAACGACTGTGGGGAACTGTATCAAACGCCTTCCGGAAGTCAGGAAACGGTATCTACCTGGGAACCCTTGTCTATGGCCCTCTGAGTCTCGTGGACGAATAGCGCGAGCTGAGTTTCACACGATCGTCTTTTTCGAAACCCATGCTGATTCCTACATAGATTTCTAGTTTCCAGAAAAGTCATTATACTCGAACATAATACGTGTTCCAAAATTCTACAATTGATCGACGTTAGAGATATAGGTCTATAGTTCTGCACATCTGTTCGACGTCCCTTCTTGAAAGCGGGGATGACCTGTGCCCTTTTCCAATCCTTTCGAACGCTACGCTCTTCTAGAGACCTACTTTACACCGCTGCAAGAAGGAGGGCAAGTTCCTTCGCGTACTCTGTGTGCAATCGAACTGGTATCCCATCAGATCCAGCGGCAGGGTTGTCCATAAATCCGTAAGAGTACCAGGGATGGAGATCTCTTCTGAACAGCACGTCGCAAGGCAACCCATGTATCCTCAATAATGTTCATGATTAGGGATTTTGGTGGACAACGGAAGTATTTAAACTCATAAGAGTGTTCCTGGAGCCACTCTACAGCAATTTTGGACGTGTGGGGTATCGCATTGTCCTGCTGGAATTGCCCAAGTCCGTCGGAATTCACAGTGGACAGGAATGGATGCAGGTGATCAAACAGGACGCTTATCTACTTGTCACCTCTCAGAGTCATATCTCGATGTATCAGGGGTCCCATATCACTCCAACTGCACACGGCCGACACCATTACACAGCCTTCACCTGTTTCAAATGTCTTCAAACCAGTACACGTCCATCCGCTCGATACAATTTGAAATGAGACTCGTCCGACCAGGCAACATATTTCCAGTCATCAACAGTCCAATGTCGGTGTTGACGGACCGAGTCGAGGCGTGTGGTCCGGTCGTCAGGGGTACATAAATGGGACTTCGGCTTCGAAAGCCCATATCGATGGTGTTTCGTTGAATGGTTCGCACGCTGACACTTATTGATGGCCAAGAACTGCAATCTGCAGCAATTCGCGACAGGGTTGCACTTCTGTCACGTTGGACGATTCTTTTCAGTCGTCGTTGGTCCCATTCTTTTTCCGACCTCAGTGATGTCGGAGATTTGATGTTTTACCGGATTCCTGATCTTCACGGTATACTCGTGAAATGGTCGTACCGGAAAATCCCCACTTCATCGCTACCTCAGAGATGCTGTGACCCATCGCTCGTGCGCCGACTATAACACCATGTTAAAACTGATTTACATCTTGCTAACCTGCCATTGTAGCAGCAGTAACCGATCTAACAACTGCTCTATAGGCGTTGACGACCGCAGCTCTGTATTTTGCCTGTTTACATATGTCTGTATTTGAATACGCATGCCTGTACCAGTTTTTTTTGGAGCTTCAGTGTATAATGATCATTCCGCCCTATGTACTCGTAACTGGGCACCAACAATATGTTTTCACACTCTGAGGAGAAAGCTGATGACTGTCACTTCGTGAGAAGATCCTGCCGGAACGAAAAGCGCACTTCTTTGATGTTTGCCACCCCAATTCACATATCATGTCCGTGGCGCTCTCTCCCCTATTTGGCGATATTGCAAAACGAGCTGCCCTTCTTTGAATTCTTGCAACATCTTCCTTCAATCCTGTCTGATTCGGATCTCACATCACACAGCAACAGTCCAGAACAAGACGTACAAGCGTAATGTAGGCAGACGCTTTAGGTCATATCTTATTTCGTAAGTGTTCTGCCAATAAACCACACTCTTTGGTTTGCTTTGCCCACAACAGAACCTAAGTGATCGTTCCAACTTAACTTATCCTCCATTTTAATCCCGAAAAATTTACTTTAATTCACTGCCTTTAGGTTTGTGCGATTTATCTTGTAAGCGAAATTAGGCGAATTCCCTGTGGGACTCATGTGCATGAATTCACATTTTTCACTTGCTACTTTTCGCTAGGTACAGATATCTTGTCTAAATCGTTCTGGAATTTGTTTTAATCATCTGATGCTTTGTAAAATGGTGAATGACAGCTCATCTGCAAACAATCTGAGAGTGCTACTCAGATTGTCTCTTAAATCGCTTACGTAGATCAGGAACAGCAGAGGGCGTACAACACTTCCTTGTGGAACGTCATATATTACTTCTGTTTTACTCGATGAATTTCATTCAACTGACACGATAGTCCATACGCACCCAATTTGGACAGAAGTCGCTTGTGAGTTACGATATCAAAAGCCTTATGCAAATTTAAAAATATGGAATCAATGGGACATCTCCTGTCCACAGCTTTTATTACTTCGTGAGAATAAAGTGATAGCTGTGTTTCATAAAAGCGATATTTTCTGAACCCGTGTCGGTTGTTTGTGGACAAATCGTCTTCTTCGAGATATAATGTTCGAACACAGTGTATGTTCCAAAATCCAACTGCAAATCGACGTTAGCGACATAGATCTGAAAATCAATGGCTTACTTCTATTTCCTCTCTTTGGTATTTGCGAGACTTGTGCAACTTTCCGGTCTTTAGTTACTGATGTTTCTATCACCGGTAGGCTACATATGATTGCTCAATATGGAGCTATTGTATCAGCATTCTCTGAAAACAACCCAACTGGCCTGGCCTACAGTCTGGACCGGAGGCCTGTTGTTGTTGTGATCTTCAGTCCTGAGACTGGTTTGATGCAGCTCTCCATGCTACTCTATCCTGTGCAAGCTTTTTCATCTCCCAGTACCTACTGCAACCTACATCCTTCTGAATCTGCTTAGTGTATTCATCTCTTGGTCTCCCTCTACGATTTTTACCCTCCACACTGCCCTCCAATACTAAATTGGTGATCCCTTGATGCCTCAGAACATGTCCTACCAACCGATCCCTTCTTCTGGTCAAGTTGCGCCACAAACTTCTCTTCTCCCCAATCCTATTCAATACTTCCTCATTAGTTATGTGATCTACCCATCTAATCTTCAGCATTCTTCTGTAGCACCACATTTCGAAAGCTTCTATTCTCTTCTTGTCCAAACTATTTATCGTCCATGTTTCACTTCCATACATGGCTACACTCCATACAAATACTTTCAGAAATGACTTCCTGACACTTAAATCAACACTGGATGATAACAAATTTCTCTTCTTCAGAAACGCTTTCCTTGCCATTGCCAGCCTACATTTTATATCCTCTCTACTTCGACCATCATCAGTTATTTTGCTCCCCAAATAGCAAAACTCCTTTACTACTTTAAGCTTCTCGTTTCCTAATCTAATTCCCTCAGCATCACCCGACTTAATTAGACTACATTCCATTATCCTTGTTTTGCTTTTGTTGATGTTCATCTTATATCCTCCTTTCAAGACACTGTCCATTCCATTCAACTGCTCTTCCAAGTCCTTTGCTGTCTCTGACAGAATTACAATGTCATCGGCGAACCTCAAAGTTTTTATTTCTTCTCCATGAATTTTAATACCTACTCCGAATTTTTCTTTTGTTTCCTTTACTGCTTGCTCAATATACAGATTGAACAACATCGGGGAGAGGCTACAACCTTGTCTTACTCCCTTCCCAACCACTGCTTCCCTTTCATGTCCCTCGACTCTTATAACTGCCATCTGGTTTCTGTACAAATTGTAAATAGCCTTTCGCTCCCTGTGTTTTACCCCTGCCACCTTTAGAATTTGAAAGAGAGTATTCCAGTCAACATTGTCAAAAGCTTTCTCTAAGTCTACAAATGCTAGAAACGTAGGTTTGCCTTTCCTTAATCTTTCTTCTAAGATAAGTCGTAAGGTCAGTATTGCCTCACGTGTTCCAGTGTTTCTACGGAATCCAAACTGATCTTCCCCGAGGTTGGCTTCTACTAGTTTTTCCATTCGTCTGTAAAGAATTCGTGTTAGTATTTTGCAGCTGTGACTTATTAAGCTGATAGTTCGGTAATTTTCACATCTGTCAACACCTGCTTTCTTTGGGATTGGAATTATTATATTCTTCTTGAAGTCTGAGGGTATTTCGCCTGTCTCATACATCTTCCTCAGCAGATGGTAGAGTTTTGTCAGGACTGGCTCTCCCACGGCCGTCAGTAGTTCCAATGGAATATTGTCTACTCCGGGGGCTTTGTTTCGACTCAGGTCTTTCAGTGCTCTGTCAAACTCTTCACGCAGCATCATATCTCCCATTTCATCTTCATCTACATCCTCTTCCATTTCCATAATATTGTCCTCAAGTACATCGCTCTTGTATAGACCCTCTATATACTCCTTCCACCTTTCTGCTTTCCCTTCTTTGCTTAGAACTGGGTTTCCATCTGAGCTCTTGATATTCATACAAGTCGTTCTCTTATCTCCAAAGGTCTCTTTAATTTTCCTGTAGGCAGTATCTATCTTACCCCTAGTGAGACAAGCCTCTACATCCTTACATTTGTCCTCTAGCCATCCCTGCTTAGCCATTTTGCACTTCCTGTCGATCTCATTTTTGAGACGTTTGTATTCCTTTTTGCCTGTTTCACTTACTGCATTTTTATATTTTCTCCTTTCATCAATTAAATTCAATATTTCTTCTGTTACCCAAGGATTTCTACTAGCCCTCGTCTTTTTACCTACTTGATCCTCTGCTGCCTTCACTACTTCATCCCTCAAAGCTACCCATTCTAGGCCTAGCTTTATTGATTTACACAATGAGGATGTCTACTTCTAAGTTACTCACGTTGGCAGTTGTTCGAATTCTGGAATATTTACTTCGTCTTCTTTGGTGAAGGAATTTCAGAGAATCATACTTAGTAACTCTGCTTTAGTGACACTGTCACGAGAAACATCAGTGCTATCGCCCAGTGAATGTATTGATCATGTTTTTCCACTGATGTACTTTACATTAGACCAGAAACTATTTGTATTTTCTGCATGCTCTAGAGTCAGATTTTCGTTGTCGGAAGTGTTGAAAGCATGTCGCATCGAAGTTCGTGCTACATTTAGAGCTTTGGTAAAAATTAATTATGTTTATTGACAATTCATCTATTCGGGGAAGCCAGAGTCTCGACCACTTTTATATGTTATCGATATTGGCACTGGAGAGGAATTGGTTCCAGGTGTCCAAAATTTTCGAGACTGTTTCAATTTTAGTAATACAAATGTGAGATAAACCGTTACAGGAGAGAGACGACCATTGTTATAATAACCAGTAGCTCTCCATTCGGGCTGATTGGGTAGTAAAAGTCAAACATCAGGTGAGGAAGGTTTTAATTCGTCGTGTTTCGGAATTTATCCATCATAAAATACTGAGGAGCGATTATTGCACGTACATATGGTGTCGTACGTGAGATAAAATATTCGCAAGACTAGTCTGCGACATTTTGTTTCACATAGAACTTGAAACGCCATATCTACATGCAGCAGCCGCTCCTGGATATCTGATGATGGATAAACCCCAAAGCGCATTATATGACCAATGAAGTCATTCCTTGAAACCTCCTGGCAGATTAAAACTGTGTGCCGGACCGAGACTCGAACTCGGGACCTTTGCCTTTCGCGGGCAAGTGCTCTACCAACTGAGCTATCCAAGCACGACTCACGCCTCGTCCTCACAGCTTTACTTCGGCCAGTACCTCGTCTCCCACCTTCAAAACTTTACAGAAGCTCTCCTGCGAACCCTGCAGAACTAGCACTCCTGAAAGAAAGGATATTGCGGAGACATGGATTAGCCACAGCCTGGGGGATGTTTCCAGAATGAGATTTTCACTCTGCAGCAGAGTGTGCGCTGATATGAAACTTCCTGGCAGATTAAAACTGGGGCGTGAGTCGTGCTTGGGTAGCTCAGTTGGTAGAGTACTAGCCCGCGAAAGGCAAAGGTCCCGAGTTCGAGTCTCGGTCCGGCACACAGTTTTAATCTGCCAGGAAGTTTCATATCAGCGTACACTCCGCTGCAGAGTGAAAATCTCATTCTGAAGTCATTCCTTGCCTGATTTTTGACTTTCACCATTGCCACCCAGTCAGGCCGAATGCTGAACTACTATTTGTTTTATTTCATGTTTGACGCCCGATAAGAAACGACATGACATGACATGACATGGCTCTGAGCACTATGGGACTTAACTTCTAAGGTCATCAGTCCCCTAGAACTTAGAACTACCTAAACCTTACTAACCTAAGGACATCACACACATCCATGCCCGAGGCAGGATTCGAACCTGTGACCGTAGCGGTCGCGCGGTTCCAGACTGTAGCGCCTAGAACCGCTCGGCCACCACGGCCGGCTAATAAACGACAAAAGAAATAATTTTTTCGTGTGGTAAACTAACCATTGTCGGCTTTTTCCTTTACTTCTGTTGTGAAACCTTACTTCTTGCCAAATTCCATGATCCTAGGTCAACGGGAAGTACTCTATAGAATTTAATGAGTGAGTTTAGTTTGCGAGTATTAAAAAATGTTACATAAATGTCCATATCTTTTGACTGAATCATCTTAGAAGCTCAATTTTTTCTAGACCGCCAATGGACCATAGACCATAGTATGTGCCATAAATATCAACTTGATGCATTTACCCGTGCCTACGAAACGGTGCCAAAAGATGGAGGAACAAATTTATAAGAAATGACAATATTTTCGTGTGATCTGGTGAAAATTTACATTTTTATGAATTTTTCCTTTTGGTTACATTGTGAAACCTCATTTTTTTTCTCAAATTTCGTGATTCTGGGACAACGGGGAGCACACTATAGGATTTGATGACTGAGTTTGCAAGTGATAAAATGTATGACATGTATGTCTATATCTTTTGATTTTATTGAATTAGAACCTTCAGGCCTTAGTATTTGACACAAATTTCAACTTGGTACGTCCACTTGTTCCTCGTAAAAGGGGTTTTAGCAGTCGCACAGACAGATGGACGGATATGAAAGTAATCCGTTTTTACCGATTATGGTACGGATAATCATTCAAAACCTGTAGAGGAAGACAGAGATTGGAATACATCCAACAGATAATTGAGGACGTAGGTTGCAAGTGCTACTCTGAGATGAAGAGTTTGGCACAGGAGAGGAATTCGTTTTGGATTGCATCAAACCAGCCAGAAGACTGATGACTCAAAAAAATCATTCCCCGAGTCTAAAAATTTAATACTCTGTCGTCATCTACACTACTGGCCATTAAAATTGCTACACCAAGGAGAAATGCAGATGATAAACGGATTTTCATTCGACAAATATATTATACTATAACTGACATGTGATTACATTTTCACGAAATTTTGGTGCATAGATATTGAGAAATCAGTACCCAGAACAACCGCCTCTGGCCGTAATAACGGGCTTGATACGCCTGGGCATTGAGTCAAACAGAGCTTGGATGGTGTGTATAGGTACAGCTACCCATGCAGCTTCAACACGATACCACAAATCATCAAGAGTAGTGACTGGCGTTTTGTGACGAGCCAGTTGCTCGGCCACCATTGACCAGACATTTTCAATTGGTGAGAGATCTGGAGAATGTGCTGGCCAGGGCAGCAGTCGAACATTTTCTGTATCCAGAAAGGCCCGTACAGGACCTGCAACATGCTGTCGTGCATTATCCTACTGAAATGTAGGGTTTCGCAGGGATCGAATGAAGGGTAGAGCCACCGGTCGTAACACATCTGAAATGTAACGTCCACTGTTAAAAGTGCCGTCAAATCGAACAAGAGGTGACCGAGACGTGTAACCAACGGCACCCCATACCATCACACCGGGTGATACGCCCGTATGGCGATGACGAATACACGCTTCGAATGTGCGTTCACCGATATGTTGCCAAACACGGATACGACCGTCGTGATGCTGTAAACAAAATCTGGATACATCCGAAAAAATGACGTTTTGCCATTCGTGCACCCAGGTTCGTCGTTGAGTATACCATCGCAGGCCCTCCTGTCTGTGATGCAGCGTCAAGGGTAACCGCAGCCACGGTCTGCGAGCTGATAGTCCATGCTGCTGCAAACGTCGTCGAACTGTTCGTGCAGATGATTGTTGTCTTCCAAACGTCCCCATCTGTTGACTCAGGGATCGAGACGTGGCTGCACGATCCTTTACAGCCATGCGGATGAGATGCCTGTCATCTCGACTGCTAGTGATACGAGGCCGTTGGGATCCAGCACGGCGTTCCGTATTACCCTCCTGAACCCACCGATTCCATATTCTGCTAACAGTCATTGGATCTCGACCAACACGAGCAGCGATGTTGCGATACGATATACCGCAATCGCGATACGCTGCAATCTGACCTTTATCAAAGCCCGAAACGTGATGGTACGCCTTTCTCCTCTTTACACGAGGCATCACAACAACGTTTCACCAGGCAACGCCGACTAACTGCTGTTTGTGTATGAGAAATCGGTTGGAAACTTTCCTCATGTCAGCACGTTGTAGGTGTCGCCCCTGGCACCAATCTTGTGTGAATGCTCTGAAAAGCTAATCATTTGCATATCACAGCTCTTCTTCCTGTCGGTTAAATTTCGCGTCTGTAGCACGCCACCTTTGTGGTGTAGCAATTTTAATGGCCAGTAGTGTACATTACATCCAGGGTCTCACGCCAGCAAGTCAAGTATTAAAGTTAGAAACTACATATGCCTCGAGGGCCTCGAGGAACTCGGGGCGCGCAAATTACCCAGATTATAACCATCTAGTATTTGTGAATGAGAGCGCTTAGCGACGTCCAACAAGCTTTACACATAATTTCAAACCTTTTCCTTGGCTTTTTCTCACTGAGCCTACTGAATCTCCGCTGTTCATGAAAGTTAAACTTCAGTATCAGGCATGTCTTTTTAATTTATTACTTCTGTAATACTCTTTTTGGATCACATTTCGTAGACGGTATCTGCATATATCACCAATTGTACCTTCAAAATTATATCGTTCCACGACACGTAGTTCAGAAGATACAGGGCTACAATTATTGTACTATATGAAATAAAATCGTCTTGTCTTCTGAACGATTTCCTTTAGGACTTTCAAACTGCACGGTTGTCCGCAGGGCATGATGGGAATTAGTATCCTCAAGCATTATTTGTTTTGGCGACGAAGCCCACTTTCATTTGGATGGGTTCGTCAACAAGCAAGACTGGCAATTTTCGGGGACTGAGAATCCACATTTCGTGGATTGGAGATGTCTCTACACCCTCGACATGCCACTGTGCCGCGCGACCGCTACGGTCGCAGGTTCGAATCCTACCTCGGGCATGGATGTGTGTGATGTCCTTAGGTTAGTTAGGTTTAAGTAGTTCGAAGTTCTAGGGGCCTGATGGCCTCAGATGTTAAGTCCCATAGTGCTCAGAGCCATTTCAACCATTTTTTGCCACTGTGTGGTGAGCGATGTCCAGTGACTGAATAATCGGTGCAAATTTTCCTTGAATGCACGGCGACTACCGCACGGTACGTGAAGGTTTTAGAAGATGATTTCATCCCCATTATCCATAGTGACCCTGATCTCGACACGATGTAGTTCATGCAAAACGGAGCTCAGGATTTTCGAAGCAGGAGAGTGTTGGATTTCCTGGAGGAGCACTTTTGGGACCGCATTTTGCCTCTGGGGTACCCAGAGGCCACTTGCATGGGTCTCGATGGGCCGCCATATCTTCTGGATCTGAACACATACGACTCCTTTTTGTGGCCCTATATTAAAGACAAGATGTACAGCAGTAACCCAAAAACCGTTGCTGAGCTGAAAACAGCTATTCAGGAGGTCATCGACAACATCGATGTTCTGACACTTCAGCGGGTGATGCAGAACTTAGGTATTCGTCAGCAACACATTCGGATTTAGGATATGACACGTTCAATGTGCCTGCCACCATTAGAGATTATATCTCTATTGACGTCATGTGTTGAATAAAGTGAGTGCACGCCGTAATTTGTAACTAATTTAGGTTTTTTTCATATACACTACTGCCCATTAAAATTGCTACACCACGAAGATGACGTGCTACCGACGCGAAATTGAACCGACAGGAAGATGATAATGTGATATGCAAATGATTAGCTTTTCAGATCATTCACACAATGTTGGCGCCGGTGGCGACAGCTACAACGTGCTGACATGAGGAAAGTTTCCAACTGATTTCTCATTTACAAACTGCAACTAACCGACGTTGCCTGGTGAAACGTTGTTGTGATGCCTCGTGTGAGGAGGAGAAATGCATACCATCACGTTTCCGACTTTGATAAAGGTCAGATTGTAGCCTATCGCGATTGCGGTTTATCGTATCGCGACATTGCTGCTCACGTAGGTCGACATCCAATGATATGGAATCGGTGGGTTCAGGAGGGTAATACGTAACGCCGTGCTGGTTCCCAAAGGCCTCGTATCACTAGCAGTCGAGATGACAGGCATCTTATCCGCATGGCTGTTACGGATCGTGCAGCCACGTCTCGATCCCTGAGTCAACAGATGGGGACGTTTGCAAGACAACAACCATCTGCATGAACAGTTCGACGACGTTTGCAGCAGCATGGACTATCAGCTCGGAGACCGTGGCTGCGGTTATCCTTGACGCTGCATCACAGACAAGAGCGCCTGCGATGGTGAACTCAACGATGAACCTGGATGCACGAATGGCAAAAGTCATTTTTTCGGATGAATCCACGTTCTGTTTACAGCATCATGATGGTCGCATCCGTGCATGGTGACATCGCTGTGAACGCACATTGGAAGCGTGTATTCGTCATCGCCATACTGGTGTATCACCCAGCGTGATGGTATGGGGTGCCACTGGCTACACGTCTCGGTCACCTTTTGTTCGCATTGACGACACTTAAAGAATGGACGTTACATTTCACATGGGTTACGACTCGTGGCTCTACCCTTCGTTCGATCCCCGCGAAACCGTACGTTTCAGGAGGATAATGCACGACCGCATGTTGCAGGTCCTGTACGGGCGTTTCTGGATACAGAAAATGTTCGATTGCTGCCCCTGCCAGCAGATTCTCTAGATCTCGCACCAATTGAAAACGCGTGGTCAATGGTGGTCGAGCAACTGGCTCGTCACAATGCGCCAGTCACTACTCTTGATGAACTGTGGTATCTTGTTGAAGCTACATGGGCAGCTGTACCTGTACACGCGATCCAACCTCTGTTTGACTCAATGCCCAGGCGTATCAAGGCAGCTATTACTGACAGATGTGGTTGTTATGGGTACTGTTTTCTCAGGATCTATGCACCCAAACTGCGTGAAAATGTAATCACATGTCAGTTCTAGTATAACATATTTGTCCAATGAACACCCGTTTATCATCTGCGTTTATTCTTGTTGGAGCAATTTTAATGGCCAGTAGTGTAGTTGAGTAATTGTCTCTCTGTATCATTCCCTAAAGAATGAGAGGTCTGTTTGCAACTTCGTATGTCTGAATGGTGAACGAAAAGAATTTTTAAAACATACTTGTAAGTTAGATCCTGACATCACATAAAAAGAATGTACTGAGTATAACCACTTAGAAAAAGACCCTGATGTGTTCTTAACGACTTGATGCATGACCTGAAACTGAGACCACTTGCTGATTTGCCTTGTAATTATACCAAACCGATTTTCTCTGCATCTCATTGACTTCTCATGCGGATGACATGTATACATGTTGGAGGGTTATAATGTCTGACATATGCTTAAACAAAATATTTTGCAGTACCGTCTGACGTTGGCCGTAAAGCACAAATTGCAATACAGGCCAGTCAATGTTTTTTAATGCCGATTCCGAATTTCATGTTCGCTACCTTCTAGGACGTCGGTTTCACACGAAAAAAATCGACATTGTCGCACCTCCAGAATGAGATTTTCACTTTGTAGCGGAGTGTGCGCTGATATGAAACTTCCTGGCAGATTAAAACTGTGTGCCGGACCGAGACTCGAACTCGGGACATTTGCCTTTCGCGGGCAAGTGCTCTACCAACTGAGCTACCCTAGCACGACTCACGGTCCCTCCTCACAGCTTTACTTCTGCCGGCACACAATTTTAATCTGCCAGGAAGTTTCATATCAGCGCACACTCCGCTGCAGAGTGAAAATCTCATTCTGGAAACATCCCCCAAGCTGTGGCTAAGCCATGTCTCCGCAATATCCTTTCTTTCAGGAGTGCTAGTTCTGCAAGGTTCGCAGGAGAGCTTCTGTAAAGTCTGGGAGGTAGGAGGCGAGGTACTGGCAGAAGTAAAGCTGTGAGGACGGGCTGTGAGTCGTGCTTGGTCACCAATAAAATGCAGGGTGTCATCTATGAAAACAATTGGCGATCCGTTGACATTCCCCAACGCATACGACTCCTCAGCAGTTACATATTCAGTAAAGCGTACTACACGGCCCAAATATTTCCAGTCCCCAAGATGCAGGCCAAACACTTGATGAAACTCTCTAATAGATTTATCTGGCAAGGGCATCTGTTCAAAGTGAAATACACCACGTTGACGTCTTCCAGACAGGCGGGCGGACTCAACATGCCTGACATTAACCGAAAGTGTACTGCGTTATATCTTAAACGAATCACCCACTTGTTGGACAAGGAACCTCTCAGCGTAACCAGTTGGCTCTTCCGAACCTTACAACCCACCGATATGTACCCGCCCATTGATGTAGGTAAAATGCATTACAAACTATGACATGTCAAGCAGTTTTTTCTACAAGTAGGCTATATTGATGGACATTAATTCACGCAGGATTTACCTACGACGCACCTGTTATTAAAAAGATGGACTTCTCCAATAGTCCGGAATCCCATTGAACTTAATTACCCGAATAATGTTCATTGGGAGGAAGTTTGGGACAACATAAGTTTAACCTTCCACACTGCTGAGGTGGCGTCCACATGGTATAAAGTGGTCAACGATGTTATTCCCACTAATGAAAGGTTGCATAGAATCGGTTTAAGTGACAGTGATAAATGCGTCCGCTGTGGTCTGGTCGACATCTTACGCCATCGCTTCACTTGTGGGGGCCATCTCATTAACTGGAAATGGGTGCAGCAGAGGCTGGGCCTGATTACCCGCAGCAGCCCAGCCAGCCACTGCACCGACATCCTGCTCTGGCCGGACGCCAGACATTTTCCCGCTACCGAGAACAACACCGTGATGTGGATGTTAGGACAGTTTGTGACATATATCATCATCCACAATAGTGAAGATAATCTCATTAGTTTCGAGGCTTACATGAGAACGGCACGTTGGAAGACGAAACGTTACCCAAATTTCAGGACGATGTTTGGTAACATGTTAGACATAATGTTTGAAAAACAAGGCGTAGGGTAATTCTCGTCGCCGCTAAGGACACAAATCACATGCGAGACTATGCAGTGAACACAATACACAACGAATAATGGGTTACATCTGTTCCTAGGACTGCTCCCGACTTTTCAATGGTGTTATTAACTTCATTTGACGTTTCCCTTTATTTATGTTGCCTGCCCATGTTTTTGTTATTCGTTTGTATGTATAATGTCACTGATAATAGAGATACGTCTCTGATGACTAATATGGACGATGGCGTGACAAGTTCAATGACCTCTGTGAGCCAGAATTCTAAATGTAAACAAAGTAATCAAAGTTATCGTAGCATTACCACTCTTCTACATAACCTATCTGCACTACCTCCAATCCGTTCAGCGCCCTCTTCGGTTGTGTCACGAATCTTACCTGTTGGATAAGATCCAGCTATTACAGGGATAACCCATTGTTGGGGTTTCCACCATGTCTCCATTGTTCTAAGCGTGTAAATTGGAGAGAACACACACACACACACACACACACACACACACACACACACACACACACAGAGAGAGAGAGAGAGAGAGAGAGCTGTCCTCAGCGGGTGTGAATAATTGATGCTACGACGACGTGGCGGGTTCGCATTTTTCACTCGCGCGTCGTGATGAAAAATTCACCGCCGCCGGCACCGCTAAGCCACAAAGCCAGCGTCGGCCACGCTAATGGACCAGCCGGGGCGAGGCGGGACTCTGCATCCATTAGCACGGTCTGGCCGCACAAAGCGGTCACGCCGACCGCTGCGAACTGGCGTCTCCATCTCCACCTGCATCTACATCTGCATCTACATCTATGCCATTACTCCGCGAACCACCGCGGTGTGTGTGCGGCAGAGGGTACGTCAGAGGGCAGCAAAGAAAGAAAATATGTTATGTGGACATGTGTCCGGAAACGCTTACTTTCCATCTTATAGCTCATTTTATTACGTCTCTTCAAATCACATTAATCATGGAATGGAAACACACGGCAACAGAACGTACCAGCGTTACTTCAAACACTTTGTTACAGGAAATGTTCAAAATGTCCTCCGTTAGCGAGGATACATGCATCCACCATCTGTCGCATGGAATCCCTGATGCGCTGATGCAGCCCTGGAGAATGGCGTATTGTATCACAGCCGTCCACAATACGAGCACGAAGAGTCTCTACATTTGGTAACGGGGTTGCGTAGATAAGAGCTTTCAAATGCCCCCATAAATGAAAGTCAAGTGGATTGATGTCAGGAGAGCGTGGCAGCCATGGAATTGGTCCGCCTCTACCAATCCATCGGTCACCGAATCTGTTGTTGAGAAGCGTACGAACACTTCGACTGAAATGTGCAGGAGCTCCATCGTGCACGAACCACATGTTGTGTCGTACTTGTAAAGGCACGTGTTCTAGCAGCACAGGTAGAGTATCCCGTATGAAATCATGATAACGTGCTACATTGTGCGTAGGTGGAAGAACATGGGGCCCAATCAAGACATCACCAACAATGCCTGCCCAAACGTTCACAGAAAATCTGTGTTGATGACGTGATTGCACAATTGCGTGCGGATTCTCGACAGCCCACACATGTCGATTGTGAAAATTTACAATTTGATCACGTTGGAATGAAGCCTCATCCGCAAAGAGAACATTTGCACTGAAATGAGGATTGACACATTGTTGGATGAACCATTCGCAGAAGTGTACCCGTGGAGGCCAATCAGCTGCTGATAGTGCATGCACACGCTGTTCATGGTACGGAAACAACTGGTTCTCCGGTAGCACTGTCCATACAGTGACGTGGTCAACGTTACCTTGTACAGCAGCAACTTCTCTGACGCTGACTTTAGGGTTATGGTCAACTGCACGAAGAATTGCCTCGTCCATTGCAGGTGTCCTCGTCGTTCTAGGTCTTCCCCAGTCCCGAGTCACAGGCTGGAATGTTCCGTGCTCCCTAAGACGCCGATCAATTGCTTCGAACATCTTCCCATCGGGACACCTTCGTTCTGGAAATCTGTCTCGATACAAACGTACCGCGCCACGGCTATTGCCCTGTGCTAATCCATACATCAAATGGGCCTCTGCCAATTCCGCATTCGTAAACATTGCACTGACTGCAAATCCACGTTCGTGATGAACACTAACCTGTTGATGCTACGTACTGATGTGCTTGATGCTAGAACTGTAGAGCCATGAGTCGCATGTCAACACAAGCACCGAAGTCAACATTACCTTCCTTCAATTCGGCCAACTGGCGGTGAATCGAGGACGTACAGTTCATACTGACTAAACTGAAATGAGCTCTAACATGGAAATTAAGCGTTTCCGGACACATGTCCACATAACATATTTTCTTTATTTGTGTGTGAGGAATGTTTCCTGAAAGTTTGACCGTACCTTTTTGTAACATCCTTTATAGTGCAAAATTGACGACTAAGTCACGAGAGGCGAAACCGCTGGTGTCAAAAGAGACGGGAAGTCTCACTCTGCAGAGCTGCATAACAGCAGAAAGGCCCGGTAACTTCGGAGGCACACAATGCATTGGATGTCACCCGATGAACGAATATATCAAGGATATTTCAGTCCTAAAGCTGCCCAAGCTGGTTATGTGAATGCGATGTGGCAACGTGAAGGAGCAGCTAAGCTGCTTGACACACACAATGGCTACGGTTACCACAACCCACACCACAAGCTGGGAAACGGGGCCAAATTTCTAGTGGTTTACTGTGGAGTTGAGATTTTCACAAATGTTTTATTCGTATCTTACAGAAACTAGCAGTACGGCAATAAACAGCCTTTTAAATACGCCGCTATCGGCAACCAAGTAATTTATAGCAATACAACAGTTTAAAATTAAAAAAAGCACACAGAAGCTAGCAGTTCGGCAATGAACTACCTTTTAAAACACGCCGCTAACGCCAATCAAAGTAATTTATAGCAATACAACAATTTAAAAAAATTTAAAGAACATTAGTAAAGAGGCTACTAAAGTAAATACAGAACTTTGTTAATAACGTACGGTGAGATAGTGAAGCTACCAACAACGCCATTAAAAAAAATTAAACAGGTCTCAGAAAACACACGATTAATGGCAATAAAAGGAATACACAAACTTGGAGGAATTTAAAAAAATTTTAACCAAAAGTGTCCTGTAATATCATTAGAAAATAACAGATATGACGGACCCATGTAAGGCGGCCACAAATCACCCACTCAGGGATGCTCAGGCTAGACAGAATACTGACCAATTTAAATACGTCCGTAAACACAATTGCCACTCTCAGGCTGGTCACTGCACCGACTTTTAGCCAGCGAAAACTTGTTATAGGATGGCTTAACTTACTGACAGAATTAGAGCTAACCTCGTGCATGGAAACATTACACCACAGAGTCCTGAATGAGCGACCACATGATCAGCCAACAAGAAGCATGAATTCACTCATAGCCCACGACAGAGTAGCGAGACAATTAAACTGCCAAACTACACTTCCCATCGGACAGTAACGAGAGGAGGAGGAAAGATCGCTGTCTTCAATTACACCGGTGCCAGGGACAGGAAACCCGATCGCCGGAGGCCACAAGGCAGAAGAGACACTGGTTACGCAAACTTATTACTTAGTGATTAAACCTTCCACTAACTTGCAATTATGCCCGAACAGGCAGTACACGACCTCCGATGGCAAGGATCCACACATCCGACCGCGCACGCGTCGCCACTGTACCCAACACGCCACGGTCACGCGACAACTCGCTCTGTCATCGGAGTTCACGTCTTCTCTGCAACGTTGACGGGTAGAGATCGCTCCTTCTTGTTACGTGTCTCCTTTTTAAACTCCAGTGCTGAAACGGAGGATTTAAAGAAGCTTGTTAACGTCGCATCAAAGTGAAAAATGGTTCAAATGGCTCTGAGCACTATGGGACTTAACATCTGAGGTCATCAGTCCCCTAGAACTTAGAACTACTTAAACCTAACTAACCTAAGGACATCACACACATCCATGCCCGAGGCAGGATTCGAACCTGCGACCGGAGTGGTCACGCGGTTCCAGACTGAAGCGCCCTTAACCGCACGGCCACACCGGCCGGCACCAAGGTGAAATGAACAGCAACTACTCGTGGGGCGTTTCTGTGTACAACCAACACGCAGGGAGCTCTTCCGTCAACTCGACCCGCTCGTTACACACAACCGACATACATCACATGGCGACTCGGTACAACCGACCACGCCTGCTTCGCGCTGGAGAGCCACACTGCCCTCCTGTGTCCACCACACTCTCTCTGCGCGCAACCCCCTTACTTCCGCGCCACCATACGAGGTTACAACCGGTCGAAGATCTCACTTCCTCCATAGCAGTTTCCCGGAAGCAAAACGCAGATATCGATAGCAGAGGGAAAAGACGACCAAGCAGCCACTTAATGACAGACAACATATCAAACAAACATGTCAGGGGAAGAAAAGGAAAACCAATGCAATCTAAACACGAGGTGTAACACGAGTCGATACACGGCTCACTACTCTACGAGGTCAAAAAGGTCCCGAACATTGGTAATTTCGTGCCAACGGTGTGCTGGAACGAAAAGCGGTTGGCATTCCTGCACACACAGTAACTGCCGGAACTTTCATCGTTGTACGTCTGTTACTTATTGTTCAGTGCTGTGTTGAGCAGAACGTTATGTCGCAGAGTTTACGAATTTCGAGGTGGCAGAGTTAAAGGAACAACGCGTCTGCATTTAATTTTGCGTGAAGCTCAAGAAAATCCTCATAGAGAGACAGCAAATGATGCAGAAAGCCTTCGGTGATGAGTGCTTAAGCCGTACTCAATATTACAAATGATTCACACGGTTAAAAATGACCGGATGGAAGTTTAAAATGACCCTCTGTAATGCCACTTCCCAGGACGAGAAATAAAAACCAAAAATTAGCTTCGAATACCCCAAAGATTTCCCCCAAGTCCCAAATTCCCAGAAAAGTGAATAAGCGAATGAAGTTCCATTTATCACTATTATTAGGACAATAACAAGTAATTAAATCAGAAATCTAAGACTTGACAATTTAGCAATCTACGAAAGAAAGGTTAAATTTCAGTAAAATTAAAATCAAAATCATAATAAATCGCAAAATTAGCATAAATTAGCATTCGCAAAGTAGAACCAACGACCGCAAAGAATACTCCGTGTGAGTACTCATTGGGAATGGTGAGTAATGACTAAGTATAATTCAATGCATTGTCTCTACGTTACGAGAGTTAGCCGAAGCAGGTCGTATATTTGAATGCTCGTACATGTAGGCGCGCTTAGATTGTTTTTGAGATTGAGTAATTGCGATCTATTACGACGCAGTAATACGATGTTCTGACTTCAAATATCACGGCATTAGAATTCGAAAGGAGGACTTTTACCTACTAGAATAAAGTGAACTCTTAACTAGATAATTGAATTAAACATTACTTAAACAGTGTTTCAGGCAACGAACACTGATAGACAATTTTCATTCACAATAGCCAGTGGTTTATGGAACTTCAGTGATAGGTCCGAAGCATATAATTTAAACCCCCCCCCGCCCCCCCCCCCCCCCCCAACACCTGGGAAAGTTGTCTTCTCAAGGCTCGGTTAGGAAGTGACTGATATTGGGCAATAAAACACCCTTTCGTGCCAAGTCGTGCATTTGTGATTTAAAATTCTATCAAATTATTGACACGAAACTCCCAAGTAATAATTACGCGCAGCGATATTTGACTGTAGTGCTCGGCGCATGTGTAGAATCTTTGACTCAAATAACATACCCACTGTTACGAATTCTTAGATACTTCAAATTACGACCAGCTTGTAGGGAATTTGTTGTGGATGTGACTGTATTGGTTTTATCATTAATATTTCATCATTAATCAGTCAAACATTGATTACGAACGATTAATTACGATTCTTGGTGAAGTAAATATCTCACGCACGTCGACATTTCGGTTCAGCACTGTTACTTTGTGTAACGTCGTCTTCGTAACTTGATAACTATCTCAACACTCTACCGACTGTCGGCGAGTTTTAGCCGAAGCCAAGTACAAATCAAACCAAATGATCAAGAAGAAGAGCCGCTATACCTCGCTCAGGACGCCGCTCGACGTCTACCTACAATGCTCACGTCAGGAACGTCAACGAAATTGTGCGTACCAATCAAAGACTGATTGTCCGAGAGATTGCAGAAGAATGTAACAATTCAGTTGGATCATGTCATGAAATCCTGACACAGCATCTTGGAATGGATCGTGTTGCCACCAAGTTCGTCCCACCACTCATGAGTCAAGACCAGAAAGACTTTCGCCTCGCAATCTGTGAAGAGCTTTTGGATCGCGCAAATAAGAACGAAATGTTGCTTTTGTCTTAGACCGAAAAAAAAGCTCGCTAGGTCTGGTCAAATGTCAAAGCCACGCTGATAGTCTAACACAGGGCTTTTTGCTTTCTAGAGAGATATGCTGACCATTACACCACCACAGCATTGTGGTGAAGATGGCTGCACAACCTACCCAAGTCATCTACATCTACATCTACATCTACATACATACTCCGCAATCTTCCATACGATGCGTGGCGGAGGGTACCTCGTACCACAACTAGCATCTTCTCTCCCTGTTCCACTCCCAAACAGAACGAGGGAAAAATGACTGCCTATATGCCTCTGTACGAGCCCTAATCTCTCTTATCTTATCTTTGTGGTCTTTCCGCGAAATGTAAGTTGACGGCAGTAAAATTGTACTGCAGTCAGCCTCAAATGCTGGTTCTCTAAATTTCCTCAGTAGCAATTCACGAAAAGAACGCCTCCTTTCCTCTAGAGACTCCCACCCGAGTTCTTGAAGCATTTCCGTAACACTCGCGTGATGATCCAACCTACCAGTAACAAATCTAGCACCCCGCCTCTGAATTGCTTCTATGTCCTCCCTCAGTCCGACCTGATAGGGATCCCAAACGCTCGAGCAGTACTCAAGAATAGGTCGTATTAGTGTTTTATAAGCAGTCTCCTTTACAGATGAACCACATCTTCCCAAAATTCTACCAATCAACGGAAGACGACTATCCGCCTTCCCCACAACTGCCATTACATGCTTGTCCCACTTCATATCGCTCTGCAATGTTACGCCCAAATATTTAATCGACGTGACTGTGTCAAGCGCTACACTACTAATGGAGTATTCAAACATTACAGTATTCTTTTTCCTATTATCTGCATTAATTTACATTTATCTATATTTAGAGTTAGCTACCATTCTTTACACCAATCACAAATCCTGTCCAAGTCATCTTGTATCATCAGCAAACAGCCGCACATTGCTATCCACACTTCCCTGGGGCACTCTAGATGACACCCTCACATCCGACGAACTCTCACCATCGAGGACAACGTACTGGGTTCTATTACTTAAGAAGTCTTCGAGCCACTCACATGCTTGGGAACCAATCCTATATGCTCGTACCTTAGTTAAGAGTCTGCGGTGGGGCACCGAGTCAAACGCTTTCCGGAAGTCAAGGAATATGGCATCCGTCTGATACCCTTCATCCATGGTTCGTAAGATATCATGTGAAAAAAGGGCGAGTTGCTTTTCGCAGGAGCGATGCTTTCTAAAGCCGTGCTGATGCATGGACAGCAGCTTCTCTGTCTCAAGGAAATTCACTATATTCGAACTGAGAATATGTTCGAGAACCCTGCAACAAACCGATGTTAAGGATATTGGTCTGTAATTTTGAGGATCCGTCCTTCTACCCTTCTTATATACAGGCGTCACCTGCGCTTTCTTCCGATCGCTCGGGACTTTAGGTTGGGCAAGAGATTCGCGATAAATGCAAGCTAAGTAGGAAGCCAATGAAGTAGAGTACTCTCTGTAAAATCGAATTGGAATCCCATCAGGACCTGGCGATTAAGTCAAATACACTCCAGTTCACATCTCCCCTTATATTGTCACTGTTACTAGGACTCTCCTACATTCGAATAGCACCCCAGCATTGGACGTAATAAGGAAGTGCTGTCCTACGTGTGATCATATAGATCTTAAATTTTCCCTGAGACATTGGGGAGGGTATTTGACTTGAGCAGTTCGTGCAGCTCTGTAGACTGCAATGCTGTGGTGATGTAATGGTCAGCAGATGTGCCTAGTAAGGGAGAAGACCGGGCCTCGAGTCCCGGCTGCAGCACAAATTTTAATTCACTTCTACAGATTCCAACGTTACCGTAGATAAATTAGAGACTTAAATGTCTCGGGGTAAATTTAATTTAAGATCTATACGATTTCAGGGATTACTTCATGGAGAATTTGTGCCACAGGATCAAACTGTTAATCGATCGTACTATCGGGACGTGTTCCGACGCCTGCGAGAAAATGTGGGAAGGAAACGTTCATGGCTTTTGCATTACCATAACGCACCCGCACATTCATCCCTGTTGGAGCGTGACTGTTGTACAAAAAAAAAAAAAAAAAAGGACGGAATCACTATGCTGTCTGATCCTCGATACTCTTCAGCCCTGGCTCCTGCTGCCATTTTTATTTCCTAAGTTAAAAATTCCGTTGAAAGGACAAAGATCTGCAACGACAGACAAGACAAAAGAAAATTCACAGACGGCGCTTCAGGCTGTCCAGAAAGAGGCGAACCAAGACTGCTTCCAGAAGTGGAAAGGAGACCATGCAGAGTAAGTAAAAGGTAAGCTTAGAAAAAGTTTGTGGACAAAGTTCGGAAATGTTCTGAACAAACCTCGTATGTAATGACTAGGTACGCTATTGATGTACTCGTATACTAACCGCCTAGCACTGCGGAGAGTGCCTGCAAAAAATCGCTTGGAATCAGCGGACGGAACCACTCGTCAGATCCAGGGGTGCAGCTAGCGCAATCACTGTGCACTGGGAGTTGAATGTCATGCGGTAGAACCGTCCAACACCTCCTCAGAAGCCAAACATTTCAGCAGTCAGTGCCAAACGACGCCTGAGGTGGTGTAAAAAGCTGCGCCACAGCAGAGTGGGTGACGGGAGGGAGTGATTTGTAGTGTTGAATCGCGCTGTGCCTCGTGGCAATACGGTGGAAGGCTTTGCGTTCGCCGAAAGTCTGAAGAACGTTTCCTGCCGTCGGTGAAGTACGGAAGAGGTGGTTGTTGAGTTGTTGTTGTGGTCTTCAGTCCTGAGACTGGTTTGATGCAGCTCTCCATGCTACTCTATCCTGTGCAAGCTTCTTCATCTCCCAGTACTTACTGCAACCTACATCCTTCTGAATCTGCTTAGTGTATTCATCTCTTGGTCTTCCTCTACGATTTTTACCCTCCACGCTGCCCTCCGATACTAAATTGGTGATCCCTCGATGTCTCAGAACATGTCCTACCAACCGATCCCTTCTTCTAGTCAAGTTGTGCCACAAACTTCCCTTCTCCCCAATCCTATTCAACACCTCCTCATTAGTTATGTTATCTACCCGTCTAATCTTCAGCATTCTTCTGTAGCACCACATTTCGAAAGCTTCTATTCTCTTCTTGTCTAAACTATTTATCGTCCACGTTTCACTTCCATACATGGCTACACTCCATACAAACACTTTGAGAAACGACGTTCTGACACTTAAATCTATACTTAATGTTAACAAATTTCCCTTCTTCAGAAACGCTTTCCTTGCCATTGCCAGTCTACATTTGATATCCTCTCTACTTCGACCATCATCAGTTATTTTGCTCCCCAAATAGCAAAACTCCTTTACTTCTATAAGTGTCACATTTCCTAATCTAATTCTCTCAGCATCACCGGACTTAATTCGACTACATTCCATTATCCTCGTTTTGCTTTTGTTGATGTTCACCTTATACCCTCCTTTCAAGACACTGTCCATTCCGTTCAACTGCTCTTCCAAGTCCTTTGCTGTCTCTGACAATGTCATCGGCGAACCTCAAAGTTTTTATTTCTTCTCCATGGATTTTAATACCTACTCCGAACTTTTCTTTTGTTTCCTCTATTGCTTGCTGAATATACAGATTGAATAACATTGGGGAGAGGCTACAAACCTATCTCACTCTCTTCCCAACCACTGCTTCCCTTTCATACCCCTTGACTCTTATAACTGCCACCTGGTTTCTGTAAAAATTGTAAATAGCCTTTCGCTCCCTGTATTTTACCCCTTCCACCTTCAGAATTTGAAAGACAGTATTCCAATCAACATTGTCAAAAGCTTTCTCTAAGTCTACAAATGCTAGAAACGTATGTTTGCCTTTCCTTAATCTTTCTTCTAAGGTGTTGAGCAATGAGGGTATTTTTCTTTTTTTTTTTGTTTTGTTATGGTGTGGTACCCTCTAGCACTTCGGAAAACGTTAAATGCCGAAAGATATGAACACTTGACAGCATTGTTCACTGTGTTCAGTAGGGGAACAGTTCACAGGTGATGATTGTCTCAGCTAAGAAAGGACCCTGGCATAAATTAACCAATGTGTCGCAACGGTTTGTGAATAGTAACATTCCTGAAATGGAGTCCCGACCTGAACCCAGAGAAATGTCTTTGGGATGCGTTAGAACGTCGATTTCGATCTAGATCCCAGCGTTCAGTATCACTACTTTCTATGGAGGAATGGACTGCCGTTCTTCCAAGACATTCAGACATATAGAAAGTATCCTCAGCATAGTTCAAGCGGATATAATGGCTAATCGTGGACACACCTCATGTTAACGTCTAGTACTAGGTGTCCGGAGACTTTTGATCAGGTGAACAGGTACATTCTGTGTTCCTAAATTCCTAAAGACATTCCACTAGTAACAAAGACAAAATTACACGGAGTTCCTCTGAATGTTTGTGGTAGATCCGATGTACAGGGTGAGCACAAAGTCTTGCCCTAATTATAACTATTTAAAACAGAATAACCGTTTGACATGATAAGTTAGATTTGATGCCGTTACATACGTAAGTGTTACTAGTTGATACAGCCCCAGGAAAAAAAATCAGCGGGCGTAACGTCTGGAGTGCGGGGTTGGGGGCGAGGCGGAGGTAATATCCGGATCGGTGTATTGGAAAGAATGGTCCAACGCTGTGGCCACCCCGCTCTCCAGACGTTACGCCGCTTGACTCTCACTGGTCCACAGCGCAGAACAACAGTCTTAAGTAATGGAACCCAGTACGTTGTCCTCGATGGTGAGTGTTCATCGGAGGTGATGGTATCATCTAGAGTGCCTCAGAGAAGTGTGGTAGATCCGCTGTTGTTTTCTATCTACATAAATGATCTTTTGGGTAGGGTAGATACCAATGTGCGGCTGATGATGCTGTGGTGTACGAGAAGCTGTCGTCGTTGAGTGACTGTAGGAGGATTCAAGATGACTTGGACAGGATCTGTCATTGGTGTAAAGAATGGTAGCTAACTCTAAATATAGATAAATGTAAATTAATGCAGATGAATAGGAAAAAGAATCCGGTAATGTCTGAATACTCCATCAGTAGTATAGCGCTTGACACAGTCACGTCAATTAAATATTTGGGCGATATGATGTGGGACAAGCATGTAATGGCAGTTGTGGGGAAAGCGGATAGTCGTCTTCGGTTCATTGGTAGAATTTTGGGAAGATGTTGTTCTTCTGTAAAGGTGACCGCTTATGAAACACTAATACGACCTAGTCTTGAGTACTGCTCGAGCCTTTGGGATCCCTATCAGGTCGGATTGAGGGAGGACATAGAAGCGATTCAGAGGCCGGCTGCTAGATTTGTTACTGGTAGGTTTGATCATCACGCGAGTGTTACGGAAATGCTTTAGGAACGGGTGGGAGTCTCTAGAGGAAAGGAGGCGTTCTTTTCATGAATCGCTACTGAGGAAATTTAGAGAACCAGCATTTGAGGCTGACTGCAGTACAATTTTACTGCTGCCAACTTACATTTCGCGAAAAGACCACAAAGATAAGATAAGAGAGATTAGGGCTCGTACAGAGGCATATAGGCAGCCATTTTTCCCTCGTTCTGTTTGGGAGTTGAACAGGGAGAGAATATGCAAGTTGTGGTACGAGATACCCTCCGCCACGCACCGTATAGTGGTTTGCGGAGTATGTATGTAGATGTAGATTTAGATCAAGGCTCGGAGCGCAGGTCGCAGTAGTGCAGCCGTCCGGGTGACGAAGGCACTTTGGTCGTACATCAGTTGCTAGCTGGCGAAGGCGGAACTCGCTCTAGACAGTTCCGCGCAGCCACAAATACTTGCACCGCGGAAGTTTACAATTTTCCTATTGACTATCGAGATTGCGGCGGATGCAGCTATAGCTGCTTGTCTGGAACAACCCTTGCTGCTCTCTTCTGTACCCTCTGCCTGCCTACCGGGAGAACCCCTGGGTTCTGAGCCGGATGCCTTGGAAACGAGCCTCAACGCAGGGGCCAAGCTGGCAGTAACCCGCTATGTACAAGAGCGCAGCGAGTTGCCGGTGTCGAAAGCGAAGTCGAAAGAGACACCAGTAATACTCGTATAGAGCAGTGGTTCCCAACCCGGCAGTAATTATCCGCCGAGGGGTTAAATGAAATTTTCTGACGGCTAAAAAATAAAATATTATTTTCAGTTTGAGTCACGAAACTATTTACAAACGATCGTTACTGTTATCACGGTTCTGTAAGACTGCAATATTCATTACGTAATTTATGAGTAATTACTTTTTCTCAATTAGTAGCATTAATGAGGTGGAACTTACAGGTGCCGCACATTGTCCCCCGCACTACACACATATTGTGCTTTGTCACGTACATCGCTGATGATAAAAGTGAGACATAAACGTAACAAATGCCAAAACTCTCAAGAAAATATCGTCTTCAAGTTGTAGATAATCTATGTACACTACTGGCCATTAAAATTGCTACACCACGAAGATGACATGCTACAGACGTGAAATTTAACCAACAGGACGAAGATGCTGTGATATGCAAATGATTAGCTTTTCAGAGCATTCACACAAGTGTGGCGCCGGTGGCGACACCTACAACGCGCTGGCATGAGGAAGGTTTCGAACCCATTTCACATACACAAAGACAAGTTGACCGGCGTTGCCTGGTGAAACGATGTTGTGATGCCTCGTGTAACGAGGAGAAATGCGTACCATCACGTTTCCGACTTTGATAAATGTCGGATTGTAGCCCTTCGCGATTACGGTTTATCGTATCGCGACATTGCTGCTCGCGTTGGTCGAGATCCCATGACTGTTAGAAGAATATGGAATCGGTGGGTTCAGGAGGGTAATACGGAACGCCGTGCTGGATCCCAACGGCCTCGTATTACTAGCAGTCGAGATAACAGGCATCTTAACCGCATGGCTGTAACGGATCGTGCAGCTACATCTCGATCCCTGAGTCAGTAGATGGGGACGTTTGCAAGACAACAACCATCTGCACGAACAGTTCGACGACGTTTGCAGCAGCATGGACTATCAGCTTGGAGACCATGGCTGCGGTTACCCTTGACGCTGCATCACAGACAGGAGCGCCTACGATGTTGCACTCAACGACGAATCTGGGTGCACGAATGGCACAACGTCATTTTTTCGGATGAATCCAGGTTCTGTTTACAGCATCATGATGGTCGCATCCGTCTTTGGTGACATCGCGGTGAATGCACATTGGAAGCGTGCATTCGTCATTGCCATACTGGCGTATCACCCGGCGTGAAGGTATGGGGTGCCATTTGTTACACGTCTCGGTCACCTCTTGTTCGCATTGACGGCACTTTGAACAGTGGAAGTTACATTTCAGATGTGCTACGACCGGTGGCTCTACCCTTCATTCGATCCATGCGAAACCCTACATTTCAGCAGGATAATGCACGACCGCACGTAGTAGGTCCTGTGCGGGCCTTTCTTGATACAGAAAATGTTCGACTGCTGTCCTGGCCAGCACATTCTCCAGACCTCTCACCAATTGAGAACGTCTGGTCAATGGTGGCCGAGCAACTGGCTCGTCACAATACGCCAGTCACTAGTCTTGATGAACTGTGGTATCATGTTGAAGCTGCATGGGCAGCTGTACCAGTATACGCCATCCAAACTCTGTTTGATTCAATGCCCAGGGGTATCAAGGCCGTTATTACGGTCAGAGGTGGTTGTTCTGGGTACTGATTTCTCAGGACCTATGCACTCAAATTGCGTTAAAATGAAATCACATGTCAGTTCTAGTATAATATATTTGTCCAATGAATACCCTTTTATCATCTGCATTTCTTCTTAGTGTAGCAATTTTAATGGCCAGTAGTGTATATATAACCATGTTTTTCACCATGGTTGTGGTCGCCCACGCTACATTTTTTTATCCTTTAAGCAACTAGAATTCTCTTCAGTTCATCGTAGCCAATTTTTTATGTTGATATTCAGTATTTTTTCAGCGAAAAAAGAGGGGTCCAAAAGGACTATTTATTTTAAATATCTATATTTCGCCTCAGAAGTTGTCGCATAGTGCTCAGAGCCATTTAATCAACGTGACTGTGTCAAGCGCTATACTACTGATGGAGTATTCAAACGTTACAGGATTCTTTTTCCTATTCATCTGCATTAATTTACATTTATCAATATTTAGAGTTAGCTGCCCTTCTTTACACCAATCACAAATCCTGTCCAAGTCATCTTTTATTCTCCCACATTCACTCGACGACGACACCTTCCCGTACACCACAGCATCATCAGCAAACAGCCGCACATTGCTATCCACCCTATCCAAAAGATCATTTATGTAGATAGAAAACAACAGCGGACCTGCCACACTTCCCTGGGGCACTCCAGATGATACCCTCACCTCCGATGAACACTCACCATCGAGGACAACGTACTGGGTTCTAATACTTAAGAAGTCTTCGAGCCACTCACATACTTGGGAATTAATCCCTTATGTTCGTACCTTAGTTAGGAGTCTGCAGTGGGGCACCGAGTCAAACGCTTTCCGGAAGTCAAGGAATATGGCATCCGTCTGATACCCTTCATCCATGGTTCGCAAGATATCATGTGAAAAAAGGGCGAGTTGCTTTTCGCAGGAGCGATGCTTTCTAAAGCCGTGCTGAGACATGGACAGCAACTTCTCTGTCTCAAGGAAATCCATTATATTCGAACTGAGAATATGTTCGAGAATCCTGCAACAAACCGATGTTAAGGATATTGGTCCGCGCTTTTTTCCAGTCGCTTGGGACTTTACGTTGGGCAAGAGATTCGTGATAAATGCAAGCCAAGTAAGGAGTCAATGTATTAGAGTACTCTCTGTAAAGCCGAATTGGAATCCCATCAGGACCTGGCGATTTATTTATTTTCAACCCATTCAGCTGCTTCACAACCCCTGGGACGTCTATCACTATGTCCTCCATACGGGAATCTGTACGACACTCAAACGGCGGTATGTTTGTACGATCCTCCTGCGTGAAAGATTTCTCAAATGCTAGATTTAAAATTTCAGCTTTCGTTTTGCTGTCTTCCGTTGGCAGGCCAGACTGATCAGTGAGTGACTGATCTTGCACAGAAAGCGGGACAGCCCTTCTACTTCTTTATCTACATAGATACTCCGTAAGCCGCATTACGGAGCGTGGCGGAGGGTACCCTGTACCATTATTTTTCATTTCCTTTCCTGTTCCACTCGAAAATACAGCGAGGGAAAGAGGAATGTCTGTACGCCTCCATACGAGCCGTAATTTTCCGTATCTCATCTTTGTACCACGTATGTTCCCTCCAGAGATTCCCATTTGAGTTCCCGAAGCATCCCCGTAACACTTACGAGCCGTGTGCGTCTCTCGTTGATGCTGTTGCTGGGTTGGTATCGTGCAACAGCGAAAGTGGCTTCTCGTTTTCTTCTTCTGTTTACTGGCGCCACTACGTTTGCTGGTGTTGTCTGTCCGCAAATAGCAACAGCAGCGTTTATCGATACCTAGTACCAATACTATCTTTCGAAGGACGTGAAGTGTTTCTCGGGTCGGTTGTGTAGGTAGTTCGCTTGGGACGGAGCAGCAGAGAGGCCCGGTGTGCGAGGAGATGCTGGAACGGCTGGCGGCACGTGGGCACCACCAGACCGATGGGCTGTAGTTGCGAGGGCCACAACCGCGTTGTCCGCCGGACCCAGCACGTTGGCTTGAGTGAACATTCATCCAGTAGTGAAAGCTGCATTTTTGTGATTACGCCGTTTGTCCGTGCGTTGCCGCTCGCGGGTCGCTGTGAGACGAACAGCAACAAGTGGAGTGTGTCGAGCTGACGGAATCTACACTCCTGGAAATTGAAATAAGAACACCGTGAATTCATTGTCCCAGGAAGGGGAAACTTTATTGACACATTCCTGGGGTCAGATACATCACATGATCACACTGGCCGAACCACAGGCACATAGACACAGGCAACAGAGCATGCACAGTGTCGGCACTAGTACAGTGTATATCCACCTTTCGCAGCAATGCAGGCTGCTATTCTCCCATGGAGACGATCGTAGAGATGCTGGATGTAGTCCTGTGGAACGGCTTGCCATGCCATTTCCACCTGGCGCCTCAGTTGGACCAGCGTTCGTGCTGGACGTGCAGACCGCGTGAGACGACGCTTCATCCAGTCCCAAACATGCTCAATGGGGGACAGATCCGGAGATCTTGCTGGCCAGGGTAGTTGACTTACACCTTCTAGAGCACGTTGGGTAGCACGGGATACATGCGGACGTGCATTGTCCTGTTGGAACAGCAAGTTCCCTTGCCGGTCTAGGAATGGTAGAACGATGGGTTCGATGACGGTTTGGATGTACCGTGCACTATTCAGTGTCCCCTCGACGATCACCAGTGGTGTACGGCCACTGTAGGAGATCGCTCCCCACACCATGATGCCGGGTGTTGACCCTGTGTGCCTCGGTCGTATGCAGTCCTGATTGTGGCGCTCACCGGCACGGCGCCAAACACGCATACGACCATCATTGCCACCAAGGCAGAAGCGACTCTCATCGCTGAAGACGACACGTCTCCATTCGTCCCTCCATTCACGCCTGTCGCGACACCACTGGAGGCGGGCTGCACGATGTTGGGGCGTGAGCGGAAGACGGCCTAACGGTGTGCGGGACCGTAGCCCAGCTTCATGGAGACGGTTGCGAATGGTCCTCGCCGATACCCCAGGAGCAACAGTGTCCCTAATTTGCTGGGAAGTGGCGGTGCGGTCCCCTACGGCACTGCGTAGGATCCTACGGTCTTGGCGTGCATCCGTGCGTCGCTGCGGTCCGGTCCCAGGTCGACGGGCACGTGCACCTTCCGCCGACCACTGGCGACAACATCGATGTACTGTGGAGACCTCACGCCCCACGTGTTGAGCAATTCGGCGGTACGTCCACCCGGCCTCCCGCATGCCCACTATACGCCCTCGCTCAAAGTCCGTCAACTGCACATACGGTTCACGTCCACGCTGTCGCGGCATGCTACCAGTGTTAAAGACTGCGATGGAGCTCCGTATGCCACGGCAAACTGGCTGACACTGACGGCGGCGGTGCACAAATGCTGCGCAGCTAGCGCCATTCGACGGCCAACACCGCGGTTCCTGGTGTGTCCGCTGTGCCGTGCGTGTGATCATTGCTTGTACAGCCCTCTCGCAGTGTCCGGAGCAAGTATGGTGGGTCTGACACACCGGTGTCAATGTGTTCTTTTTTCCATTTCCAGGAGTGTATTAGCCGTCTTCTACTGCCTGTTATTAGTTTTGAATTTTGTGTTATTATTTGGTGAAGTACAACCAGCGGTATTTTTCTGCCTAGTGGCCGCTAACGCCCCAGTTACCTGCCCTGGAGGTTAGCGTATTTTTGCGGCAGTGTACTTTTCCCCGTCTTGCCGATGCTGTCCGGCATGACGTGTAGATCGATGGCCTCCTTGATTGCGGTGTGGATTGTTGTTTCTTTTGTCTACCTTGATTGTAGTGGTTCCTTCTGCCTTTTGGTGTTTTAAACATCGCATTCTTAAGACACAGTGCTGTCTGTCACTTCGCCCCCGCTTGTATTATTCCATCGTTGTACTCATTATCACACGTTAGGTGGATTTGGTAACAGGATTGATCGACGTTTAAACTGTCCCTAGTTTGAACTGACATCCTGTTAGGTGAGCATAACTCTTGGCTGCCTGTCTCACTGCTTACGCAGCTGTAGGGACTTTTCTCAGGTCGATCATTAGAGCAATCTCTGCGGATCACTCCCTTCTTTATTTGGTCTGATTGTGTCAGTTGCTTGAAAATAATATTTTGTTTAGATTACTCCTATTGCTTGTGGCATTCAGCCGGCAAATAATTGAATTCTTCATAATAAGGCCTTCAGCCGTCAGTGTAGCTTGTGTTGCTGTCAATGTTTTTTAAATGATTGTTTTTAAAAATTATTTCCTTAAATAAAGTGTATGTGTTTACTGTGCAACCAACGGTAACTAGTGATTATGCCCGTCCACACCTTTTCCTGCTTTCAACTTCAAGTTATGTGTTGTTCGAACCTACCGGTAACGAATCTAGCAGCCCGTCTCTGAATTGTTTTGATGTCTTCCTTCAGTCCGACCTGGTACGGATCCCAAACACTCGACAGTATTCAAGACCAGGTAGCAGCAGCGTTCTCCTTTACAGGTGAACCACTCTTTCTTAAAATTCTCCCAATAAAACGAAGTCGACTATTCGCCTTCCCTACCACTGTTCTCACATAATCGTTCCACCTCAAATCGCTTTGCAACGCTACGGCCAGATATTTAAACGACTGTGTCCAGCACGACACTAGTAATACAGTATCCGAACTTAACAGGTTTAATATTGCTACTGATCCTCATTAACTTACATTTTTCCACTTTTAGCGCTCGGTACCATTTACTCTCAGTCCATATTCTGTACTTATTAGACTGTTCATTCCATTCAGCAGATCATCTAATTCCTCTTCACTTTCTCTCAGGATAGCAATGTCATCAGCGAATCGTATCATTGATATCGTTTCACATTGAATTTTGATTCCACTCCTGAGCCTTTCCTTTATTTCCATCATTGCTTCTTCGATGTTCAGATTGAACAGTAGGGGCGAATTACATCCCTGACTTACAACGTTTTTAATCCGAGCACTTCATTCTTGGTCGTCCAATCTCATTATTCCCTCATAATATTGCATAATATAGCCATAAGTAAGGAACTAAACAGCTCTCACTAAAGTAAACTACACTGTTCAAATAGTGAAGCAACCAAATCTCAGGTGTCAAACTTGGTTTACCACCCTGCCCTAACGACTACAGTGAAACAATATATTCTTATTTTAGCAGTATTCACCAACAAAACCTCAGGGCGGGTTAACTAATAACAGCAATAAAATATTTTCCAAATGTTTAGGTACTTTGATTACAGCGAAAAGGCACCCTGATTAAAATTGATTATAACAATTTGTCCATTTTATTTGGACTATTGTGCTCCGTGGCCATGGATAATGATATTCTACTATAAAAATACAGCCACCAGCCACATTTTTAATGCGTTTTATTTATGCCAATATGCATTTTGGGTTTGCACCCATCTTCAGCTGGCAAATTACATATATCTTCAGTTTCTGCAGTAGTAAATTATCGACAGCAGTTTGGATGCTGCAGCTGGCCTGCGCAAAAGCAACGATTAAAATCATTTACTTCAATTTCGTGAGTTTAAAGTTACGCACTATCAGTTGTTCATTTTACTTACATTTTCCTCTCCTTGTTTTTTCTTGGCCTTTCTTATTTTTTGTAACAGTACAAACGCTTTTTGTCACGTATTTTACGCAGGCACACTGCGTTATCCGCCATGTTGACGACTGACAGTTTTGTTTACATACAAGCAGTTTATCTATGGACAGACTTATATTTTACGAAAGTAGCTAAGTTACTGTTTACTAAACATTGACTTGGGTGATAGAAGTATTCTAAGTACGATGTATACTAAGTATTTTTTTTTTTTTTTTGGATACTTAGGCAGTATTGAATAAACTAACATAACACATTTATACAAAGCAGTAATTCATACATTTACAAATAACAAAGATATTTTATGTTGTGTATTATTACATGCATTTGTTGGGTTTATATTAGATTATGTTATTTCTTGATTGTGCTTAGTAAGTGGTTTGATAAGTAGAGTGTGGAAGTTTTTCAGAAATATTCGGTTTGGTAACTCTGTTTGGTCGTTAAGTGTGTCAGAAGGGGATGCATGTTTATGCGAATAAATTTCGATTTCTTCTAGGAGGTACATTCTTTTTCCTTTGTTGGCTAGGTGGAGAACTTGTAGGTTATGGGATATGTCTGTTACTTGGTGTTCTTCTTCTGCTACATGTTGGGTAAATGTGGATTTATTTAAGTTTTTTAAACGAAGAGCATTCATGTGTTCGTGAAAACGTATGTTGAAGTTTCTACTTGTTGGGCCTATGTATGTTTTTGGACATGAGTTGCAGTTAAGTTTGTATATTCCTGATTAATTGTACGGTTTGGCATTATTTTTAATGTTATGGATAGCTTTGTCCTTTATTTTGTTATTTGTATAGTAGCTGATTCTGATATCTGTTCCTCGGAACAGGTTTGCTATTTTATACCACAACAAAGCCAAAAGAAAAATATGTAAACTTGCCATTTGTAGCAAAACTGTCATATAAAATAGCAAACCTGTTCCGAGGAACAGATATCAGAATCAGCTACTATACAAATAACAAAAATAAGTTAGTTTAAGTAAGATTGAGTAGTGTGTAAGCCTAGGAACCTATGATCTCAGCAGCTTGGTCCCATGAGACCTTACCACAAATTTCCAAAAATTCCAGGGTGCCCATCGTCGGCGAGGATGGAGTGGTGTTCTGGAGAGGCATGGCATGCGCCACGGTGTGGGGACCAATCGGGTATCACTTCAGATCAAGGCGTGTAGTTACTGGGGGAACACTGACGGTGCAGCGGTATATCAGGTTATCCCTCAACCACACATACTGACTGCCATGCGGCAGTATCGTGGTACTGTTTTCGACAGCACAATGCTCGTCCACATGCGTGTCGTTTCTCTATGAACGGTGTGCGCAGTGTTGAAGTACCCACATGGCCAGCAAGATCTCCAGACCACTCCCCACTGGTGTGTGACCAGCTCTGGCGTCGCGTCAACTCTATCTCAGTGTTAGTATCCATGGTATCAAGAGATCTCTGTTGATCAATTGTAGACACAGGACAGCGGCTGCTCATATACACTCCTGGAAATTGAAATAAGAACACCGTGAATTCATTGTTCCAGGAAGGGGAAACTTTATTGACACATTCCTGGGGTCAGATACATCACATGATCACACTGACAGAACCACAGGCACATAGACACAGGCAACAGAGCATGCACAATGTCGGCACTAGTACAGTGTATATCCACCTTTCGCAGCAATGCAGGCTGCTATTCTCCCATGGAGACGATCGTAGAGATGCTGGATGTAGTCCTGTGGAACGGCTTGCCATGCCATTTCCACCTGGCGCCTCAGTTGGACCAGCGTTCGTGCTGGACGTGCAGACCGCGTGAGACGACGCTTCATCCAGTCCCAAACATGCTCAATGGGGGACAGATCCGGAGATCTTGCTGGCCAGGGTAGTTGACTTACACCTTCTAGAGCACGTTGGGTGGCACGGGATACATGCGGACGTGCATTGTCCTGTTGCAACAGCAAGTTCCCTTGCCGGTCTAGGAATGGTAGAACGATTGGTTCGATGACGGTTTGGATGTACCGTGAACTATTCAGTGTCCCCTCGACGATCACCAGTGGTGTACGGCCAGTGTAGGAGATCGCTCCCCACACCATGATGCCGGGTGTTGGCCCTGTGTGCCTCGGTCGTATGCAGTCCTCATTGTGGCGCTCACCTGCACGGCGCCAAACACGCATACGACCATCATTGGCACCAAGGCAGAAGCGACTCTCATCGCTGAAGACGACACGTCTCCATTCGTCTCTCCATTCACGTCTGTCGCGACACCACTGGAGGCGGGCTGCACGATGTTGGGGCGTGAGCGGAAGACGGCCTAACGGTGTGCGGGACCGTAGCCCAGCTTCATGGAGACGGTTGCGAATGGTCCTCGCCGATACCCCAGGAGCAACAGTGTCCCTAATTTGCTGGGAAGTGGCGGTGCTGTCCCCTACGGCACTGCGTAGGATCCTACGGTCTTGGCGTGCATCTGTGCATCGCTGCGGTCCGGTCCCAGGTCGACGGGCATGTGCACCTTCCGCCGACCACTGGCGACAACATCGATGTACTGTGGTGACCTCACGCCCCACGTGTTGAGCAATTTGGCGGTACGTCCACCCGGCCTCCCGCATGCCCACTATACGCCCTCGCTCAAAGTCCGTCAGCTGCACATACGGTTCACGTCCACGCTGTCGCGGCATGCTACCAGTGTTAAAGACTGCGATGGAGCTCCGTATGCCACGGCAAACTGGCTGACACTGACGGCGGCGGTGCACAAATGCTGCGCAGCTAGCGCCATTCGACGGCCAACACCGCGGTTCCTGGTGTTTCCGCTGTGCCGTGCGTGTGATCATTGCTTGTACAGCCCTCTCGCAGTGTCCGGAGCAAGTATGGTGGGTCTGACACACCGGTGTCAATGTGTTCTTTTTTCCATTTCCAGGAGTGTATTTACCAAGGAAAATGCCAAACAACCGTAACTTTTGAGAAGTTATTTATTTAGACAACCAGTTTCGTCATCTCAGCAACATCGTCATCCAACCCCGTACGCTCTTAATGTACAGACAATCAGATCTACCGATATTTGCATACTGCAGCCATCAGTATCTGGATACTGCGAACATGTTTACGTTCTGCTACTAGAATGTGCGAAAAAGTATATATATCCCAGTATGTACTGCAAAATTAAAGATCTGTATTGTTTATACCAACTGCACAACAGAAGCAGACAGCATACAATGTTAAACTGCAAACAACTAAAAAACCTGATGTGAATCACTAAAAAGCACCTGAAGATGAGCCTCCAGGGCTCGAAATGCATAGTGCAGTAAATAAACGCAACTTGTGACTGAAGGTGGTTTGTTCTTCATTTTGAGAAACATATTTTTGTCCGAGAGGATCCAGGAACGTACGTGCAGTGCGAAAGGACGAGAAACGGTTTAGGTTTTGAACTGGAATAAGTTATCTAATTGGATAAATGACACCCGGTACGACAGTGCTTATCAGATTTCGGATGAGTAATGATCTTCACGTGGTAAACTAGTGATGGATTCACATCGAATCCCTCGGTCGAGTTTGGAGGCCTGCCTTGCGGTGTAGCGTCCCGGTCTACCGCGGCGCTGACGTCACGTTTTCCTAGGAACAATGGATCCGCAGCGGGGAGGCCATTTGTGCGGTCCTAAGTCTTTCCGCCGCAGGGCGCCACGGGGGATCGCATTGCTTTTAACAAAATTAGGTGCCCGTCCGTTCCGGGCGGATGGAGCCGGCCTTCGATATTCATAAGCCGAGTGCAGCCAGCGAGGCGAGGAAGGGTTTGTCCGCCGCGGCGTTCGTCTGTTTTAAGCGCCAACCCCCAACCTCCTCCGAGTCCCACCCTCCGCTGACGCTGCCCGTGTAGCGAAGTGCGTGGCAGGCCGTGCTGAGAACACGCGTGCACCCCTACCCGTGTTTACAGGGGTCTCGTATTTCGCTACAACACTACACTCTTCCCCGCCACTTGTTTACATTTCATTGTGCAGGGTCTTTCTACTACCTGCCGTGCGCTCATCCTTGTGAATCACGTCGTGGTACCGAAAAGGCACGTGCGAGAGCAGCTTCTCATCTTCCGGTGCTGTTTACCCCCGCGATAGCCGCCTGCCTGCTCACCAAACCCTCTGTTCGGTCAGAGGGCTGCGTGCTCTCTGTAATAAAAAAAAACTGAGTCCAAGAATCAACTTGAACGGATGTCTTGTGACGTCCGCCCAGACCAAACGCAACGAACAATATCGAACCAAAAAAAAAAAATTGCCGGCACGGTAGCTCAGCGTGTTTGGTCAGAGGGTTAGCTGCCCTCTGTAATAAAAAAACTGAGTTAATCGATGAACAACGAACTTAAACGGATGTCTTACGATGTCCGCCCCGAGCAGATGCAACGAACAAAAGCGAACAAAATGAGATTAAAAAAAACGCTGCCCCACACTGCTCCCTTCACATTGTGGTGACCTCTGCCCACAGCAAAAATACGAGGCCTGTTCAGAAAGTAAGCTCCGATTGATTGCCAAATTGAAACCACAGTGAACATCAGAAATGTTTTACTTGTAACAATTAGCTACACCTTTCAGCTACTTCTCTACGTAGTCGCCGTTCTGACTTAGACTTTTGTCATAGCGTTGTACCAACTTTTCAATAGCCTCATCATAGAAGGCAGCAGCCAGTGCTTTCCGCCAATTCTCCACGCTGGCCTACACCTCGTTGTCTGTGTCAAAATGTTGTCTCCAAAGACAGCGGTTCATGTGACCAGAGATGAAACTCAGAAGGAGACAATTGCGGACTGTATTGTGGGTAATCTCACATTTCCATTTGAAAACGATAAAACGATGCAGGAGCATCTTCATTGCCCCTGCAGAATGCGGCTGAGAATTGTCGTGAAGAAGAAACAGCACGACAGTTATGTAATGTTAGCTGCATAGCTTCAGGCGAAATTTCTCACCAGGCCCTCGTACTTGGCGGCAGACACTATTTTCTAGACATCTTTACGCACTCACTGCGAGCTCAGAAATGAGAAGAGCGACGTGATGCTAACTGGGGTTATACTAGAGACACTACCCAACACATCTGTGCAAAGCTTTATCGGATTTTCATAGTCGTTTCCATTTCGCGACCGATCGGAGCTTACTTTCTGAACGCCCCTCGTAATTATCAAAATCTGAACTGTGAAGTCATCCAAAATTCTCGTTGGAAATCCACACTCTTTGTTATACTTCTCAACTGGTCACGATAGCCTCGTGATGCCAAATGAGGAGCCACTCGACCGAATACTAGCGGCTCTGATCAAAGAAAACCATCATAACGACCGGGAGAACGGTGTGCCGCCGACCACATGCCCCGCCTATCCGCATCCTCAACTGGGGATGACGCGGCGGTCGGATGGTCCCGGTGGGCCACTTGTGGCCTGAAGACGGAGTGCTGAGTGCCACTTTGTTTATGAACTGAAAACTCTAATATTCACGAGAAACTGCTCTGAAATTAACCTGAACCGACAAAATTGTATATATATTCTCTGAAACTTCATAGGCAATATCTGAAAGGAATTAGAAAAAGTGACAAAATTTCGTGAATCACACACAATACTGTTAATAATTGCATGGAAACTGGGTGTGTTCACCGTACATCCACCCACTTTTGAGTACAACCAGTGTCTGTTAATACTACGACTCGAAGCAACACAATATCAAAAACTTTTATTACTGTGTAAACAGTCCCTACGTGAGTTGACAGCTGACATTTATAATTCACGCTCACGTCAGGAAATGCGCCAATACGGGAATAGCAGCTTTTACGTTATTGTCAGAACGCAAGCAATAATGGCTGTCGCCGTAATTTTCGCGCGACGCCATATTTCGCGACAAAATAATCTTATTAGTCACTGTCATATATCTAGTCTCATAACAATACATAAAATACCTACAGTAATTTTGACATGCAAGGAGAATTAGTTCTAATGAGAAGAAGAAGTTAATATTTACTGGTGTTTCGACAATGACTACCAGGCAACTTTTAATTCACTGGCTGTAATTTTATTTTCCTTAGCAGAAAACAAACATAAACTAAAAAAAGGATTTATTTGAATAGAGTCTGTAATTCGTATATATTTAATAGAGGCAGAAAGTTTCTAGGTCAGGGGATAGCGTTCGGCGAAATCTCTTAACTTTTTGTTGCATACGAAGCGTTGCGTTGGGCAGCACGATGTCGGTGGGTTACGATGACGAGAGCAGGATACGGGCACTTCCGCTGGTTAATCTTCTCCGGCGAAACGCAAATAAAGTCCCGCCACAGCTGTATCATTAACCCCGTGGTGATTAACAAACCACAAGACGCCAGTATACGACCGTTGTTGACATGTCCCCTCTTTCAAAGTACATTACGTAGACAACGCTCGTTTTTACACTTGATGCACTTTCCGTGACGCTATCGTCCATAATTACACAGTTCGTCACATTCATATAGTCTTAGCCACAAAGACACAGTTCATAGAATCGTTCTTGTGTGTGAAGAACACCGTAAACAATGTCCACTCTGTTGTCGCGTTTCAAACTTCGACAGCGTCATTGAAAGTCATTTATATTGCACAGTTAATTAAAGTTTTCACTTTCACGGCTTGATAGAATGTAATATACTACAGTTCCACCACCCAAAACCAATACCAGCAGAGTTCATTCGCATAAAATCACTGTTCGTGTCGGCCACAACAAAATATTGTTAGCGGAACTTTCACAGTCCGGTTTATTTGCTCTTAAAGTTCGCTGGCGATAGCATTACATACCGCAGTGGTAAAGAGAATTAATAATCTGATAGTTCGGTATCACTGTCCATACAATTACGTATGCTTTTCATAAAACAGTACTTTTTTCCCGCGCACGCTTCACAGACACACTATCCACCATCCCCTCTACTACGCAACAACCTTTCGACTATCGATATCACTATCGCTGTCCCCTGTCTACAGATGTTATATCGTTATCGTAAATTACATAAATCTTTATAAATGTTATTGACTGCATTTTTCACAATTAATAATATTCTAAAAGAGAACTTTTAGAAACTTTACCACAGGTACAAAGCAAGAAACATATTTATCCATTGGCAAACGAAATAATAACAATCACATCTTCACATTTAAAAACCACAGTAGAATGTTACATAATCACAATTAGAAATGCCCATATGAACAAAAGAAAAAGAATAGAAATCTAAATAAAATCACGAAAAAAACATTTATATGCGTAATTAGCAATGCACTCACAATATCCACATCGACATCTCCCTCTGTACTCCGAAAGTCATTTTACAGTGTGTGGCCATTCGCGAATGGCGCGTGGGAAGAACTGTTGCCAATAAACCTCCGTCTGACCTGTAGGAGGTTATGTCGTTATACTCATTTCGCGTGACGTACGTAGGAATAAACGGTTGAACGGCTCAGGAATGCGATGGCCAATTCAGACTAGAAGGGTATGAATGATAAGATTCGTTGACTACATTGATATCCTGAGGAGAATTGTAGAAATACCGTAGGTTACTGTAGACTATTATACGGGGTGACAGTTATTGAAGTATATAAAATAAAAGATAAAATAAAAGATATAAAATAAAAAATAGATACTGCCTACAAGAAAATTAAAGAGACATTTAGAGAAAAGAGAACCACTTGTTTGAATATCGACAGCTCAGATGGAAACCCAGTTCTAACCAAAGACGTGAAAGCAGAAAGGTGGAAGGAGTATATAGAGGGTTTGTACAAGGGAAATGTACTTGAGGACAATATTATGGAAATGGAAGAGGATGTAGATGAAGATGAAATGGGAGATACGATACTGCGTAAAGAGTTTGACAGAGCACTGAAAGACCTGAGTCGAAACAAGGCCCCGGGAGTAGACAACATTCCATTAGAACTACTGACAGCGTTGGGAGAGCCAGTCCTGACAAATCTCTACGGTCTGGTGAGCAAGATGTATGAGACAGGCGAAATACCCTCAGAACTCAAGAAGAATATAATAATTCCAATCCCAAAGAAAGCAGGTGTTGACAGATGTGAAAATTACCGAACTATCAATTTAATAAGTCACGGCTGCCAAATACTAACGCGAATTCTTTACAGGACGAATGGAAAAACTAGTAGAAGCGGACCTCGGGGAAGATCAGTTTGGATTCCGTAGATATATCGGAAAACGTGAGGCAATACTGACCCTACGACTTATCTTAGAAGCTAGATTAAGGAAAGGCAAACCTATGTTTCTAGCATTTGTAGACTTAGAGAAAGATTTTTACAATGTTGACTGGAATACTCTCTTTCAGAATCTGAATGTGGCAGGGGTAAAATACAGGGAGCGAAAGGCTATTTACAGTTTTTGCAGAAACCAAATGGCAGTTATAAGAATCGATAGACACGAAAGGGAAGCAGTAGTTGGGAAGGGAGTGAGACAGGGTTGTAGCCTTTCCCCGATGTTATTCAATCTCTATATTGAGCAAGCAGTGAAGGAAACAAAAGAAAAATTTGGAGTAGGTATTAAAATCCATGGAGAAGAAATAAAAACTTTGAGGTTCGCCGATGACATTGTAATTCTGTCAGAGACAGCAAAGGACTTGGAAGAGCAGTTGAACGGAATGGATAGTATCTTGAAAGCAGGATATAAGATGAACATCAACAAAAGCAAAACGAGGATAATGGAATGTAGTCGAATTAAGTCGGGTGATGCTGAGGTAATTACATTAGGAAATGAGACACTTAAAGTAGTAAAGGAGTTTTGCTATTTGGGGAGCAAAATAACTGATGATGGTCGAAGTAGAGAGGATATAAAATGTAGACTGGCAATGGCAAGGAAAGCGTTTCTGAAGAAGAGAAATTTGTTAACATCGTGTATAGATTTAAGAGTCAGGAAGTCGTTTCTGAAAGTATTTGTATGGAGTGTAGCCACGTATGGAAGTGAAACGTAGACGATAAACAGTTTGGACAAGAAGAGAATAGAAGCTTTCGAAATGTGGTGCTACAGAAGAATGCTGAAGATTAGATGGGCAGATCACATAACGAATGAGGAGGTACAGAGTAGAATTGGAGAGAAGAGAAATTTGTGGCACAACATGACTAGGAGAAGGGATCGGTTGGTGGGGCATATTCTTAGGCATCAAGGGATCGCCAATTTAGTATTGGAGGGGAGCGTGGAGGGTAAAAATCGTAGAGGGAGACCAATAGATGAATACACTAAACAGATTCAGAAGGATGTAGGTTGCAGTAGGTACTGGGAGATAAAGAAGCTTGCACAGGATAGAGTAGCATGAAGAGCTGCATCAAATCAGTCTCAGGACTGAAGACCACAACAACAACAACTGCTACCAGTGTTTGTTCCGCTATCATATAATCATACAATTAAGGATCCTTCTTTCTATGTATTCGCAATACGTTACATTTGTCTATGTTAAGGGTCAGTTGCCACTCCCTGAACCAACATGAAATAAAATCGTCGTAACTTCTGAACCGTTTGCGTTAGGACGTTCAAACAGTATAGTTTGCCGCGGGTCATGATGGGAATTAGTATGCTCCAAATGGGCTTATTTAGCGACGAAGCACACTTTCATTTGGATGGGTTCGTCAATCAAAATTGGCGTATTTGGGAATCTGAGAATCCGCATTTCGCGATTGAGAAGCCTCTTTACCCTCAATAGCTGACTGTGTGGCGTGCAGTGTCCAGTCACGGAATAACCGGGGCGATATTCCTCGATGGCACGGTGACTACCGAACGCTAAGTGCAGGTTTTGGAAGATGATTTCATTTTTTTTTTTGTGAAATCTTATGGGACTTAACTGCTAAGGTCGTGAGTCCCTTAGCTTACATAGTACTTAACCTAAATTATCCTAAGGACAAACACACACACCTATGCCCGAGGGAGGATTCGAACCTCCGCCAGGACCAGCCGAACAGTCCATGACTGCAGCGCCCTTGACCGCTCGGCTAATCCCGCGCGGCGATGATTTCATCCCCATTATCCAAAGTGACCCAGATCTCGACAAGGATCCTGGAGGATCACTTTGGGGACCGCGTTCTGGCTACGGGTTACCAATAGGACGCTGACATAGCCTTTGATTGGCCGCCATATTCTCCGGATCTGAAGACATGCGACTGTCTTTTGTGGGGCAGTGTTAAAGACAAGATGTACAGCAGTAACCCCAAAACCATTATTGAGCTAAAAACAGCCATTCAGGTCATCGATAACATCGATGTTCCGACACTTCAGCGGGTCATGCAGAATTTCGCTATTCGCCTGCACCACATCATCGCCAAGGATGGCAGGCAAATTGTACGTGTCATGACCTAAATCCGAATATCTGTAGTGATGTTTCCTTGTTGAATGAACTGTGTGCACGCCGTAATTTGTAAATAATTTACGTTTTTTTCATACTGTTTAATAATCGTCACCCTATAAGTAAATGTAGACTATGATATTTTTCCTAGTAGCTTTGGTCAGTTAAGATCATACCCTCATTACCTGTATGTTAGGTGTGTTACATACCTATCAGGTGTTACCTTATTTCGATCACTTTCTTCATGTATGCGATCAGTGTCTTTGAAGATTCCCCTAAAAACCGGAATGGGTGAAGCGTCTAGAAACTGAGTAAGCATATATAAATGGCCTTGTACCCTATAGAGCACTTTCGTTCTACATAATTATCCTCCTCTCTCTTATTTAAAAGTAAACAGTATTTATAGTAAAATTGAAACTGTCGATGTTTAATTCTGATTTCATTCGAAAATTGGTTATGTGTTACGTGAAACAGAGGAATATTGTAGTAAAAATAAAGAACGCAATACAGGTTTTTGATACAGTTCCAGAAAACGAAATTTCCACAAGAAACAGCTAAAATTAAAAAAAGAAAAAGAAACGCAAAATAGAAATATATCTAACATCGCTTTACTATTTCGTCGAACTCATGTAAAACATGTTTCTCTTGATTATAAACAACTTTCGCTTTTATCAATAACAACTCTTGCCTTTGATCATGATGAAGGACTTTCTATTGAGTACAAAATAATAAAAACAATTATATAAGTTTTTGTGTTCGTGCATCTGAACTGTTCTTCCATCCAAAGTAACTGACTTGGTTGCATAAAAGCGCTGAATTTACGTGATCAACTAATTTTTATTACCTATAAAATGCTATTTGTAATCCTTAAGGATATAAAATACATAATGGACGATGGGCGGTTCTCATTATGTGCGAAGGAAACTAACAAAAGTACAAAGTGTGATCGTCGACTCCCAGTTTCTCTCTTACACATTAATTTACGTTTATCTCCCTACCAATGTTACCAATACTAACGCTAATCCTACTATCTGCTTCCTCGTGTGTACCAAAACTGCTGTACCACGCTTTTGACAGAGCGCAACTCTCATCCTGAGTTAACAGAAGGAAGAATTTTGCGACCTGCAGGTAGGAATAACCAGTCTGATGTGCGCAGAATACGAACTGGCAGTAAACAGAAAAAGACGAAAGTAGTGAGGAGCAGCAGAAGTGAGATTAACGATAAACCAAACATCAGAACTGGGGAGCAGGCCGCCTTGTGTAACTACGCAAGGTTGACACACTGTAATCTTTAAATCTTTATTGCATCCATCGATAATCATTTCATCAACCGAAACTACCGGTGTCGTTTTGTGTAAATTTGCAGGTATATCGGTTTTTAAACAAGGGCTCATTGTACCCATTACACTTTCAGTTACTAAGTTATTAGTGCTCATTTCTGTATTTGAAATTTATCTGATCATTTTGCATAGACTCAGAAAATATAGTTATGGCAACTCAGAAAAGTGTGGTCATATAGGGATTCTTAAGTTTAGTTACACCAGAACTGGTTAAAATAATAATTGTAAATATTATTGCATTAATACATTAATTTCTATTTTTAATGTATCAAACATCGCATCTTGTATTTTAATATCAATGTAACATCTTTTAGAGTTATCATAACATGTAAGCTTTCACGGCCGGCGTCTTCGTTAATTAAAACTTCCGGGTTGAATTGCCGTGGTCCATATATGAAACTACTTCTCCTTCCTGACGTTTCGTTGCCTACTGCGGGCAACATCTTTTGAGGTGAGTCGGCGACTGGCTGTTAGGCGCTGGAGGTCCCGCTTATATAGAGCGCTTAGATGGCGCCACCACTCGTCACGTGCTTTCGACTTTTAAACTATCTCTGGCTAGTGCCATATCTCTCGATTATAGGTAATCGATTGTCAATTCGTTGGTGCAAAGTCGACCGCCATATCTTCTCTAGTTTTAATCTTTCTTTTTTATTAAAATTATTTCCGTGTTTGTAGATCTCTATAGCTTCTCTATACATGCGAGTATAATAATGTGAGGTGCTAGCTATCACGTTTGTCTCACTAAATTTTATTTCGTGATCACCGTCTTTGAAAATGTGTTCCGCTACACATGATTTGGCAATTTGTCCCAATCTACAGTTCCTTTTATGTTCCGTTAGGCGGGTATTAACACTCCTTTTAGTTGTTCCAATATAAACCATGCCACAGCTACACGGAATTTTATACAGACCTGGGGTAGCTAAGGGGTGTCGTGCGTCTTTCACCGATCTTAAACTTTCACCAATTTTCTTGGTTTGTCGAAAGATTGTCTCCACTTGAAACGTGGTCAAAACTTTCCCAATACGGCCTGCGATGTTACGAAAAAATGGAAGAAAAGCTTTTCCAGGCGACGGTTGTTGTTTTCGTGTATTTTCGGACACTTTTCCTCTAGGGTGGAGCGCTCGATCTATCCAAAGTCAAAACTGGCGCTTTCATCACTCATCGATCGCTATAAGGAATGTATCTTGCTAATTTCGGAACATTATGATCAGTTGCATTTAGCCACGCATGCTCTACCTCTGTTCAAACATGTGGAGTCGTGACGTATCTTCTCAGTTCAGTCTGATTCAGTTCGTTGTTGATCTCTCGAGTATAGTATAACTGAAAAGATTTCTGAAACTTCGCTAGTTTACATTTCAGGTCGTTATGTGGTTTATGTAGTTTCCAGGTGTCTGTCATCTCAGCATGTGATAAACAGGAATCTGAGAACCTTAATTTCGCTGATCGTGTCTCACAACAACATATCCTCTCCAATTTGCTTGGCTATTCTGAATTTTAGCGCTCATTTTATCCATAATTTGTTTGTGACGACCACGTGCTAGTGGATTGTGAGAGTCATTACACGTAACAGTTACCGATTCTCGGGGTGAAACTTCCAAATCAGTTTCAGAACCTCTTCTATGTTGCAACTATTAACAGTTTATTCTTATCGGTGAATTCTTGCTCACTTGATTCGTGCACTCAAGCCAAGGGAATGGCCGTTTTCCAACCACGTGCATACTGACGAAGTTTTTCTTTAGTCATATATTTGCCCTCTGTCTCATGGGCCCCTACCACCACAGCACAGCGCGTCCCCAGGTTTCGGATAGGGGATAAGGCCTTCAGATATGAAGGGTAGATGCGAATACAAAAAATAAGCAGTCGGGGGCAGCCGGTGGGGAGCAGGCGATGGCGTGATGAACCATCCCTGTGTCTTCTTCTCTTGCTATCTAATCTATTCATCAAGAATCAGCAACATTAATGGGAATGGGTCCCTTTGAAGTAAAATATTCCGGAGGTAAACTAGGTTCCCATTCGGATCTCCGGGCGGAACCTACTTCGAAGAGATTCAGGCCGAAAGGAACTTCCAGGTTGGGAAAATGGAACGTTAAAAGTTTGAACAGGCCAGGAACATTCCAGACATTACTAGACGAATTAGATAGATACGAGTAGACATTACAGCTATTTAAGAAACTCGGTGGCAGGGGGAGGGCAGTGTAAAGAGGGATAACTATACATTTTTCTATGGAGGGGCGGAAGCTCACAGTTTCGGAACAGGTTTCGCAGTGCAGAGAAAAGTGCTTCACGCATTCAGAGATATAAGGTTCATTAGTGACCGACTATCAGTTATAGTGTTGCCCGGCAGGTGGAATAGACCAGTAGTAATTAATGTACACGCACCAACTGAGGACACTGCAGAGGTTGTTGAAGACGGCTTTTATGAAGAACTAGATAAATTGTGGGATGAGTTCTCCTCGTATGATGCAAAATTAATCATAGGTGATTTTAATGCGAAGATAGGGAAGGAGGAAGCATTCCGGCCTACAATTGGGAAAGAAAGTTTGCATAACATTTCGAATGATAGTGGCACAAGGGTGGTTAATTTTGCTGTTTCAAAAGACATGATTGTTCAGAGCACATATTTCAAAAGGAAGGACATTCATAAAGCAACTTGGGTCTCTCCGGATGGATACACCCGAAACCAAATTGATCATGTTCTTGTAGATCGTAGATGGCACACTAGTGTAGAAAATGTTAGGACTTTCAGGGGAGCAGACTGCGATTCTGATCATTTTCTTGTAGTTGCCAAAGTTCACCAACGGCTATCTACAGCAACATGAAGGTGTCACAATGCAGAACTTGTTAGGTTCGACATTGACAAGCTAAATGATGGAAACTTTAGAAGAAGGTACATGATATAAATTTCAAATAGGTTTGATGTTCTCAGGACACACGAAGATACAGACGAGGATGTAAATAAACAGTGGATCACTGTGAGGAATAATATCAAAGGGACAGCGAAAGTCACAATAGGTACAATTAAGAAGAACAGGAGGAAACCGTGGTTTGATGAGGAATGCAAGAAATTGGTAGAGGAAAGGAGAAAAGCGCGATTAGATTGGGATAGAATGGGAGACAGAAAACGAGAGAAGTTCTTCAACTTGAGAAGGGAAGTTGGTCGTAGGCTACGGGCAAAGAAGAGGGATTATTTGAACAATCAAATTACAAAAATGGAAACAAACAGCAAAACAAAAAACATTAGGGAACTTTACCTAGACATAAATGGGTATAGGAAGGGCCTCAAGGCTAGGAAAAATGCACTTCGAGGGGATGCTGGGGAATACTGACAGACCCCAGTGCTATATTAAGTAAATTGAGGGCGTATTTTGAGCATCTATTAAATGTACACCAGGACGCAGGAAATGAGCAGGCGTACGAAATACATACAGCAGAACCCCAGATACCTGAGCCAACATTAAAGGAAGTAAGAGATGCAATCAACAAACTGAAAAACCATAAAGCACCAGGATCAGACTGCATAACTGCAGAATTAGTTAAAAATGGGGGACAGAAATTGGCTGAAGTAGTTCACAAAGTGATAACTAAAGTATGGAACTCGGAGATGATACCTGAAGAGTGGCAGGAGTCGATTCTGATCCCAATTTTTAAGAAAGGTGACAAAATGGATTGTAGTAATTATAGAGGGATATCGCTATTACCAGTATGTTCCAAAATTTTCTCGAATATTCTGCTAAGCAGGCTTACACCATATGCAGATGAAATTGTGGGGGATTACCAAGCCGGCTTTCGGAGGAACAGATCAACTATAGTCAAATATTCACCCTGCATCAAATTTTGGAAAAGGAATGGGAATACAATAAACCAGTTCATAATCTTTTCATAGATTTTACAAAAGCATATGATTCAGTATTGCAGTCAAAATTGTACAGAATTCTTTTGGAACTTGGAATACCAAAGAAGTATGTTAGACTTATAGAAGCGAGCTTGGAAAACACAAAAGGTAGAGTAAGCGTGGGGAAATTGGAGTCAGAAGAATTTGTAATAAAGAACGGACTTAAGCAGGGAGATGCCCTGTCTCCGCTACTTCTTAATTTAGTCCTAGAATATATTGTACGAATGGCAGCAAATAATTCAGAGGGTGTGGAGTTAAATGGAAATATTAAGATATTAGGCTATGCAGATGATCTAAACATCATTAGCGATAGGAAAGAATCTGTAACAGCAAATGCGAATGCGTTAATCAAGGCTAGTGAAGATGTAGGTCTAATTGAACACAAAACTAACTACCTGGTTACTACTAGAATGCGAACAGCAGTAGATCAGGAAATGTTGGAGACATGCAGTTTGAAAAAGTGAACACATTTAAGTATCTAGGCGTGGACATCACTTCGAGAAGTGAGATTGAATCCGAACTGAAGAAGAGATTACGGGCGGGAAATGCGTGCTACTTCTCACTGAATAGATTACTCTCATCACGGATATTGTCTAGGAATTTAAAGATTAGAATATACAAAACTGTTATTCTACCAGTTATGCTGTATGGATGTGAGACTTGGTCTCTCACTGTGCAAAATGAAAAGCCGTTTCGAGTATTTGAAAACAAAATTTTGAGGAAAATTTTCGGAGCAAAAAGGGATGACATTAGCGGAGAGTGGCGAAAACTGCATAACTCTATTCAAGCCCTGACATAATTAGTATTATTAAATCACGTAGGCTGCGATGGGCGGGTCACGTAGCTCGAATGGATGAGGGCAGGGCAGCGCGCAGAGTACTGGTAGGGCACCTAGAGGGAAAACGTCCTGAGGGGAGACCGAGGCGTAGGTGGGAGGACTGTGTGAAGGCTGATTTGAGGAGCCTAGGTATTGAAGGTGAATGGAAGGAAATAGCCCAAGACAGGGACAGATGGCGAGAATATGTTGCTGCAGTAATGGACTCTCGAGTCCGGTATGACCAGTGAGTAAGTAAGTAAGCATATATTTGCCCTGATTTCTATTGCATGTGTATATTTGCATGAATGTCGTCATTGAAAGATTCCTCTAACGCTCCCATAGTTAGTAATTAATAATAAATCGTGGTGGGGTCTCCAGGATGCAGTTGTAAACGTAATTTTGTAACTCGGCTGAGAATATTACGAAGAACAGCGACAATAACCAATTTTTTAGTTGTTCACCTTATTAGTTTGTGCAGCTGTTCTTGAATAAACGTGATGTTTTTACCAGACCACACGTTTACGTATTCCCTCGCTTACTGCCATTTTACGTCCTTCTGCCATGCGTTTTGCAACAGATAAATGTGGCTGAGTTATTTATTTAATATTTATTCAACTATCATAAGTGTGCAGATCTTTCACTGACAGATACGCTTCAACTGATAGTGTGGAAAGGAACGTTAGCTAATCAGCGCTGTTTTGCTCTACAGAGAGAAACAGCTCATTAATACTAATATGCACCCAGTTTTATAGGTTGTTCTCTTGAAAGCAATTTCGTTGCTTTAATTTTTAAAAAGATATCATTTGCCTGTGACGACATTCGTCCTATTTTGTTTTGAGACCAATTACGAAAAGGAATTCATATTTACTGTAGACTGCGATATCATAATTTGTTTGAAAAAGAAGAAGGCGTTTATTTTGTTTTTACTTAGACTAAAAAATGTTACGTAGAATTTCCAAATGTTTCCTTTCGGCATTTCGGGAAACAAATTCATTCATGACATCCATAAGATTAATTTTCCCAGCCCTGTCTTGAGGAACATGGAGGAGGAATGGATGGGTGAGTCTCGACTGAGTCATTGTTGACCTGAGGCAAGTTTTAAGTTATCTCAAGACGCTGAATGACCTCTTAGAGTATGCTGACGATACTGGAACTGTCATAATCAGAATAATGAGGCGAATAACTTCCTTAATGAGTTATTTAATCCCACGAGGTTCAGTAATAAGTTTCTTCCAATAGAAGATTCATTACAGGGTTGTATTACAGTCGTAATGGTTCGCAACATTTCTAGCTGTGCATGAAGCCGATCCAGGTTAAAGTCTGTTGTATGTTCTCCAAGCAATTCTTCCAAACGTCGTATAGATGGAGGATGTGTTTGGGAGAAGGTAATAAATATCTCTTCAAGATGGGATAGTCGCTTTGTATTCTATTGGTTGAACCTTCGATCAGTCTCATTCAGAAGGAGATCAATAATTTCAAACAAATATTTCCGAAACTTTCGTTCTTGAGACAGTTCTCTGGGAACGGACGGTGTTTCTGTGTATTGGAATCTCGTTGGTATTTTTCTTGGCTGTGAGATATTTGCATCTTCCATATTTAGGCTTTTAGAGTAATATTTGGGTTTCTGTAACAGCAGGGCAAATGCTCCCGTAGTCTAGAGATCTGCAAGAGCTACTTTGAGAACAACTGCAGAGTTTTTCACTCCGGCTGCTTTAAAATTTGGATTCTGTAGGGCTCTGGACAATTCCTCACACAGTCCAAACACTTCAGATTCTACCGCTACATAAAAAATAGTTTCAAACTTTTCGAGCCGCTTCGCATAGTCCCGCAGGATTGGCCTTCTTTCGTCTTTAACTGAGCCCGGTACACTGACTATTTCGGTCACCGTTTTCTGGACCTGATCATAATTTTCCCTGAAACGTGTCACAGATTTTACTCTTACAGTCAATTGGGTGGGGCACATTGGAATCAGTCGTTGAGCTTTTGGGTTTGGATTCGTCTCATCGACACCAGCTGGTAGCACAACACCTACATACAGGTTTTCCCTTTCTGCAGTTGTAGAATTACATTTGATACGTCTTTCACAGTTAACAGTAAATCAATGGATCACAGCTTCTTGAAACTTCCCATAGAGCCAGATCCAAACAATAATTGGTGCAGTGCGTCTAACAGCTCTTCGGCTGACCTTGAAGAAGGATTATAAAAAAAAAAAATACTGCTACTATACTTGACTCAAAATTTCAGTGCACCATATATAATGTTGATACAATTGTTACAGTCATATTATTCATTTTATCTCACCTCTATGTTGTTCCTTGTACATAGCACAGTATTTACGTAATACCATATAAGTAGCATTCACACAAGCTGATTACTACATCTGTCAACTTCATTTGTAATATTATACGCTCATAATGTAAGGTTTATCTTTGTGTTTTAATTTTCATTAAGTTATGTCATTCTTTAAAAACAGTCATTCTGTGAAATCAAAGCAACCTGCATATTGTCATGTCTCTGAGAGAGAATGTCTCTGACACTGTTGTGTTTGTAAATCTGTAATCTCTGTGATAACTTCACATGTGGCAAATTCTTTTTGGTATGTGTGTGTGTGTGTGTGTGTGTGTGTGTGTGTGTGTGTGTGTGTGTGCGTGGTGCTTTGCACAAGATGGTGATGTTCAAATGACGTAAGTGCAGGATGTATTTAGGAAGATTCGAAAAATACAATCCTTCAACTTCGCAACAAAATCGCGCGGAAATTTCGACGTAAGTACCATAACCACTTAACCTCACATATTTATTTACGCTGCATTTCATCGTTTGGAGGTTAGTTATTTTCACATAGGGAGCTTCTAACACTGTTTTTCTACCGTAGGGCAACAACATACCAAAAATACTTCGCCACAGTGGAAAAAGAAAAATCGAGAACGGACGATAATGTAAAATGCATCTTGAAAATCATGTGGACAGCCGTCTGATGATGAACTTGCCAGGTCGAAACCGGTAACGGCGCTATTTACCTAAATAAATAGCAGTATTTATAATGGCTGGTTGCTGTTTTCTTCTTTGCAAGAATCAACCTACATTAATTGTACACATCCACCGTCTCACCATGTCAGTTTTAGACAAAACAGCGGAAGGATTTCTTTCACACCTTTGTTCCACCCAGACATATTAGCTGCACCATCGAAACAGTGGGCGCATAGAAACTCAGTTCCTAGTGACAATCTTAGGAGGATGTCTTCACTGGTAGTGACGAGTGTTTGCGCCTTGGAGTTCGGCGGAGTATATAAACGCAGAAAAAGTTCTTTCATTTCGAGCGTCTCATGGTCAATATAACGTACACAAAGAGTGGACTGCTCCTGGAAGCAACATCAGTCGTTGATCCTGCCATAATTCCGTAAAATGGAGAATTTTTTATTTGCTGCACAGTTTCTCGCTGAATCATGTGACCCATAATTTCCAGTATTTCGTTTTGTATAGCTCGCACCAAGCAAGCGTCACAGCGTTTCAGCCATATCTTCAGCTCTGGCATATCATTCTTCTTCAAGAAGTGTCCTGAGGCACCCGGAGACGGTTTCATGGCCTCTCAGTTCGTTTGATGTTCGACCCAGGAACCTGAGTGAACTGCTAATTACTAGTCAAGCTATTGCAGCTTTCGCCTGATAGGTCAACAGATGTCACGCGACTTGGGGCATCACAATTGTGCTGTTTCCACGTTTCTGCATAGTTGCGATAGGTTTTCAATGAAATAAGAGTCTTCTCGAGTGTCTTGAACTTTTCCGTAGCTTTTTCCCAGTTAGAGAAACCTCCTTTAAGAAAAATCGTTCTGTCTGTGTTCTTCTATTGTTCACTAAGTGGATGGACAGAATGCAGTCGTAACAGAAAACACTGCCACTCTTTTCTTCGTATTGAAGCTACGGATAAGCCACAAACCATTCCGATTTACAAGGTCTTCCATTCCTTCGTGGAAACTTATCTGATGGCTGAAATTCGATTTTATCCATACTGGATGAGAGGTCGTGGTTGTGAATGTCAATGTTAAAAAATATATCGGCTCAACCACTTGTGTATAGTGTAAAACACTAAGATCGACGCGTTTCGGAAGTCAAGCTTCCATCATCAGAATAATAAAAAGTAAAAGAATCTGTTAAAACTGTGGAAGAAGAGAAAAATGGTGAATTGCAATTTCTCAACCTAAGTATTAGGGAACAAAATGGTAGGCATGTTTTTAAAATATTTAGGAAATCAACCACATCTGATGTGTTGATACAAAATAATTCCTGCCATCCTGCCGGCCGGAGTGGCCGAGCGGTTAAAGGCGCTACAGTCTGGAACCGCACGACCGCTACGGTCGCAGGTTCGAATCCTGCCTCGGGCATGGATGTGTGTGATGTCCTTAGGTTAGTTAGGTTTAAGTAGTTCTAAGTTCTAGTGGACTTATGACCACAGCAGTTGAGTCCCATAGTGCTCAGAGCCATTTGAACCATTTGAATCCTGCCATCCTAATAGCCAGAAACTTTCTGCTTTTAGATCTTTGATAGATAGAGCTTTTAGAGTCCCTATGAATGAAGAAGCCAGAATGATTGAGCTGAACATTGTGAAACAACTAGCCAGAGCTAACGGATATCACCAAAACGTTGTCAAAAATCAATACGACAGAAACAGAGCGCGAATGCAAGGAAGAATACCGCAAATAATATTACGAGAGTCACAATACCATACTTCGGTGATATTTCGCAAAAAGTGGCTAACATTTTCAAACCTTTTAAATTTCAAATGGTTCAAATGGCTCTGAGCACTATGCGACTTAACTTCTGAGGTCATCGCCGGCCGTTGTGGCCGTGCGGTTCTAGGCGCTTCAGTCTGGAACCGCGTGACCGCTACGGTCGCAGGTTCGAATCCTGCCTCGGGCATGGATGTGTGTGATGTCCTTAGGTTAGTGAGGTTTAAGTAGTTCTAAGTTCTAGGGGACTGATGACCACATATGTTAAGTCCCATAGTGCTCAGAGCCGTTTGAACCATTTTTCTGAGGTCATCAGTCGCCTAGAACTTAGAACCTAACTAACCTAAGGACATCACACACATCCATGCCAGAGGCAGGATTCGAACCTGCGACCGTAGCGGTCGCTCGGTTCCAGACTGTAGCGCCTAGAACCGCACGGCCACTCCGGCCGGCTCTTTTAAAGTTGATACCGCTTTTCAGACCAATAATACGCTGCGGTTTAAACTAAGAAATAATTTACAGCAGGAAAGCGATAAGTATGAGAGAGCTGGGGTCTATAAAATTCAGTGTAACACGTGCAAGGCAAGCTGTGTAGGCCAGACTGGTAGGTCCTTTAAAGTACGTTACAAAGAACATAGCGATGCTTTCCGGCTTAATAATTTCGAAAAGTCAGCTGTAGCCACGCATAATTGGGGAACGGGACACCCCATGTTGGTAATAGATCAGGATCTCGTTATTTTACATAGACAGGACAAAGGCAAAAAGCTGGATCAACTAGAACAGCTGGAAATTACGATACATAGCGTGGATAATCACAATACACTGAATGAACAGCTAACTGGTGATATAAATAACTTTTTCAAACATTTCACTGGTTTCTTTTAGAAACTACATTTTTAGCAATTGGCAGGATATCATCATTTCATGAGGTCCTTGGAACATGTATACATTATCTGTTTGTATAGACATCTCTGTGACTTCCTTGTTTACTTGTGCGTGAGCTCACTCGCGTTTCAGTGTCGTGTTTGACTACGAGGTGTGTGGTATCAACGAAGACGCACGGGCGGTTTACGACGATAGAGGGGAGAGCCATGTGGTTAGGTGTTGAACACCATAGGCGACACCTTTTTAGAGTTTTTTTATATTTTGATGACTATGTGGAGATGCACCTTGGAAGACACGGCTGCAACAAGGGAAGTAACCACGATTTTTTAATGTTATTATCAATTTTATTGTGCCTGGTGGATGTTCCATTTTAGCGAGTTTTAACAGATTCTTATAGTTTTTATTATTCTGATGATGGAAGCTTGACTTCCGAAACGCGTCAATCTTAGTGTTTTACACTATAAACAAGTGGTTGAGCCGATATAGTTTTTTAACATTGGATGAAATTCGGTTTCAAAAGTCAGCCGCTGTGACCGAGCGGTTCTAGGCGCTTCAGTCCGGAACCACGCAGCTGCTGCGGTCGAAGGTTCGAATCCTGCATGGACGTGTGTGATGTCCTCAGGTTAGTTAGGTGTAAGTAGTTGTAAGTCTAGAAGACTGATGACATCAGCTGTTAAGTCTCATAGTGCTTAGAGCCATTTCAACAATTTTTTTCTCTTTCAGAAACAGGTATACTTGAAGTAGAGTCCATTGTGTTTTCATGTGAAAATGGGGTGTCTGCATGCTTTGACAGTCCTATACCACCGTTTTTATGTCCGCCGCCTCTACGTGAAATCGTTAACGATAAAAAAGTGTAATATGATGTGTCTAACATAAAAATAGCTTTCAGCAAGCAAAGTGTGTTAATGGTGAGTAGCATAGTAGCACAAGCGTAGGAAGAAACACTCATGGTTGACATTAAATACTTAGCTTACCATTATCAATGCTTGTGCTTTCTTGTAAGTACCGGGTGATCAAAAAGTCAGTATAAATTTGAAAACTGGATAAATCACGGAAGAATGTAGATAGAGAGGCACAAATTGATACACATGCTTGGAATGACATGGAGTTTTATTAGAACCAAAAAAATACAAACGTTCAAAAAATGTCCGACAGATGGCGCTTCATCTGATCAGAACAGCAATAATTAGCATAACAAAGTAAGACTAAGCAAAGATGATGTTCTTTACAGGAAATGCTCAATATGTCCACCACCATTCCTCAACAGTAGTTGTAGTCGATAAATAATGTTGAGAACAGCACCGTAAAGCATGTCCGGAGTTATGGTGAGGCATTCGCGTCGGCCGATCAGATTACACTTACGACTTCAGGTAACCCCAAAGCCAATAATCGCACGGACTGAGGTCTGGGGACCTGGGAGGCGAAGCAAGACGAAAGTGGCGGATGAGCACACGATCATCACCAAACGAAGCGCGCAAGAGATCTTTCACGCGTCTAGCAATACTTTGTTTTATTTTTGGTTCTAATAAAACTCCATGTCATTCCAAGCACGTGTGTCAATTTTTACCTCTCTATCTACATTATTCCGTGGTTTATTAAGTTTTAAAATTTAAACTGACTTTTTGATCACCCATTATATTCTACTAATATTACTACTGTCAGAGTGAAACTGTCCGCTGTCATGGGTAACGGAGAAAAATCACTGACTACACCGAATGCGTTTCATGTTCGTTAGCAGAGCGAGAACGTATAACGCTGAAGCTACGGCTTGAAGCCATGGTGGTCGTGGAGAGAAAAGGGGGAAGTGTTAGAATACTGACTCTCCTCACACTTAGGTTATCACGTCGTTTCTATTGTCCCAAATGTTGGATTGTTCTTAGAGTGCGGCGGACATATTCCTATCGGCGAGCCAGGTCAGCCTCACCGAGTGCTGTTTGAGCACTGTTGGCCGCTGTCGATAGGGCCGCACCTGGCGTGTGGCTTCATGACCGCAAGACTAAACTGATGAATAAAAATTTGGCACCATCTGCAGATCTGCGATGGTTGTGCACGTAGATTCAGGGTGGGGGCAATACTTGTTTTGAACAGTATATTACTACTCAGATGCAGAGGATAACTTGACGACGAAAGTGACAGCAAAACCATTTTTTCAAAGTCAAGATTTCCACCTTAAGTCTGTCGCCCCTCCCCAAATTCGGCGACTTGGCCACTCTGTAGTCGGCTTATACAACACAGCTGGCCCTGAGCGCCCAATCAGTCAGAACTGCTGCTCCAAAGTACTATGCAGAATGTTACATATGCATACAGAGGCTGTCCGCCATTAGGAGTGAAAGACTGAAAAATGGGTCGCAGGGAGAGGACAGAATGTACTACGTGTGGTATACTGAAGAGCCAAAGAAACTGGTACACATTGAAATCTACCCATCGTTTGTTATGCCGATTATTTTTCATGTAAGAAGTATCTCCCTTTAATATAAGCGGACGCAGTGCTCCATGGTTCCCATTTCTACCGCTATGTGTCTAATTCTTTCAATTAGGGCCGATAAATTGAGATATGGGTAATCAAACCCGCTAGAAAAGATAGTATTCTAATTTAAAAATGAAACAACGGATAACGCAAGATAGGTGAATGGACATGGAACAATACGTGCACATTAGGGACTGTAAGAATTTTTTTTTTTTTTTTTTTTTTATACGATGAATTCAATTAGTCGCATAAAGTGCATAATGCATACAATGGATATGCCTGGATTGAAAATTCATATATAGTCATTATCTCAGTGGTATGGATGAAGGATACTGAATAACGCTAAGAGAGAATTTTAATTATCATTCTGATATATTTCGATAATATTTATGAAAACTATTACCCTCTGTAACAAAACATACATGACATGTATTATATTTAAGAAAACGACAACTCTCAGTGGCAAAACCTTCATGAAGCACTCACTATCTCTTGCATCTCGTCATACCGGAAACACAGACAACACTTCGTCGCCGGTTACATCTACTAACGATTAAAATGGGTAGAAACGAATGTTACTGAATGGTGGCCACTTAACACCATTTAGTTATTGTCACACCTATTTAACGCGCGGAGTATGGAAGGATATCACCTTTCACTCTCTCAAACATTACTTGTATTACTACACATGCAGTACCATGCGGATAAGTTCATGTTGAAACCGCGTATTATGCAACCGCAATGCAACGCGAGCAAACCAGCCTAGACTTCATGACTCCACGTTATTCATGCTGTGATTAGCGAAAGGCAATTCCAGTGACTACCGTTATGAATGCTGGCAACACGTGGCCAAGTTCGACTACAAAGAAACGAGTAAAATAAACCGTTGAATCATGAAAAATTTATATTGCTTGTATCCAGAACTAAACAAATGAAACATTAATGAACCTATCCGCTATTGACCTAAGAACAAGAACTGTTGCTTCATGCCCTAAATCACCACGCGCCCAAATCCGCTAGTTGAAACACATTAATCTGAAAAATTTCTACAAATAAAATATCGCTGAACGTTTCCCGGTATTAATTCACACCCGAACATGCTTCATAATCATTGTTACCCCAAGAAACCTACATTATGAATAACTTTTCTGACCATCCATGACGAGAGCCGCACCCCTGCGTCTGTCTCGTCCAATCGGCGGCCCCAGAGTGTCCCCACATGGCGCGTTCCAGGACCAACCGCCAACCGTTCAAAAAAACTGGTGGTGGGGGGTAGGACCTCAGTGAGAACCAACCGCACAAACTCTGGCCTGCTCGTCCCCACTATCTTTGGAATCACGTTTTTATGTTGGTGCTAAACTACCCTACTGCTACCATCTTTGACTACCCCAGATTACTATACAGGGTGTTACAAAAAGGTACGGCCAAACTTTCAGGAAACATTCCTCACACACTAAGAAAGAAAATATGTTATGTGGACATGTGTCCGGACACGCTTACTTTCCATGTTAGAGCTCATTTTATTACTTCTCTTCAAATCACATTAATCATGGAATGGAAACACACAGCAACAGAACGTACCAGCGTGACTTCAAACACTTTGTTACAGGAAATATTCAAAATGTCCTCCGTTAGCGAGGATACATGCATCCACCCTCCGTCGCATGGAATCCCTAATGAGCTGATGCAGCCCTCGAGAATGGCGTATTGTATCACAGCCGTCCACAATACGAGCACGAAGAGTCTCTACATTTGGTACCGGGGTTGCGTGGACAAGAGCTTTCAAATGCCCCCATAAATGAAAGTCAAGAGGGTTGAGGTCAGGAGAGCGTGGAGGCCATGGAATTGGTCCGCCTCTACCAATCCATCGGTCACAGAATCTGTTGTTGAGAAGCGTACGAACACTTGGACTGAAATGTGCAGGAGCTCCATCGTGCATGAACCACATGTTGTATCGTACTTGTAAAGGCACATGTTCTAGCAGCACAGGTAGAGTATCCCGTATGAAATCATGATAACGTGCTCCATTGAGCGTAGGTGGAAGAACATGGGGCCCAATCAAGACATCACCAACAATGCCTGCCCAGACGTTCACAGAAAATCTGTGTTGATGACGTGTTTGCACAATTGCGTGCGGATTCTCGACAGCCCACACATGTTGATTGTGAAAATTTACAATTTGATCACGTTGGAATGAAGCCTCATCCGTAAAGAGAACATTTGCACTGAAATGAGGATTGACACATTGTCGGATGAACCATTCTCAGAAGTGTACCCGTGGAGGCCAATCAGCTGCTGATAGTGCCTGCACACGCTGTACATGGTACGGAAACAACTGGTTCTCCCGTAGCACTGTCCATACAGTGTCGTGGTCAACGTTACCCTGTACAGCAGCAACTTCTCTGACGCTGACATTAGGGTTATCGTCAACTGCACGAACAATTGCCTCGTCCATTGCAGGTGTCCTCGTCGTTCTAGGTCTTCCCCAGTCGCGAGTCACAGGCTGGAATGTTCCGTGCTCCCTAAGACGCCGATTAATTGCTTCGAACGTCTTCCTGTCGGGACACCTTCGTTCTGGAAATCTGTCTCGATACAAACGGACCGCGCCACGGCTATTGCCCCGTGCTAATCCATACATCAACTGGGCATCTGCCAACTCCGCATTTGTAAACATTGCACTGACTGCAAAGCCACGTTCGTGATGAACACTAACCTGTTGATGCTACGTACTGATGTGCTTGATGCTTGTACTGTAGAGCAATGAGTCGCATGTCAACACAAGCACCGAAGTCAACATTACCTTCCTTCAGTTGGACCAATTGGCGGTGAATCGAGGAAGTACAGTACATACTGACGAAACTAAAATGAGCTCTAACATGGAAATTAAGGGTTTCCAGACACATGTCCATATAACATCTTTTCTTTATTTGTGTGTGAGGAATGTTTCTTGAAAGTTTGGCCGTACCTTTTTGTAACACCCTGTATATTCCATGCATAATTACGTTTATCCATCCACCTACATCACGGGATCAAAGTATGAGAGAGGAGGTGTGACACCAACAGAAGAAAAAATATACACGGAAGCATTCTTGACTCCAGAGGTTAATTAGCTAGACGAAACATTGAAAGGACGTTCTCGAAGTAAAATGAATTATTAAACACGTAGAAATTAATCAGTTAGTTAAGTGAAGCGTATACCTATGTCGTTTCAACATGTCTAATATCGTGGAGGGTCCCCACAAGCTCCCAGAAGTGCCGCAAAACGACGTGGCACGGACTCGACTAATGTCCGAAGTAGTGCTGTAGGGAACTGACATAATGAATCCTGCGGGGCTGTCCATAAATCCGTAAGATTACGAGGGGTGGAGATCTCCTCTGAGCAGAACATGGCAAGGCATTCGAGATATGTTCATTAACGTTCATGTGCTGGGAGTTTGGTGGCCATCAGAAGTGTTTAAACTCAGAAGAGTGTTCCTGTAGCCACTCGGTAGCAATTCTGGATATGTAGGGTGTCGTATTGTCCTGCTGGAATTGCCCAAGTCCGTCGGAGTGCACAATGGGCACGAATGGATGCAGGTGATCAGACTGGATGCTTACGTACGTGTCACCTGTCAGAGTCGTACCTACGCGTATCAGGGGTCCCTTATCACCCCAACTGCACACACCCCACACCATTACAGAGCCTCCACCAGCTTCAACAGTCCCCTGTTGACATGCAGGATCCATGGATACATGAGGTTGTCTCCATACCTGTACACGTCCATCCGCTCGATACAGTTTGAAACGAGACTCATCCGACCAGCAACATGTTTCCAGTCATCAACAGCCCAATGTCGGTGTTTACGGGCACAGGCGAGGCGTAAAGCTTTGTGTCCTGTAGTCATCAAGGGTACACGAATAGGCTCCGAAAGCCCAAATCGATTGTTTCATTAAATGGTTCGCACGCTGACACTTGTTAATGGCCCAGCACTGCAATGTGGAGCAATTTGCGGAAGGGTTGCGTTTCAGTCACGCTGAACGATCATCGTTGGTCCCTTTCTTGCAGAATCTTTTTCTGGCCGCAGCGATGCATGTCGGAGATTTGATGTTTTACCAAATTCCTGATATTCACGGTACACTCGTGAAATGGTCCTACGGGAAATGCCCACTTCATCGCTACCCTGGAGATGCTGTGTCCCATCGCTCGTGCGCCGTGTATAACACCACGTACAAACTCACTTAAATGTTGGTAACCTGACATTGTTGCAACAGAAACCGATCTAACAACTTGGCCAGGCACTTGTTGTCTTCTGTAGGCATTGCCGACCGCAGAGCCGTATTCTGCCAGTGCAGGAGAACTCGGGGCAGAACGGGATAGCGGGCCAGAATGGGAAATTGCTCTTTTCTAGACTGGATAGTGCTGCAACGTGTTGTATAAGCATGTAACTATTTCTCCGAATCGAAGGGAAGTCAGGGCAGCCATTCTGGTTTAGTTTGAACTGCGAGATGTAAGTGAACTGTTGTCCGTCACGTTACCGCTTGCGTTGTTCTAACGTTTGGTGAATTTCAACGCCACGTAAGCTGTCAATTGTTAATTGTATACCCTAAAATGACACATTCCCTTAAAGTGCATGGCATTTGTTATACTTTAGTTATTTAATGCGTTTAAATACGTCAGTTATTACACTCCGTAAAAGTTGTTAACTTCAAAAGTGTTCTTGGGGCGGAACGGGATGGGGCACAATGGGATAGTTTCCCGTTCTGCCCCGTCATATTTAGATGCACGTAGAAAGCAAACCCAGCCTGGATGTTCATGGATGCCAGACTCTCCCAACCAGCTACGTTCGCCCAACAACTCAGCTTTCCAGATATCGCCCGAGGCTGTCATTCCAATCCCACTAATCTGTCAAAATACTCGGCGGTCTACAAGACGAAAAGGAAAAACCGTCGTATTAACAGATTCTCCTTATAAGAAAGAACTGCAGAATGCTGTCGCACGTAAAGTAGGCCTACAGAAAGGAGGAGGGTGCACAAATATAAACAATGTCAGGATAGAGACGTCAGGTGCAATGCAACTTTAGGCAAAAATATCAAACTGTACACCCAAAAAAACCAAAACAGTGGACATCAAATACCTTAAGAAAAATAGAAGGAAGAAGGTGATGGAGAAGTGAGAATCAGAGAGAGAGGATGCTGAGTGTCTCTACTGTGGGGAATTCTACCCCGTTTCTAATGAGGGCTGGGTCGCATGCCAGTGTGGGCCCACAGTTCATGTGCTGGCACAGACAGAGAAGGTGAAGAGGAAATACTGATTTGCCACTATCGTCGAAAGGGCTAGTAGTTAGTGGTTTGGTGGTTATTAAGCACTGTACATTTTTCAGAATGACATTAAAATGTTTTCTTATTTTAAAGAATGACTTTTTAATTGTTTAAATTACACATTCCTTAGTCTGAATTGCCTGTTATACAACATTTTTGTCATAGTTTAATACGATATTCGTAATTGAAATTCATACCCATATCCCATTCTGCCCCGTGGGTGGGGCGGAACGGGAAACATGCAGGACTTTCTTTGAAAAATTATAAAAAATGCAAAATGTGTTGTTTTAAGTGATTTTAAAATACGTTACATTAGGTTACACTACAAGGTGTTTTTTTATCACTTTAAGAAGTGTTTCCTTATTTTATAGAAATTGTTAAACATTAAGTATTCCGTTCCGCCCAGAGTTCCCCTATCTGAATACGCAATCCTGTACCAGTTTCTTTGGCGCTTCAAGATTCTACAGTCAAAAACAAAAATCGCTGCCAAGAGAAATACTGATCCCATATTTCTTGACGGCTGCATAATTCACTGGCTCTACCTATTGATAAAATAAAACTCCAAGGGAATTTGCAGGATGGGGGAGAAGGAGGGAGTAACCACATCTCACACCCGCCTCACCAGAGATTGAAGTAGGAGGGGGGGAGGGTTGATGTTCTTTTAAGATTTTTTTAATATGAGGAAAAAAAGTCACATGGGTTTCAGATCATTTGAATGGGGGGACTGTGGAAAAATTGCTTTTGAGGTCAAAAACTAGGTGTTGGAAGTGGCTGTTTGGCATTTGGCGTTGCCATGGTGTAGCATCCACTTGTCTGCAGTGTCCCACCTCAATCGATTCACAGTTTTTCCTGAGCTTTTCAACGACATCTTTTTAAAATACTTGGTTGACAGTTCGTCCTGGAGGAACAAGTTCCTTGTGCACTATACACCTCTTGCCAAAAAAGCAAATCTGCTTTATTTTGATCTTCGATTTGCTCATTCGAGCTTTTTTCGGTCGAGGAGATGTCTCAGTGTGCCTCTCCTCACTTTTCCGCTTTCTCTCAGGATCGCTCTCAGAAATCCGGGGTTCGACCCCTTGGACTACACGACTGAACCATTCCTTATCAACGGCAGACCGCCGGCCGGAGTGGTCGTGCGGTTCTAGGCGCTACAGTCTGGAGCCAAGCGACCGCTATGGTCGCAGGTTCGAATTCTGCCTCGGGCATGGATGTGTGTGATGTCCTTAGGTTAGTTAGGTTTAATTAGGTCTAAGTTCTAGGCGACTGATGACCTCAGCAGTTAAGTCTCATATTGCTCAGAGCCATTTGAACCATTTTGAGCCAATGGCAGACCTCTGAAGAAGATCAACTCACACAATTCTTCGACTGCCCCTCGGCTCAGTTGTGAGGCTTTTCGGCAATAGTTCACCGCAAGCCTTTCGCTTGTGGAACACTTTGTAAGTAGGCTGTTTACGTTTTTATGTTGGTAACGCCACTTAGCGCTCTGTATGAAAATCACTGACTGTGCTGTGTGAAGTCTGTGGCTGGTTGGCACTGTTGGAATAGTCACTATTGTAGCGTTGCGTAGTTGGAGGTGAGCCGCCAGCAGTGATGGATGTGAGGAGAGAAATGGCAGAGTGTTGAGAGGATGATCTGGACGTGTGTCCATCAGAGACAGTAAATTTGTAAGACTGGATGTCGTGAACTGATAAAATGGTTCAAATGGCTCTGAGCACTATGGGACTCAACTGCTGTGGTCATAAGTCCCCTAGAACTTAGAACTACTTAAACCTAACTAACCTAAGGACAGCACACAACACCCAGCCATCACGAGGCAGAGAAAATCCCTGACCCCGCCGGGAATCGAACCCGGGAACCCGGCCGTGGGAAGCGAGAACGCTACCGCACGACCACGAGATGCGGGCATGAACTGATACATATATATTACGACTTTTGAACACTATTAAGGTAAATATATGTTTGTTCTCTATCAAAATCTTTCATTTGTTGACTATGCCTATCAGTTCAAAATGGTTCAAATGGCTCTGAGCACTATGGGACTTAACATCAATGGTCATCAGTCCCCTAGAACTTAGAACTACTTAAACCTAACTAACCTAAGGACATCACACACATCCATGCCCGAGGCAGGATTCGAACCTGCGACCGTAGCAGTCGCGCGACTCCGGACTGAGCGCCTAAAACCGCTAGACCACCGCGGCCGGCCGCCTATCAGTAGTTAGTGCCTTCAGTAATTGGAATCATGTATTTAGCTGGCAGTATTGGCGCTCGCTGTATTGCAGTAGTTCGAGTAACGAAGATTTTTGTGACGTAAGTGATTCATGAAAGTTATAGGTTATTGTTAGTCAGGGCCATTCATTTGTAGAGATTATTGAAAGTCAGATTGCGTTGCGCTAAAAATATTGTCTGTCAGTTTAGTGTTGATCAGAGAAGGTAAAGAGCGAAATGTCTGAGTACGTTCAGTTCTGCTCAGCTGTTTGAAAATCAAATAATGTAAGGGGTTTATCAGCACAGTCATTCATAAATTTTTCTAAGGGGACGTTTCAACTTCCGTCAGCATTTGATATACCGTAAAATTGTGTAACAGGTCAAGCATCATCCTTATTGTTAAATGTCGGTCTGATGCCACATTAGAACACACAAATTCAAAGTTTTCGTCCGTTTTTGAAGCTGAAGGTCTCCCTGAGCGAGGTTCATCTCCAACGTGTTCTGGTAAAAATGATTTGTGCCAGCAAAAAACTTATGTTTCTACGTAGGCCAGTAAAACGATAGGTCAAAACTTCAAAGCCTCGTGTTTGTAAGTGAAAAATGTTTAATGCTTATTTTGACATCGAAAGATGTAAATCTCAGTATAGGACAACAGAACTGTGTTAACATTAAATTTTTAACGGAAGTATATAAAGCTCACGCTACTCGATGCGAACCGCAGGCTAGCCAGAACATCAAGCAATTCGGTTCGGAGAAAGCAATCAGTTTCTAATGAAATTTACATATTCCATCTGACTGCGAAACAAAATGATACAGATTAAAATGGTGGCCTAGAATATAGCTAATCTTTATCTTTAGCACTAACAATCACTATACCAGAACTGCTCCTGTATTTAAAGAGCAAAGGAACATACACTCCTGGAAATTGAAATAAGAACACCGTGAATTCATTGTCCCAGGAAGGGGAAACTTTATTGACACATTCCTGGGGTCAGATACATCACATGATCACACTGACAGAACCACAGGCACATAGACACAGGCAACAGAGCATGCACAATGTCGGCACTAGTACAGTGTATATCCACCTTTCGCAGCAATGCAGGCTGCTATTCTCCCATGGAGACGATCGTAGAGATGCTGGATGTAGTCCTGTGGAACGGCTTGCCATGCCATCTCCACCTGGCGCCTCAGTTGGACCAGCGTTCGTGCTGGACGTGCAGACCGCGTGAGACGACGCTTCATCCAGTCCCAAACATGCTCAATGGGGGACAGATCCGGAGATCTTGCTGGCCAGGGTAGTTGACTTACACCTTCTAGAGCACGTTGGGTGGCACGGGATACATGCGGACGTGCATTGTCCTGTTGGAACAGCAAGTTCCCTTGCCGGTCTAGGAATGGTAGAACGATGGGTTCGATGAAGGTTTGGATGTACCGTGCACTATTCAGTGTCCCCTCGACGATCACCAGTGGTGTACGGCCAGTGTAGGAGATCGCTCCCCACACCATGATGCCGGGTGTTGGCCCTGTGTGCCTCGGTCGTATGCAGTCCTGATTGTGGCGCTCACCTGCACGGCGCCAAACACGCATACCACCATCATTGGCACCAAGGCAGAAGCGACTCTCATCGCTGAAGACGACACGTCTCCATTCGTCCCTCCATTCACGCCTGTCGCGACACCACTGGAGGCGGGCTGCACGATGTTGGGGCGTGAGCGGAAGACGGCCTAACGGTGTGCGGGACCGTAGCCCAGCTTCATGGAGACGGTTGCGAATGGTCCTCGCCGATACCCCAGGAGCAACAGTGTCCCTAATTTGCTGGGAAGTGGCGGTGCGGTCCCCTACGGCACTGCGTAGGATCCTACGGTCTTGGCGTGCATCCGTGCGTCGCTGCGGTCCGGTGCCAGGTCGACGGGCACGTGCGCCTTCCGCCGACCACTGGCGACAACATCGATGTACTGTGGAGACCTCACGCCCCACGTGTTGAGCAATTCGGCGGTACGTCCACCCGGCCTCCCGCATGCCCTCGCTCAAAGTCCGTCAACTGCACATACGGTTCACGTCCACGCTGTCGCGGCATGCTGCCAGTGTTAAAGACTGCGATGGAGCTCCGTATGCCACGGCAAACTGGCTGACACTGACGGCGGCGGTGCACAAATGCTGCGCAGATAGCGCCATTCGACGGCCAACACCGCGGTTCCTGGTGTGTCCGCTGTGCCGTGCGTGTGATCATTGCTTGTACAGCCCTCTCGCAGTGTCCGGAGCAAGTATGGTGGGTCTGACACACCGCTGTCAATGTGTTCTTTTTTCCATTTCCAGGAGTGTATAAATTAACGCATCTGACTTTCTGATAAAACTGCTTGAAAACTCACAAGATTGCACTTTTCTGAGATCTGTGGAGTCCCCCTGAAGAAATCTGAGGAGTCCCCTAACTCAACTGATCTGAAACCATCATAACTTTTTTCTTTTACTGGAACTAAAAAATATCTCATAAATATATACGAGTGTTGGAACTTAATAGTGGCAACTATTTATTTACAGCTCGTACAAAATAGATACGCGTTTCAAAGTTTTACTGCCCTTCAGAGTAGTCACCAGCATTGTGTACAACCCGTTGCCAGCGATGTGGAAGTCGTAGGATACTGTTAGCAGTGCCAGTTCGAGCGGCGCGGTCTATTGCTCGACGAATTTGTGCGAGTTCTGAGGCGAATGCCGTGAAGTGTTTTCAACAGTTTAGAAATCGAGTTGAACTCACGAGGGCTTAAGTCAGGGGAGTGCAGTAATATAGCACTTAGCAGCCCTATAAGTCAGACAAATCAGTAATAGCTTGCACTGAACGTGCTTGCGCATTGTCCTGCAGAATGTTGCCAGGTCCCGCAGAAAGTGTCATGACTTATGTCCATAAGCTGGTCGTAGGTCGTGTTCCAAAAATGAACAGCATAGACACAGAAGTGATGACACTTTCTGCAGGACCTGTCCATCATTTTGCAGGGCAATGCTCAAGCACGTACAGTGCAAGCTGTAACTGATTTGTTCGACTGACGCAATTGTTACGTGCTATGCCACCTACTGCACTCCCCTGACTTAAGCCCTCGTGAGTTCATCTCGAATTCTAAACTGAAGGAAACACTTCACGGCATCCGCTTCAGAACTGATACAAATTCGTCGGGCAATAGACCGCGCCGCTCGAACTGTCAACGCAACTGGCACTGCTAAGAGTGTCCTACGACTTCCACACCGCTGGCAACGGGTTATACACAATTCTGGTGACTACTTTGAAGGTCAGTAAAACTTTGAAACACATATCTATTTTGTACGAGCTGTAAATAAATAGTTGACATAAGCTTGAGATTTCCCCTTTTAACATTCTCCTACTCATATAGTCGCACTTCCTTTACTTAAAACATGTTAGCACAAAATCCTTCTTAAAAAATTGTGTCTCCATACGCAGGAGGCCAGCATCCATCCTTTTTAAACCGAGTGCATTACCGGACTGTGCCGGCCGGGCTGGCCGAGCGGTTCTAGGGGACTGATGACCTCAGAAGTTAAGTCCCATATTGCTCAGAGCCATTTGAACCAGACTGTCTAACACACACTGACTGCTACTACGACAAAGTAAAGTTAACCTCTCTGACCAACATCTGCGGTCTCAGGAACAGATTTACAAAGAATATGGTTATATCGATATTATAGATGTTGAACACATTTGTCAGATTCGCAACTGCATTCACAATTGTGACGAAAACTATATGAAAATCGTCACAGCACATAGAAGTCCCCTTTCACCTGTTTCCGATTTTCATAGGTCCCGAATTTAATGAAGTGGACTGACAAGGCAGCCAGTCCACAGTGACGGGTAGCCGATAGAAAGGCACGCGTACACACTCACGCCGACGGGCGTCAATTCTGGAACAGGATAACTATTGAATGGTAGCAAGAAAAGTACGTAGCTGCTTTATACTTAACTTTATTATTTGATGACTACAGCATTCTTCTTGAGACATTTATACTATAACTCTCAAAGTAGGTAAGGCTAATGGCGCCTTGCTAGGTCGTAGCCATGGACTTAGCAGAAGGCTATTCTAACTGGCTCTCGGCAAATGAGAGGAAGGCTTCGTCCGTATGGTCGCTAGCAATCTCCTCGTACAACTGAGGCGAGTGCTATATCGTCTCTCGAGACCTGCCTTGTGGTGGCGCTAGGTCTGCGATCACACAGTGGCGACACGCGGGTCCGACATGTACTATATGGACCGCGGCCGATTTAAGCTACCACCTAGCAAGTGTGGTGTCTGGCGGTGACACCACATTTAATGCGTGACTTGATGGCATAACGTTGCCCTAAAACTCGCTGTTCCATTTTCGAAACACACAACAAAAACATCACTGATGGTCTTTCAAAAATGATGTGATGGCTGTACGAGGCTGACACTCGGACTGGCCATGTGGAAGGAATGAACAGAGTGCAGTCTTGCCAGAGTCGTTACTTTTCTCACGCACACCGCAAACCTCTCTGTAATGAACAACGCATGTGTTTAATCACCGGCAGTGGATGTTCACCATGGTGGATGGTGGTACTGGGTTGTTACTGCCAGGAAGCCAGAAGTCGACTACCCTGCGCGATGTAGCAGAGGAGCAGTGGCTCGTTGTGTGGTTATAGCCCAGTCTATCATCGAACACATGTGGTGTTTGACATGTCTAGAGCTCTGCCAAAACCGACCATACGGAATCTGTAAATACAAGTTCTTCAAATTTTGTCTCTAACTACATACAAAATCAATAACCAACTAAGAACTACGCGTTTTTTATTCAGGATGTTACAAAAAGGTACGGCCAAACTTTCAGGAAACATTCCTCACATACAAATAAAAAAAAATGTTATGTGGACATGTGTCCGGAAACGCTTAATTTCCATGTTAGAGCTCATTTCATTTTCGTTACTATGTACTGTACTTCCTCGATTCACCGACAGTTGGCCCAATTGAAGGAAGGTAATGTTGACTTCGGTGCTTGTGTTGACATGCGACTCATTGCTCTACAGTACTAGCATCAAGCACATCAGTACGTAGCATGAACAGGTTAGTGTTCATCACGAACGTGGTTTTGCAGTCAGTGCAATGTTTACAAATGCGGAGTTGACAGATGCCCATTTGATGTATGGATTAGCACGGGGCAATAGCCGTGGCACGGTACGTTTGTATCTAGACAGATTTCCAGAACGAAGGTGTCCCGACAGGAAGACGTTCGAAGCAATTAATCGGCGTCTTAGGGAGCACGGAACATTCCAGCCTGTGACTCGCGACTGGGGAAGACCTAGAACGACGAGGACACCTGCAGTGGACGAGGCAATTCTTCGTGCAATTGACGTTAACCCTAATGTCAGCGTCAGAGAAGTTGCTGTTGTACAAGGTATCGTTGACCACGACACTGTATGGACAGTGCTACGGGAGAACCAGTTGTTTCCGTACCATGTACAGCCTGTGCAGGCACTATCAGCAGCTGATTGGCCCCCACGGGTACACTCCTGCGAATGGTTCATCCAACAATGTGTCAATCCTCATTTCAGTGCAAATGTTCTCTTTACGGATGAGGCTTCATTCCAACGTGATCAAATTGTAAATTTTCACAATCAATATGTGTGGGCTGACGAGAATCCGCACGCAATTTTGCAATACGTCATCAACATAGATTTTCTGTGAACGTTTGGGCAGGCATTGTTGGTGATGTCTTGATTGGGCCCCATGTTCTTCCACCTACGCACAATGGAGCACGTTATGAAACGTCCCCTTTGAACAATTTTACAAGACTGTGCTTAACCTGACACACAATATTTTGTTAGCGCAACGCAATCTGACTTTCAAAATTCCCTACAAAAGAATAGCCCTGACTAACATTAAACTATACCTTTCACAAATCACTTACCTCACAAAAATCTTCGCTGCTCAAGCTACTGCAATACAGCGAGCGCCACTACTGCCAGCTAAATAAAAGATTCAAACTACTGAAGGCACTAACTACTGATAGGGATAGTTAGCAAATGAAAGATATTAATAGAGAACAAACAATGTATTTACCTTAATATCATCACAAGTCATAATATATATATCAGTTCATGCCAAATTTCAAAACTCCGCCATCTCTCTCCCCACATCCACCACTGCTGGCGGCTCACCTCCAACTGCGCAACGCTACGCGCTGTTCACAGCCAGCTGCCTAACACTACAATGGCGAGTATTACAACAATGCAAAGCAGACACAGACTGCCCACAGCACAGCCAGTGATTGTCATACAGAGGTGGCGTTACCAATAAAAAACCTAAACAGCCTACTTACATAGAGAAAACATAAACAGCCTACTTACATAGAGAAAACATAAACAGCCTACTTACATAAAGAAAACATAAACAGCCTACTTACATAGAGAAAACATAAACAGCCTACTTACATAGCCCCCATGCTCCCCACAAAAATTTTTACAAATGGTGTTGGGCACTGGCCAATACAGATTTGACAAAAATTTTTCACAATTACAGTAACAAAGATATAAAATGCACACACTTATTGATACATTGTTGGTCAAAAGCTAAAAATTTCTCACAGTCCATAAAGACAGTCCACATTGTTCATCACAGTAAAAATGCAGAGTTTTTCTCAAAGTCCAAGCAGTAAAAGAAAATGCACATAGAAGTAGTGGATTTCCATGCAGTCTTGAAGAAGTACTGTTGTCCTTCCAACTGAAAGACAGTGCTGACTCTTGACATGCAGACAGGTAATGGGCCACAACAGAGCAAACCCACAGCAGGGCCATTCGAAGTTCTGACGAAGATTGGTAGGTAGGTCATCACAGAGCAGACCCACCGTAGTCCTGGTAGAGATTACGGTATTGGTGGGCCACCAGAGGTGCAGACCCACTGCAGTCCTTGTAGAAATAATGGTATTGATGGGTCATCATAGATGCAGACCCACTGTAGTCCTTGCAGAGATAATGGTATTGGTGGGTCATCAAAGATGCAGACCCACTGTAGTCCTTGTAGAGATAATGGTATTGGTGGGCCACCAGAGGTGCAGACCCACTGTAGTCCTTGTAGAGATGGCCAGCAGCCATCTGTTGCGACTGTGCAGGTGCGCAATCACCATCGAAGAGTCTTGTAGAGAATATAGCAAGTCCATAAACCACCACTTGTGCACTCACAAAGTTTTTTGGAATTGTCCTTAGAACGAGCAATGCTGTTATCCAGTCCCTTGCTGAATTATCAACACACGTGCAAACACTAACAGTCCCTACTTCTCACATATTGTCCATATACTATGACCAACAGAAACGTGTGCAGTGAAATGTAACTTAATTGGAAGAACTGGTAACAATTACAATTTGATAACATAAAAATACAATAACAAAGATACAAAATACATCATTAAAAACATAATAATACAGATAACATTTGTAGTACAGGCTTTACAAAAGAATAGAAATAAACATATACATCAGTGTTACAAAAATAGTGGCATAAGTACATACATAAAATAATGAGAATAGTTTTCGAAACATTAATTTCACACATGAACATTGAAACAGAACAGAATTGTAGACAACTTTACAAAGAAAATAACATATTATTAATGCAACTTATATTTGAGGATAACAGTATTCCTCCTCCTAGTGAATATAGCTTAGTATTAGAAGAGAAAAAAAATTCTATGAAACAGTACACAGAGACAGGAAGAAAACAAATACTCAAGGGTACACAAACACATAGTGGGATAACACCAATAGGAAAGGACAGGGTTCGTTTTCAGTGTAACATTTGGTACTGCAGTCCAACCCAAAACTTCATTCTATAGATCATTCGTCTTATTTCAACCTTTGCTTCCACCAAAAAAATCTTATCCAAGCATGCTTTCTGTATTCTGTTCATATTTCTTTCAAAATAATTATTTCTGATTGTACACTACTCATTTGGGCCCAAATCCTTTTTATATAACTTCGCAATGCATTCTTTACCTATTCTCCATAGTCAGTTTCTCATATAGTCTACCCCCTCTTAAGCTATCTTAAATCTACTGAGCTCAGATGCTAAACTAAGGGATGAGGCAATGCAGCAGCACGTAAAACAATTATTATAAACAGCAATGAAAAAAATGGAAAATTGCAAAGCAAGCTACAGTATAAATTAGCAAAAGTCAAATTCAATAACACTATGCCTGGCAAACAGCAGCAACTTATACCTAAACATGACATAGCGCAAGCAGAAAAAATATTACACTAAAAACAACAATGCAGATAAGGGAAATGTATATTCACATCTTAATGTCTATGTAAATTAAAGTGGTGCACCACAACAACTGATTGTAAAAAGAAATATTACCATGTACTTGAAAAGAAAATTATGTGTTACTGTTACTACTTCCTTCTTATTGTTCTTTCCTTTCCAAGTGCTCCTTTTTTTTAAAGAATGTGGATCATAAAATAATTATTTAATAGATCTGTTGACAGAAAGTGTTCACATTAGCAAATGCATTTCATTTTATAAAAGCAGTGCTGCAACACAGCTGAAAAACAGGTATCAAATGAAATAAGCAACTATGAAAAGCAAAGCATAAAAATATCATTCAGTAGTCATGTGACATTTCATAAGTTAGTAGCTCTCAACTCTCGTAGAAAGACGCTTGTCGTAATCAGGTGTGCAGATGTACGAATATTTCCCATCAATTCATAAGCATTTCAGTAATTAGCACAAAGTGCGAGTAATCATACGTTTTCAAGTAACGAGGGTGTCGCATTAGCGATGAAAGGCACACCCTAATGGCTTGTTCTCCAGGTGTTTGACACGTCCCACGTCCCCTTTTTTTTTTTTTCTACCTGTGCCGCTGAAAAGGGCTCGCAATAATGGCTTTTTCTCCAGGCGTCTGACACAGCTGGGTGCCCGCGACGCATTACGTGCAGGTGGTCACTTAACTGTCGTACGGAAATATTTACGACAGCAGTTTCTGCTACCGTGGCAGTCTATTTAACAATATTTCACAGGTCAAGAATTAGCGTTGCAAATCTGTAGAAACAAAATCCTATAAATATAAGTGTCCAAAAAAAGAATATTCGTCAGCATTGTGATACAGTCACACATTTCATAACTCTTAAAGTACGTTTCTTGGTTTCCAACATCCTTTTCATAAATCAGAGTCCCTAAACACTACTCATTATTCCTTACCTCATTATACATATACATATTCGTCGACACTTCTTCAATATTTCATCGTGAGAAATACGTAGCATAATAAACATTCCTCAACAACATAATACACATCGTCGTCGTAATAATAACATCATAACACCTCAGTCAAATCTCAAAATCGTCCTAGCTTCCTCCAATAATTTCAAAACCTAAAAAATTCTCTGCTCATGTCAATAGTGTCATCTGCCTGAAACGTACTTTAAAAATCATGACCCCATACGAAATACGTCATTCAAAGCTCTCATAGTATCACAATGATTCCAAAAAATATGAGCGTTTCTCAAAGTACAGACAAAATACAGTTTCATAAGTGTGAAGTTACCCAACTGTGTAATTGCGTAAACATGTGTCACTGATGTAGTAAAATAAATGTTTGTCTCTCTCAGTTAAATGATCAGATAGCTGTGTAAATTGTGTGTTAGAGAAATATGGTACCGATGTGTAAAGTTGTATAAACAAATACCATATTAGCTAGGGTTCCTTGTGGTTGCCACACACATGGTACACAAAGTAAGCATGTACCCCCCTGAGGACAAATGTAATTATACCCTCAGGTGTTACAGATTACACCAATGGAATGAAATATATCACGGAAAACTTTCTTTGTAATTCAAAAATCTTTAAAAATAAATGTTTTAAGTATAAAATTGATCACTCAAATGCGTGTACTGTAGCGCTAAACTGTGCATCTTGTCGCAACATAATCTCTGTGGAAGTGTCGTAGTTATCGTCCTCCGAAAGCTAAGTTCTGCAGAAGTCAATGTACTTACCACATGATAAACAAAAGTGAAATGCTTTGCGTATAGATATCTTAGTTATTACGCTTATTGCCGTGATGAGGAAAGTACTGTGCTGTAACGCATTGTTGTGCTATGGAAAAAGGCAGTCTCATTGTAGCTATACCACAAAAGTTACTAATAAAACATGTTTTGCTTTCCAGAAGAATTCAGAAAAACTGTGCAGATATAAAACAGATACACCGCAAAAGCAACATTGTAAATTGTCACTCATTAGTAGCGTCGTGATAAAAATCGTGTAGCTGTCACATAAACTAACCTCTGTGTCATCTGGTATCTCTCAGAAAGTACTTTAAACCCAGAATGTATTTTCAAGTAAACCAAAAGTTGCATTAAAATCTCATTAGCAGTACTGGTAAATGTTCTAATCGTGCAACTAACAAGCAAGAATGTACACACACAATTACACTGTGTCGTCTGTTCGCAATAACAATGCATTCGTAATTTCTGTTTAAATAATTTCTCTTGGTTCTTGGCTGGATATTTAACTTCAAACATTGTTGTATGTTAACAGATTCTAAAGCATACTAGTAACGTAAAGTGAAAAGTTATATGGCAAAGACAAAGTTAAAAAGCAGATTATCTTTCAATAATCGGTTTTACATGTGAAATGTGGTACCATCTTTTACTCTTCAAAGTACTCAGAATTTCAGCTTGAACGCAATTGTCAGGCGGTATACGACGGTAAAGAATACTGGAGTTTTTCTCAAGGTTAGCGTCTATGTTATTTTTCTCTGAGCCACCTGGCGCACGCGGCTGCCTGCTGCATGCGGTGTGAGTCATTGTCTGTCCCTTTGTTGGCGCGCGTCGTTATTGGGGTTTGGAGACCTAACTTCTACAAATTCACCGTGACGAGAAGGCCCTGCTCTGTTTGAATCCCGCCAGTTCTGATGCAATTCAGGTCTGTCGTTACGATCATATCGTCTGTCGTCATGTCGGTAGATTCCATAGTTTCTTTCTTGTCGGTCACATGGTGGAGAATTTCTCCCTGAATCGTAACTGCGCGCTGGTCCGTTGCGTCTAAAGTTATTCTGTCTCCCTTGATAGTATTTATTTTGGTTCCCATATTGTCTGTTTCTCTTATTGTCTCTGTGATAATCATTACCACGGAGAGGTGATCTTTCCCTGTAGTTATTACTACTCTGCCAACGGTTGTCATACGGGTGGTGTCTGTTTTGGTCACGATTTGCGTTGTAAGAATAGCCTTGTCGTGTCCAGTTATTACTTCTTTCATCGCGGATTTGCGACGGATGTGACCTGTAATTGTTGTGTTCCTGGTTTCGCGTTCCGCGATTGTCAGTGTCAATTTCTAATTCTTGTAACAGTCCCTGAAAAGCTTCAATGTCGTCTTTGCAACGTCCTGCCAAAATAATATGTCGTAAATGTTCAGGTAATTTGATTAAGCAAATGCGGATGAGTTCTGAGGGGCTGTATGGGTTTGTCAGGTACTGATTCTTGTGCAACATGTCTTCAAAATATTTCACAAGACTGGAAAATTCAGATTGTTCGAAATGTTTCATCATTATGATACCATGTTTTACCCGGTCTTGTGTGGCTTGAGACCAATATGCTGAGAGGAAGGCATGGTAAAATTCTCCTTCACTGTGGCAATCGTGAATGACCGATCGCATTCTTACAGCTGGTTCATTCTCTAAGTAGCCACACATAAATTCTAACCTGTGCTCCAATGCCCAGTTGGGAGGGAAACAATGAGAGAATTGATGGAGCCACGCTTGTGGATGAATGTCGTTGGCAGAATTCTTAAACGTTTTGAATTTACGTGTAGTAATGAACAGCTTATAGTCAAAATCATCATGTCGGCGAGTCGCATATCGGTCATTGTTAGGTCGTGTCGGCCGTTCCATCTCAAAATTCGGTGTACCTTGCCAATTTCTTTCATAATCACCGAAATGCCCTGTGTTATTATTTTGTGGCTTTTGCGTATTTCTAAGTCCCTCTTCCCAAGTTGGGGCACGAGTATCCTCTGAAATACGTAATTCTTGTATTAACTGTGTCAGCTGATCTTGTACTTCCCGGATTTCTCTTTGGTGTTGCGTATTAATCTGATTCTGATTTTGTTTGAATTTCCTAATTTGTTCGCACTCTTCAGTGTCAGTGAAGGCTACAGGTCTTGTGTCATTCAGATCATCATCTACCTTTGTAGATAAGTTAGTGACCTGATCCGAAAGTTCGGCTACTTTCTCCGATAGTGAACACATTTCCTCAGTGTGTTTTTCTGAACCAAGTTTCAGAGTATCTACTGTGTCCTTTAAGTTTTCCTGAGTTTTTGCAAGTTGCGTAACCGAATCGGTAGATGCAACTGAGTCAATTTTAGCCCACAAGGTCTCATGATTTTCATGAACAATGGCTTGCAGTTCTTTTATGGCTGCTTCGTGATTCTGTAATGCATTTTCATGCCGCGAAAAAATAGGTTGAAAATGCTCACAAATTTGTGTTTTTACGTCATTACAGACTTTTTGACATTTCGATTCAATGTTATGTAACTCAGTGGTTAAATCTTCACGTGTTTGTTCAAGTGTAGTGTCTAACTTTTGAAGATTTTGTTCCATTGTGTCTAACTTTTGAAGCTTTTGCTGTGTTTGTCTCTGATTTTGTTCCATTGTGTCTAACTTTTTGAGATTTTGTTCCACTGTGTCTAACTTTTTAAGATTTTGTCCCATTTGTCTCTGATTTTGTTCCATTTGTTGCATTAATTGCAATAATAATGTATTAGTGTCTGGAATCTGTTTCTCTACGCTTTTCGGCAGTGCATTTGCACCGGCAACATTCACATTTTGACAAGCAGAAAATGCGTCTTGACTTATTTGAGAAAACGGTGATAACCCAAAACCTGAATCTACAGTATTTGCGAAATTGTGTCCTGTCATTTCGGATTCCTGAGGCGAGCTGTTGCCGACCGATCGATCGATAATGCTTCCCTCTTCACTAATTGTTTCACTGTCCACGCCATTGTTTGCCGCCTGCTCCATTTCCCTATGAACAGTTACCAAATTACTACTTTGAACATCAGTTACTTCATTACTCGGTGGCGCTAACACACTGCTTTCATTTTCACTGTCATTTCTCAGTTTACTTTGGAGCCTAGTATTACGTTTTTCACACGCCATAATTGTCACAGTATTTCACACGACAACACAGAAAAACACAATTTGAAGATCAAAAATAAGAGAACACATTAACATAGCACTGAAAATAATATCTAGTTAATTACCAGCGCAGCTGCGAAATACTTGGTGCAAATCTATATACATGCCACAACTGTTTTACTGTACAACAATGAAAGGCTACAACTACAAAGGAGATTCTCTCTACAATTACGCGCTAGCAATAAACAAAAGCTACACTAAATACACAAACTACAAGAAAAATCAGAAGATTCCAGTGAGGTATCCTGGCAGGGTCGCCATATGAAACGTCCCCTTTGAACAATTTTACAAGACTGTGCTTAACCTGACACACAATATTTTGTTAGCACAACGCAATCTGACTTTCAAAATTCCCTACAAAAGAATAGCCCTGACTAACATTAAACTATACCTTTCACAAACCACTTACCTCACAAAAATCTTCGCTGCTCAAGCTACTGCAATACAGCGAGCGCCACTACTGCCAGCTAAATAAAAGATTCAAACTACTGAAGGCACTAACTACTGATAGGGATAGTTAGCAAATGAAAGATATTAATAGAGAACAAACAATGTATTTACCTTAATATCATCACAAGTCATAATATATATATCAGTTCATGCCAAATTTCAAAACTCCGCCATCTCTCTCCCCACATCCACCACTGCTGGCGGCTCACCTCCAACTGCGCAACGCTACGCGCTGTTCACAGCCAGCTGCCTAACACTACAATGGCGAGTATTACAACAATGCAAAGCAGACACAGACTGCCCACAGCACAGCCAGTGATTGTCATACAGAGGTGGCGTTACCAATAAAAAACCTAAACAGCCTACTTACATAGAGAAAACATAAACAGCCTACTTACATAGAGAAAACATAAACAGCCTACTTACATAAAGAAAACATAAACAGCCTACTTACATAGAGAAAACATAAACAGCCTACTTACAGTTATCATGATTTCATACGGGATACTCTACCTGTGCTGCTAGAACATGTGCCTTTGCAAGTGCGACACAACATGTGGTTCATGCACGATGGAGCTCCTATACATTTCAGTCGAAGTGTTTGTACGCTTCTCAACAACAGATTCGGTGACCGATGGATTGGTAGAGGCGGACCAATTCCATGGCCTCCACGCTCTCCTGACCTCAACCCTCTTGACTTTCATTTATGGGGGCATTTGAAAGCTCTTGTCTACGCAACCCCTGTACCAAACGTAGAGACTCTTTGTATTCGTATTGTGGACGGCTGTGATACAATACGCCATTCTCGAGGGCTGCATCAGCTCATCAGGGATTCCATGCGACGGAGGGTGGATGCATGTATCCTCGCTAACGGAGGACATTTTGAACATTTCCTCTAACAAAGTGTTTGAAGTCACGCTGATACGTTCTGTTGCTTTGTGTTTCCATTCCATGATTAATGTGATTTGAAGAGAAGTAATAAAGTGAGCTCTAAGATGGAAAGTAAGCGTTTCCGGACACATGTCCACACAACATATTTTCTTCCTTTGTTTGTGAGGAATGTTTCCTGAAAGTTTGGCCGTACCTTTGTGTAACATCCTCTATATTGCAGTAAAGTAAACAAAACAAAGCAGAACCACACACATTCAAAACATGACTTAGAAGTGGTGTAGTACAAAAAAATACACTGAAGAGCCAAAGAAACTGGTACATCTCTCTAATATCGTCTAGGGACCCCGCGAGCGCGCAGAAGTGCTGCCACACGACGTGGCATGCACTGGACTAATGTCTGAAGTAGTGCTGGAGGGAACTGACACAATCAATCCTGCAGGAGTACGTGGGGGCGGAGATCTCTTCTGAACAGCACGTTGCGAGGCATTTGCTGAATAATTCTCAGGACAGGGGAGTTTGGTGGACATCGGAAGTGTTTTAACGCAGAAGCGTGTTCCTGGATGTGTTGGGTGTCGCATTGTCCTGCGGGAATTACCCAAGTCCGTCGGAGTGCAGAATGAACATAAATGGATGCAGGTAATCAGACAGGATGCTTATGTACGTGTCACCTGTCAGAGTCGTATCTAGAGATATCAGGGGTCCACAATCACTCCAATCGCACACGCTGCACACTATTACAGCTTGAACAGTCCCTGCTGACAAGCAGGGTCCATGGATTATTGACGTTGTCTCCATACCCGTACACGTCCATCCACTAGATATAATGTTAAACGAGACCAGACAACATGTTTCCAGTCACCAAAAGTCCAGTGTCGGTGTTGACGGGCCCAGGCGGGGCGTAAAGCTTTGTGTCGTGCAGTCATCAAGGATACACGAGTGGGTCTTCGACTCCGAAAGCCTTTTCGATGATGTTTCGTTGACCTGTTCGCACGCTTACGTTGATGACCCAGCACTTAAGTCTGCAGCAATAAGCGGAAGGGTTGCACTTCTGTGACGTTGAACGATTCTCTTCAGTCGTCGTTGGTCTCTTTCTTGCAGATCTTTTTCCAGCTGTCGCTGGTGACCAGCAGTCAGCAAGAGCGCACGGACCGGGCACCCCTATGGCGACCGATACGCCGAACCGTTTCATGAACGGCCTTTGCTAGCCCACTGGTTCACCTGGGCAGCAGTTGCTCGTCAGTTGCTCGTCAGTTGCTCGTCAGGTGCTCGTCAGTTCGCCCGAACGCATCTCCGGATCTACCGTTCAACCTTTCATCTATCGCCCGTGGTAACCACCGCCACCTTGGCGCCGGTTTGGGCAGCACCATTTTGCCACGCATGGTATACGTTATCCACGACAGTACGCGAACAGTTTACAAACTTAGCCGTTACGGAAATGCTTCCACGTTTGGCTGGAAAGTCAATGACGACGATGATGATGATGTTTGGTTTGTGGGGGGCTCAATTGGGCGGTCATCAGTTCCCGTACAAAGTCCCAGTTTTGACGTAGTCCAATTTTCTTTTCACAATACAATCTAGCCACTGTCACGAATACGATGATGAAATGATGAGGACAACACAAATACCCAGTCCCCACGCGAGGAAAATCACCAGCCCGGCTGGGAATCGAACGCGAGACCCCGCCATCCAGAGGCAGCAACGCTAGCCTCTAGACCACCAGCTGCAGACTCGAAAGCCGTGCCTTTTTGGTCGTCAGACAGTTCGCCCGTTTGAGCCATGCGGCAATGACTGCATTGTTCTCCGCGTCTCTCCGACACGCTTTATATGCCCTCCACTGGTAGTGCTGCCACCTGCCCGTTGTAAGTGGTTACCACGTCCATGCCGAACGTAGGCGGTGGTCATAGTAATGCGACTGCACCGTGTATTAATCCAGTCATATAATGATCCCAGACTGATGAGCATTATTCAAGAATCTGTTGAAAGAGTACCGCGTGATCAAAAAGCCAGTATAAATTTGAAAACTGAATAAATCACGGAATAATGTAGATAGAGATGTACAAATTGAAAAACATGCTTGGAATGACATGGGGTTTTATTAGAACTAAAAAAATACAAAAGTTCAAAAAATGTCCGACAGATGGCGCTTCATCTGATCAGAATAGCAATAATTATCATAACAAAGTAAGACAAAGAAAACATGATCTCTACAGGAAATACTCAATATGTCCACCATCATTCCTCAATAATAGCTGTAGTCGAGGAATAATGTTGTGAACAGCACTGTAAAGCATGTCCGGAGTTATGGTGAGGCATTGGCCTCGGATGTTGTCTTTCAGCATCCCTAGAGATGTCGGTCGATCACAATACACTTGCGACTTCAGGTAACCCCAAAACCAATAATCGCACGGACTGAGGTCTGGGGACCTGGGAGGCCAAGCATGACGAAAGTGACGGCTGAGCACACGATCATCACCAAACGACGCGCGAAACGGATCTTTCACGCGTCTAGCAATATGGGGTAGAGCGCATCCTGCATAAACATCGTACGTTCCAGCAGGTGTTTATCAGACAGGCTGGGGATGATGCGATTCTGTAGCACATCGGCGTACCGCTCGCCCGTCACGGTAGCAGTTTTGCTGTCCAGCGCCATCTGTCGGAGATTTTGTGAACTTTGTTTTTTTTTCAGTTCTAATAAAGCGCCATGTCATTCCAAGCATGTGTGTCAATTTTTACCTCTCTATCTACATTATTCCGTGGTTTATTAAGTTTTCAAATTTATACTGACTTTTTGATCACCCTGTATATATCAACCCACTTCTTCCGTGGATGAATTACACACTATTTTCTTGACGTTTTTCCAGCGAATCTCAATGGGCTTTTCCTATCATTACCGGAAAAACGAAACAGTGATGTCTCAGTCGCATTTCGCTTCAGCAGGGTGCTAAGAAGACAGTTTCGGCACAACCTTCCATTCAAGAAGAGAGGTGCGAGCGCATTTGAACACTGCAAATGCCCTACGGCCGCTGTTTGCCGCAGAATCAGTAGACAGATGGGTTAAGTTTATGTCGTCGTCGGCTGATACTCGTATCCGACTTTTCATTTCTCTCCTGACATTTCCTTTGCCACGGTTCAGGCGTGGAAGTGTCGTTGATGGCTTAGCAATCCAATCCTAGCGTGGAACAGGCGGACACAGACATTGCAGCTGATGGCAGGTGGAGGACGTGGCTGAGCCTGGAGGAGTTTACGTCTCCGGCGTCTGTCATCCTCCATTCTTCGACGTTCCAGCTCAAAGTTTTGAAGAGCGTTTGAGGTAACTGAGCGCCAGCGACTTCGATCTTCTGCTACTGTGGACCAGTTACTCGGATCGATGTTCAAGTTTCTCAGATTTTTCTCGTACTGATTCTTATACCGTTTGAGAGGGGCACCTCGTGGCCTTTTACCTGTGCTCACGTCGCTGTACAGCATTTGGCGTGGAAGTCTGCCATTGGTCATCCGCTGGACATGTCCGACCCATCTGAGTTGATGCCCAATTATAAGAGCTTCCATGCTATACATTTTAGCTTTCTCAAGAACAGATGTATTGGATATGAAGTCATCCAATTTCAGGTTCGTGATATATCTTAGCTTCTGTCGGTTGAAGCGTTCTAGTTTCTTCAGATGACAGCAACATAACGTCCAGGTTTCGCAACCATATAGCGGGGTGGAAATGACTACAGCTTGGTGTACAGTGATGTCTTTATTCAAGAAGAAACGCTTTGTAAGACGTTCAAATGCTACATAGGCAGCACGTAATCTATTCTCCACATCTTTTCCAGATGAGCAGTTAGATGACAGTATGCTTCCTAGGTAGAGGAAATGGTCCACTTGTTCCAAGGGTGAATCATAAATGGATATGCTGAAGTCAGGAACGGAGGAGCCAGGAGTTGGCTGCACCATCACCTTTGTCTTTGGAATATTGATGGAGAGACCAAATCGTTCGTACGCCCTGCCTAAGGAATCAACTGACAGCTGCAACTCTGCAGGCGAATGAGCTGGAGAAACATTGTCATCAGCATACTGCAGCTCTGTCACACGAGTGGTACTGGTGAACGTTTTTGAATGTATGTAGGAATCACTAAAACAAGTATCGACACCCGGCTTGTACAAGGCTTGGAACTTAAATAGTGGCAAATATTTATTCTCAACCGATACACAAGAGTTACATGTTTGCACCAGTTACTGCCCTTCAAAGTAGTCACCAGTGTTGTGTAGAACCCGTTGCCAGCTATGTGCAACCATGACATCGGGGAACGAGATTCTGACACACCCTGACAAATATCCCTGATGTTTGTCGAATCACATCACGGGTAGAGCTACAATTCTGGCAACTGATTCATTCTCTGTACATACTGGTGTCTCATACACAAGTCATTTATATATCCCCATAAGAAATAATCAAGGGAATTCATGTTAGGTCACCTCACAGGCTATGGAATAGGAGCTCACCATACGATCCAGCAACCAGGATATAGTGTACCAGTATTGTTCCATCGTATTGTTCTGTACGTCTCTGAATAGCACGAGAAATGAATGGGAAGTCGTTTCTGAAAGTATTTGTGTGGAAGTGAAACATGGACGATAAATAGTTTGGACAACATCGTTCTTTCGAAATGTGGCGCTACAGAAGAATGCTGAAGATTAGATGGGTAGATCACATAACTAATGAGGAGGTATTGAATAGAATTGGGGAGAAGAGGAGGTTGTGGCACAACTTGACTAGAAGAAGGGATCGGTTGGTAGGACATGTTCTGAGGCATCAAGGAATTACCAATTTAGTACTGGAGGGAAGCGTGGAGGGTAAAAATCGTAGAGGGAGACCAAGAGATGAATACACTAAGCAGATTCAGAAGGATGAAGGCTGCAGTAGGTACTGGGAGGTGAAGAAGCTTGCACTGGATAGAGTAGCATGGAGAGCTGCATCAAACCAGTCTCAGGACTGAAGACCACCACAACAACAACAATGAATGGTCTTGTCGCTGATTCACAGCACGTTCTGTCATGGGGAAATGTAAATATGGTACACCGAATCCATCTTATGGACAAGTAAAGTAAACAAAATCTGCATCATGACTTCCTGTTACCGTCGCTTGTCCTTGTTCCCGTGAAGGAAATATAGAATGTGCGTAGAAATAAACAACACAGTCTGTGTAAGCTCGTACGCATGTTAGTTATAAATAAGCTGGAGAACAGTAATGCTAGACAGAGCTCTAGGCAAGTTTACGTCCATAACACCTTAAGCTGACTTTTCTGACTCCAGGTTCCCAACCTCAAATTGTTCAGTGGAACATGTTCCATGTCCAGTTACATATCTGCATGCTCTTGCATTTTCTTTGGTGTTCCGCTAGATATTTGCAATTTTGTTATTAAAATGTGTAGGTGCAATCACATCTTCCATGCGACCCCCAGTACCAATGCAAAGCGTCAGTTTGTTTCCCATTACAAACAAAATTATTTTTAAAGAGGAATTTTATGAGTCCACTCGACAGAGCGGTATCAAACTAGTCTAGCTCGAATTCATTACATCGATATGTACATCGTATGTAAAGTACACAAGCGGCAAGACGCAGTCAATACCTTCGCTGCGCAGTGCCGATGGTACTGTTACCGACGAATGTGCCGCTAAAGCGGAGTTATTGAACGCAGTTTTCCGAAATTCCTTAACCAGGGAAGACGAATGCAATATTCCAGAATTTGAAACACGAACAGCTGTTAGCATGACTTTCTTAGAAGTAGATACCTTAGGGGTTGCGAAGCAACTCAAATCGCTTGATACGGGCAAGTCTTCAGGTCCAGATTGTATACCGATTAGGTTCCTTTCAGATTACGCTGATACAATAGCTCCCTACTTAGCAATCATATACAACCGCTCGCTCACCGATAGATCTGTACCTACAGATTGGAAAATTGCGCAGATCGCACCAGTGTTTAAGAAGGGTAGTAGGAGTAATTCATCGAACTACAGACCTATATCATTGACGTCGGTTTGCAGTAGGGTTTTGGAGCATATACTGTATTCAAACGTTATGAATCGCCTCGAAGGGTACGATCTATTGATACGTAATCAGCATGGTTTCAGAAAACATAGTTCTTGTGCAACGCAGCTAGCTCTTTATTCGCACGAAGTAATGGCCACTATCGACAGGGGATCTCAAGTTGATTCCGTATTTCTAGATTTCCGGAAAGCTTTTGTCACCGATCCTCACAAGCGACTTCTAATCAAGCTGCGCGCCTATGGAGTATCGTCTCAGTTGTGCGACTGGATTCGTGATTTCCTGTCAGGAAGGTCGCAGTTCGTACTAATAGACGGCAAATCATCGAGTAAAACTGAAGTGATATCAGATGTTCCCCAGGGAAGCGTCCTGGGACCTCTGCTGTTTCTGATCTATATAAATGACCTGGGTGACAATCTGAGCAGTTGTCTTAGGTTGTTCGGAGATGATGCTGTAATTTACCGTCTAGTAAGGTCATCCGAAGACCAGTATCAGTTGCAAAGCGATTTAGAAAAGATTGCTGTATGGTGTGTCAGGTGGCAGTTGACGCTAAATAACGAAAAGTGCGAGGTGATCCACATGAGTTCCAAAAGAAATCCGTTGGAATTCGATTACTCGATAAATAGTACAATTCTCAAGGCTGCCAATTCAACTAACTACCTTGGTGTTAAAATTACGAACAACTTCAGTTGGAAAGATCACATAGAAAATATTGTGGGGAAGGCGAGCCAAAGGTTCCGTTTCATTGGCAGGACACTTAGAAGATGCAACAAGTCCACTAAAGAGACAGGTTACTCTACACTCGTTGGTCCTCTGTTAGAATATTGCTGGGCGGTGTGGGATGCTTACTAGGTGGGATTGACGGAGGACATCGAAATGGTGCAAAAAAAAGGGCAGCTCGTTTTGTATTATCACGTAACAGGGGAGATAGTGTGGGAGATATGATACGCGAGTTGGGATGGAAGTCATTAAAGCAAAGACGTTTTTCGTCGCGGCGAGATCTATTTACGAAATTTCAGTCACCAACTTTCTCTCCCGAATGCGAAAATATTTTGTTGAGCCCAACCTACATAGGTAGGAATGATCATCAAAATAAAATAATAGAAATCAGAGCTCGAACGGAAAGGTTTAGGTGTTCGTTTTTCCCGCGCTCTGTTCGGGAGTGGAATGGTAGAGAGATAGTATGATTGTGGTTCGATTAACCCTCTGCCAAGCACTTAAATGTGAATTGCAGAGTAGTCATGTAGATGTAGATGTATTAACAGAGGCAGTACAACGGGAAGAATAACCAGTGGTCCAGCAGCAACTGAGCAGAGCTGCTGCATGGCGGTAGCAGTCAGTGCGAGCCAGGGCGTTGCTATCGCTACTGCAGCACCGGTAGACCTCGTGATTTCATGTACCTGTTAATACACACGCATAAACCGAATATGACCGCAAACTAACGTATATACACAAATATGAAGAGCCAGAACGCCACCAACAATCTTTCAGAGATATGAACCAAAACAACAAAGAAATATCTAGTAAATATGGGCTCTAAAATATATACCTTTTGTTGAGTGGTACTTAAGATAGGTAAATAAATTAGTGAAATCAATGTGAAGTAGAAATTAGAAAATAAATGAAAAACTTAGTTTAGTTTAGAAGAATTACACACTGGCAAACAGCGGGCAAAGCAGCAATGGCAACGGCCGGCGCTTGTACTCAGCATGTTCAGGAGAGAAGCGGAAACTGCCGATTCAGTCGTCAGGGCATCGCCCGACCGGCTCACGTCAAGAAGATTCTCCGAGAAGCTTTTCAACGTGATAGAAGAGGCAATGACCGTTAAGTCGTTCACCTCCAGTAAACCTAAGTGAATAAATACGCGAGATGCAGTGGGCCCGACAAACAGGATTAGCAGTAAAATGGTTCAAATGGCTCTGAGCACTATGGGACTTAACAGCTGTGGTCATCAGTCCCCTAGAACTTAGAACTACTTAAACCTAACTAACCTAAGGACATCACACACATCCATGCCCGAGGCAGGATTCGAACCTGCGACCGTAGCAGTCGCGCGGTTCCGGACTGCGCGCCTAGAACCGCGAGACCACCGCGGCCGGCGATTAGCAGTACTTTTCAGTCAGTTTCGGTGCTGAAGACCGTCATGGAAGAAGAGACTACTTCATACACAGACGATCCAAGTCCTCCGCTGTAATGGAATAGCAAGCAACAGCCTCGGCGCCAGAAGACAGAAGCTAGAAGGTATTTGATTTTTACGTACCCGGGTAACTCGTGAGGACGGGAAGGAGACGGCCTCACATCAGCAGTCGCCTGTGAGCTGGGATGAAGATCTGACGGCCGAAGACTGGCAAGCTGGAGTCCGTTGTTCGAGTCCGGGACGCTGGCCTTCCCCCGCCGCGCCGCTCCGCTGGCCGACGCACAACACTGACACACGTGGTCGCTTAGAGAAACACTGGGACGCCACATCCAAGGTACCACCATCCGATTAACGTCTTCGTTCTCAATAATTAAACGGGCCACAGCACGATGCGCGTCTCTAGTCAACTGGGTGAGACAGCGACACGAGATACAGACCGCCACGCGTAATCAGACGCCGCCGCTGTCGCAGCAGAAGGCTTCGCAAACGACACAGCTGCCGCTCTCCCAGCCAGAACAATCCAGTACGGAAACAGTTGTACAAAACTATCAATAAAAGTTATCTTATGTAAAAATGCTGTTTCATTCTACCTCATACCCGAGCCAAGGAAGAAACCACCCTGCCCACATGTTGTTAAGAGAGGAAAATTAATTTATTTAGTATTTTCACCCTGACATAATGCTTTAGAATCAAACGCCCATTGCAGTAATGCTCATCCTGACAATTGACTAGCATCAAAAGAGAAAACCGAGTTACATTTAGTATCAGAAGTGTTACATTTAGTGACAGCAGTGTTACATGTCCATTATAATTATCCGGGCTGTTATGCCGTGGTCGGTTGATGAATTCTGTGGTGATTCCCAACGTTTCGTCTCCGACTGCGGGAGACATCTTCAAGGGGGGTCAATAGCTTGATGGAAGGTCCAACACACACACTGGCTCGCTACTGACTGCCGCTAAATTCCGTGTCCGCGCGCCCCCGCGCCGCGGCGTGACGTCACGTGTTTTGAAAACGTCAGTGCAATTGGCCGCTGTCAGACTGTTCGGCATTTAGACGTTTCCCGGACCGTTATCAATTTGTCCAAACGTTCGTTATCTGACGATGAGACATCTGTGCTTGCCAAGGGAGGAAATTTTGCTGTTAGTCCGCGTTTTGTGCCCACGGAAGAAATTATAGCCAAGAAATTATAGCCAATGTAGAAGCAGGAATTCGCAGTGTAGATTCTGTAACAGCTGAAGAAATCCGTATAGAAACAGTGAGAATATTAGCCAATGCAAAACCGCCGAAAAGTAATATAACTGTGGGTGTGAGAAGAGCTTTAAAACTCCTGAATGACGATGATGGTATTTTGGTTCTCCCAGCTGACAAAGGAAGCGCAACGGTGGTTATGGACGTGGCCGACTATCAGAGAAAAATTACGGATCTACTGGATCCGCAAGCATATAGGAAGCTGAATAAGGACCCCACTAACAACGTTCTCAGAACTGTGTCACGGTTAATAAAAAAGTCCTCCATTGAAGAGAGTGTACAGAAAGGTCTCTGCAGTTCGGTTGCGCTACCACCGAGGCTTTATGGATTGCCCAAAATTCATAAAGAGAATGTTCCGTTAAGACCGATACTAAGTGCCATTGGTTCGCCCACCTACTCGTTAGCCAAGTTTTTGACTACGCTGTTAAAACCACATGTGGGCCGTTCGGACTCGTATATAAAGAATTCGACACATTTCATCAGCAGATTGAATGGCATAGTGGTCCAGCCGGAGGACATATTGGTCAGCTTCGATGTGGTATCGCTGTTTACTATGGTTCCACTTAATGATGTATTGGAACAGCTGGATCGAATTTTTCCTGCCGATATTTTAGAGCTGTTTAAGTGTTGTTTGACGACCACATACTTCAAGTGGAATGAACAGTTTTATGAGCAAACGGATGGCGTGGCTATGGGAAGCCCCCTAAGTCCCGTAACTGCAAACTTCTTTATGGAGAAATTCGAAGAACAGGCCTTAGGTACTGCCAGCAAGAAACCAAATGTATGGTTCCGATACGTGGATGACACGTTTGTGTTGTGGAGACATGGTAAGGAGGAACTAAGCCGGTTCCACGAACATCTGAACAGTATAAACTCAAGAATTCAGTTTACAATGGAGGAGGAGGTAGACGGCAAACTACATTTCCTCGATGTGCTTGTGTTTAGAAACGAAAATGGTAGTTTGGGCCACTCAGTGTACCGCAAACCCACGCACACGGACCGTTATTTGCACCGGGATTCGAACCACCACCCACAACAGAAGCGGGGTGTTATCAAGACGTTAGCGGACAGAGCTAGAAATATTTGTGAACCTGAGTTGCTCGACGCTGAGATGGAACATCTCCACAATGCACTAACGAAGAACGGATATTCGTCCGCCGAAATAAAACGTGCGTTGAGGCAGCCACGCAGAAATCATACTGACGTACAGGCTACTGCAAAATCTAAGATTTTCCTGCCGTTTGTTAAAAATGTAACGGAAAGAATAGGGAGGATCTTGACGAAGCGGAATATTACCGTAATTCACAAGCCCACCAGGAAGATACAGGAATACCTTAGGCCTGCCAAGGACGCTCGCAAACCATTGGAAAAATCTGGAGTGTATAGGATCCCATGCAGCTGTGGTGATGTTTATGTGGGTACCACCAAAAGAACTGTTTCTAAACGTTTGGAAGAGCACAAGGGAAGTTGTAGAAGAGGAGAAACGGAACGATCAGCTGTTGCGGAACATGCTTTCCAGCCAGGAAACCACAGTATTCGTTTCGAGGAGACGCAAGTACTAGCGGCCACGAGCGGATACTACGAAAGGCTCTACAGGGAGGCAATCGAAATCGCTAAACACCCAAATAATTTCAACCGAAAGGAGGAGGGCGTCAAATTAAACGGTATATGGATGCCGGTGTTAAAGAAGATGTGTACCACTCGTCTACTACTGGGTGATGGCAGCGGCGATCGACGGCGACGGACAGCGGCCAATTGCACTACCGTTTTCAAAACACGTGACGTCACGCCGCGGCGCGGGGGCGCGCGGACACGGAATTTAGCGGCAGTCAGTAGCGAGCCAGTGTGTGTGTTGGACCTTCCATCAAGCTACGGACCCCCTTGAAGATGTCTCCCGCAGTCGGAGACGAAACGTTGGGAATCACCACAGAATTCATCAACCGACCACGGCATAACAGCCCAGATAATTATAATGGACATGATATTTCCGGCCGTGAAAAGTTTACATTTTAGTAGCAGTGTTACACTTAAGCGCCACAAGCACTTGCTGATTTTCTATGCTGTGGAACACATCTCTAGAGCAAGCTCTCTGCTTTCCATATTTTGGGAAGATGTCATATGGACCAAAACAAGAAAGAAATTTCCAGTAAACATAGACTCCAAAGGGCATACCTTAAGAGATATGAATACTTGGTCACTAGGAGAGATGCATCCCACATTAGCGAAGGTGAATAAGTGCTCACAACTCTTAAGGTATGCATTTTAGAGCCCATGTCTACAGAACATTTTTTTTCTTCTTTTGGTCCATACTACCACTGTCGTAGCGGCCCCTTATTTAGAGGACCCGCCCAACCGACACGCAAGATGGGTTGCCGATCTTCTTGCAGGAGTACGGAGAGAAACATCGCCAGCGGATGTAAACAAACAGACTTTCCAAAGAAACGCGGAACTACTGCCGGCCGTTGTGGCCGAGCGGTTCTAGGTGCTCCGGAACAGCGCTGATGCTACGGTCGCAGGTTCGAATCCTGCCTCGGGCATGGATGTGTGGTATGTACTTAGGCTAGTTAGGTTTAAGTAGTTCTAAGTCCAGGGGACTGACGACCTCAGATGTTAACTCCCGTAGTGCTCAGAGCTATTTGAACCATTTTGAACGGAACTACTTCTCCAGACAACATGTGATAGTGTTCCATCAATCAGAATTCCGGCCAGTACTTATGCCGGCCCTACTACTGTATACACTCACCGTAGCATTGCAGTAGCACGTAGTATTGTGTAATTTGTAGAGTAGATATTGGTCAGTATTGTCTTCCATTGCCACCACAACAGTTGTGGGGTTTTCTTGTTGTTCTTGCGTTTAAAACTTAGTTGTATACCAATAAGCCGTTTTTTCTTTAATTATAGTAAAATGTATTCAAACTGACTATTAGTTCTTTCTACTACAACCACCTCTGAAAGTTTGTCAGGGAGTTCTTGCTCACGACGAAAACGGCTGGACGGTTTCGCGACATGCTGATCAAAAAAAATGGCTCTGAGCACTATGGGACTTAACTTCTCAGGTCACCAGTCCTCTAGAACTTAGAACTACTTAAACCTAACTAACATAAGGACGTCACACACATCGATGCCTGAGGCCGGATTCGAACCTGCGACTGTAGCAGTCGCGCGGTTCCAGACTCTAGCGCCTAGAACCGCTCGGCCACCCCGGCCGGCGACATGCTGATCACGTGACCCACAATCATATATCACAGATCACTCTTCGTGCTGCATTGTAGGTGGAAGTAAGCCAATCACAATAGGTCTAAAGCGTAATCAGTGAGTGATGTATATGTTTGGCATGAATGAAAAGTAGGTCGGAAGAAAAGTTAATAAGCGAGAGATCTAATTATTCACAAAAATTCATGGATATGACTTTGCTGTTTAGCGATGTCACATTTACAGTTTCCTGATCTTTGTTCTGCTGTGGCCTTAATTTTTTCCTCTCTTCCAGGAAGCTCAGCGGAGGTCTTTACGTAACAGGTTGTTTTGTATTATGTTGCTGTCAATATGGCCTGTTTGTTGCTCCGCTGGCGTATTTAGCATTTCTCTGAAAACAAGGCCCTGCCAAATCTTGTTCCACAGCTCGGCGTGGACCACCATATTTGCGGCGTTGGAGCGTAGCAGACAAGGCGAACTTCACGTTTACAGCGAAATTATTCTGTTATCCTCTGAATAACTGAAACACGAGCCCCTGTTATTTGCTACAGGTACTTCAAGAGGAACAGGCAGGAATAATCTCCGGCTATGGATACTGGAAACACAAATGAAATGTCTTTTAATTAAGGGAAATCCCGAACTGTACTTCTCCCTTATTTACGAGAACCGGAATAGATTTGAAAAGGCGAAGGTACTCTGCTAAAACCAACATCGCAGTTCATTACTAATGAATTTTATTACTTCAGATTACATCTCCGCGCTCGGAGCAGTAATAAATGCGTCACGAAGGACTACGAAAATTACACGTCGTGAGTTAATGGAGATTATTCCAGCAGCTCCGAAAAATTTTGGAACGAGATATACGATGCTAATCTGCACGTTAAAAGCTGGAACTGGTTGTTCCACTCGTTCTCAAATAGAGGTTCTACATTTTGTTGCCGTCAAGGCAAAGAAAAGATGTTTGCTCTGAAACTAATACTCATACATCAAAAAATTTATAATAACAAAGTAGCTTCCACCTTTACAGATTGCAAAAAAGAGTATGGCTCCAAGGGCGGTAAAACTCTCTTCCAAATTATGAAAGAAAATTGTACCTGGAAAACAATTGCAGATATCATTAAAACACTAAATGCTACAAATACAGGGTGGTCCATTGATAGCGACCGGCCAAATATCTCACGAAATAAGCATCAAACGAAAAAACTACGAAGAACTAAGCTCGTCTAGCTTGAAAGGGGAAACCAGATGGCGCTATCGTTGGCCCGCTAGATGGCGCTGTCATAGGTCAAACGGATATCAACTTCGTTTATTAAAACAAGAACACCCATTTTTATTATATTTTCGTGTAGTACGTAAAGAAATATGAATGTTTTAGTTGGACCACTTTTTTCGCTTTGTGATAGATGACGCTCTAATAGTGACAAAAGTATAAGTATGTGGTATCACATAACATTCCGCCAGTGCGGTCGGTATTTGCTTCGTCATACATTACCCGTGTTAAAATAGACCGTTTACCAATTGCGGAAAAGGTCGATATCGTGTTGATGTATGGCTATTGTGATCAAAATGCCCAACGGGCGTGTGCTGTTCGGTATCCTGGACCGTTCGCCGGATAGTTACGTTATTTAAGGAAACAGGAAGTGTTCAGCCATATGTGAAAAGTCAACCACGACCTGCAACAAACGATGATGCCCAAGTAGGTGTTTTAGCTGCTGTCGCGGCTAATCCGCACATCACTAGCAGACATATTGCGCGAAAATGAAGAATCTCAAAAACGTCAGTGTTGAGAATGCTACATCAACATCGATTGCACCCGTAACATATTTCAATGCACCAGGAATTGCATGGCGACGACTTTGAATATCGTGTACAGTTCTGCTACTGGGCACAAGACATATTACGGGACGAAGAGAGATTTTCTGCACGCGTTCTATTTAGCGACGAAGCGACATTCACCAACAGCGGTAACGTAAACCGGCATAATATGCACTATTGGGCAACGGAAAATCCACGATGGCTGCGAGAATTGCAAAATCAGCAATCTTGGCGGGTTAATGTGGGAGGAAGGATAAGTGGCCCCCATTTTATCGATGGCAATCTAAATGGTGCAATGCATGCTGATTTCCTACGTAATGTTCTACCGATGTTACTACAAGATGTTTCACTTCATGACAGAATGGCGATGTACTTCCAACATGATGGATGTCCGGCACATAGCTCGCGTGCGGTTGAAGCGGTATTGAATAGCATATTTCATGACAGGTGGATTGGTCGTCGAAGCATCATGCCATGGCCCGCACGTTCACCGGATCTGACGTCTCTGGATTTCTTTCTGTGGAGAAAGTTGAAGGATATTTGCTATCGTGATCCACCGACAACGCCTGACAACATGCTTCAGCGCATTGTCAATGCATTTGCCAACATTACGGAAGGCGAACTACTCGCTGTTGAGAGGAATGTCGTTACACGTATTGCTAAATGCATTGGGGTTGACGGTCATCATTTTGAGCATATATTGCATTAATGTGGTATTTATAGGTAATCACGCTGTAACAGCATGCGTTCTCAGAAATAAGTTCACAAAGGTAGATGTATCACATTGGAACAACCGAAATAAAATGTTCAAACGTTCCTAAGTTCTGTATTTTAATTTAAAAACCTACCTGTTACCAATTGTTCGTCTAAAATTGTGAGCCATATGTTTGTGACTATTACAGCGCCATCTATCACAAAGCGAAAAAGGTATTCCAACTAAAACATTCATATTTCTTTACGTACTACACGAATATGGAATAAGAAATGGGGGTTCCTATTTTAAGAAAAAACGCAGTTGATATCCGTTTGACCTATGACAGCGCCATCTAGCGGGCCAACCATAGCGCCATCTGGTTTCACCCTTCAAACTAGACGAGTTTCGTTCTTTGTAGTTTTTTCGTATGACGCTGATTTCGTGAGATATTTGGCCCGGTCACTATCAATGGACCGCCATGTATATGATTAAATCGTGAGAGTAAATTTAGGAACATTTTGAAATTAAAAGAGAAATGAGTCCTAGAAGAAGTTAGCCAAGAGTTGCGAAACTTAAACCGTAACTTGAAACTAGCAAATCAGTGTTAGAGACGACCTGGCGATTGTATGTCAGGATATTAAAAAGAAATTAAAGAGACAATAGAAAGAGTACGTCTCCAGAAATCAATGGAAAAAGCAGAGTACATGCCTAGCAACATCCTGATACCCAAAATTATAAAAACTAAATATGAAGAATCGAGACATTTTTTTAAGTGCGAGTATTTAGGTGAAACCGTTCAGGAAAGTGACTTGGAACATATTGGGCAAATATATCGTTACTGCTAAATGGACTCAGCCTTCGGACTGCACTCTAAGAAGGCAGTGGTCCAATCTGACATGTCGAAACCTACCCCGAAATTTTTAACGCAGGTGGAATACACCTACACCTACAGAAATGCGCTGCCAAAATTTTGTATTTTAAGGTTCGTTGCATATATTTTTTTAAAAATATGTTATAGTTACTAATTTTTGCTGCACGAAGAAGTACTTATAACAGCGGTTTGTAGAGACGTTCCTTGGTAGCGCTCGAACTCTGCGAATAAGCAGACCTCGCCCTGGCAAGAGGACGTATGAACACGTAGTGTCCAAAGTGCATGCATTTGAATTTGAATTTTAAGATTTGAATTGTGCCGAAAATGTCTCACATCATTAACATTTTGTACTTGGAGTTCATATCGACAGCTAAACTGGTGCAGTTCTGATTATTTAATGGTTCAAATGGCTCTAAGCACTATGGGACTTCACATCTGAGGTCATCAGTCCCCTAGACTTAGAACTACTTAAACCTAACTAACCTAAGGACATCACACACATCCATGCTCGAGGCAGGATTCGAACCTGCGACCGTAGCAGCAGCGTGGTTCCGGACTGAAGCGCCTACAACCGCTCGGACACAGCGGCCGGCTCTAATTATTGGGGAAATAAAATCCAGGCAGTGAGTGATTCCATCATTCAGGACTTTAATTTGTTGACAATAAATATTTTAAAACAATTCCTTGTAGCACAGTACTAGTTATAATTTTTAAAAAGAGTATGCTTTTCTCACAATGAAACAGTTTCCTGTTTATTTGCTGTCGTCCTCACAAAACTCTGTTGTAGGACATTTAGTCCAGGCACACTTGATAAAGGAAAAATTAATGCATTCAGGCACTTCACAGGCACTTAAACGAGATGTCAATTCTAGTGAATAGTAACTGTCAACAATTTTTTGGTGCCAGAGAAATTGTCAATTGAACCTGAAATCCTGTTTAGAAATTACGATCGTCTTGTGCCGTGTTATATGTATACCGACGTGCCATCATCCAGAGATACGCACCTGCCTTTTTGCGCATGCGCCGACCGCTATAGATACGCAGTGATCTACAATTCTCGAGCCGCTTGGCCAACTAGGAATTTGGCAAATTCCGACATTTTCTTAAATACTTGCAGTGTGTCTTAACAAATAAAATTTTGACATTGTGTTTCTTTCGGTGACTTCTTGTACAAAAATTTTCAGGACAGGTTTCGAGATATCGGGTGTTAGTAATTGACACAATTTCATCTATACTTGTGTTATCTCATAAATCGTCGTAGTTACGATCTTGGAACGGCGTATATGGGAATAGTATTGCAGTTGATGGCCATTACAACCATTTTAGCCACGTGTTGAGCAGCTATGCCAGATACACTAATCATCAATCTTACTACATTTTTCTTGTACACTTTCAGCCTTTGCTGTGATTTTGTGTGCAGTTTTCTATTTTCGATCTGTAATTTTTATTCGTACAAGGTCTTCTACATCGCCATCGCTGTACTCATACCAGCAATTTTTCATTGAAATGACAAAAGCCACGGGATACCTCGTAATATCATGTCGGGTTTCCTTTTGCCCGGAGTGGTGCAGCAAATCGGCGTGGCAAAGACTCGACAAGTATATACACTCCTGGAAATTGAAATAAGAACACCGTGAATTCATTGTCCCAGGAAGGGGAAACTTTATTGACACATTCCTGGGGTCAGATACATCACATGATCACACTGACAGAACCACAGGCACATAGACACAGGCAACAGAGCATGCACAATGTCGGCACTAGTACAGTGTATATCCACCTTTCGCAGCAATGCAGGCTGCTATTCTCCCATGGAGACGATCGTAGAGATGCTGGATGTAGTCCTGTGGAACGGCTTGCCATGCCATTTCCACCTGGCGCCTCAGTTGGACCAGCGTTCGTGCTGGACGTGCAGACCGCGTGAGACGACTCTTCATCCAGTCCCAAACATGCTCAATGGGGGACAGATCCGGAGATCTTGCTAGCCAGGGTAGTTGACTTACACCTTCTAGAGCACGTTGGGTGGCACGGGATACATGCGGACGTGCATTGTCCTGTTGGAACAGCAAGTTCCCTTGCGGTCTAGGAATGGTAGAACGATGGGTTCGATGACGGTTTGGATGTACCGTGCACTATTCAGTGTCCCCTCGACGATCACCAGTGGTGTACGGCCAGTGTAGGAGATCGCTCCCCACACCATGATGCCGGGTGTTGGCCCTGTGTGCCTCGGTCGTATGCAGTCCTGATTGTGGCGCTCACCTGCACGGCGCCAAACACGCATACGACCATCATTGGCACCAAGGCAGAAGCGACTCTCATCGCTGAAGACGACACGTCTCCATTCGTCCCTCCATTCACGCCTGTCGCGACACCACTGGAGGCGGGCTGCACGATGTTGGGGCGTGAGCGGAAGACGGCCTAACGGTGTGCGGGACCGTAGCCCAGCTTCATGGAGACGGTTGCGAATGGTCCTCGCCGATACCCCAGGAGCAACAGTGTCCCTAATTTGCTGGGAAGTGGCGGTGCGGTCCCCTACGGCACTGCGTAGGATCCTACGGTCTTGGCGTGCATCCGTGCGTCGCTGCGGTCCGGTCCCAGGTCGACGGGCACGTGGACCTTCCGCCGACCACTGGCGACAACATCGATGTACTGTGGAGACCTCACGCCACACGTGTTGAGCAATTCGGCGGTACGTCCACCTGGCCTCCCGCATGCCCACTATACGCCCTCGCTCAAAGTCCGTCAACTGCACATACGGTTCACGTCCACGCTGTCGCGGCATGCTACCAGTGTTAAAGACTGCGATGGAGCTCCGTATGCCACGGCAAACTGGCTGACACTGACGGCGGCGGTGCACAAATGCTGCGCAGCTAGCGCCATTCGACGGCCAACACCGCGGTTCCTGGTGTGTCCGCTGTGCCGTGCGTGTGATCATTGCTTGTACAGCCCTCTCGCAGTGTCCGGAGCAAGTATGGTGGATCTGACACACCGGTGTCAATGTGTTCTTTTTTCCATTTCCAGGAGTGTATATATATATATATATATATATATATATATATATATATATATATATATATGTTGTTATTGTTGTGGTCTTAAGTCCTGAGACTGGTCTGATGCAGCTCTCCATGCAACTCTACCGTGTGCAAGATTCTTCATCTCCCAGTACCTACTCCAACCAACATCCTTCTGAATCTGTTTAGTGTATTCATCTCTTGGTCTCCCTCTACCATTTTTACCCTCTACGCTTCCTTCCAATACTAAATTGGTGATCCCTTGATATCTCAGAATATGTCCTACCAACCGATCCCTTCTTGTAATCAAGTTGTGCCACAAACTTCTCTTCTCCCCAATTCTATTCAATACCTCCTCATTAGTTACGTGATCTACCCATCTAATCTTCAGCATTCTTCTGTAGCACCACATTTCGAAAGCTTCTATTCTCTTCTTGTCTAAACTATTTATCGTCCATGTTTCACTTCCATACAATCACTTTCAGAAACGACTTTCTGACACTTAAATCAATACTTGATGTTAACAAATTTCTCTTCTTCAGAAACGCTTTCCTTCCCATTGCCAGTCTACATTTTATATCCTCTCTACTTCGACCATCATCAGCTATTTTGCTTCTCAAATAGCAGAACTCCTTTACTACTTTAAGTGTCTCATTTCCTAAACTAATTCCTTCAGCATTACCCGACTTAATTCGACTACATTCCATTATCCTCACTTTGCTTTTGTTGATGTTCATCTCATATCCTCCTTTCAAGACACTATCCATTCCGTTCAACTGCTCTTCCAAGTCCTTTGCTGTCTCTGACAGAATCACAATGTCATCGGCGAACCTCAAAGTTTTTATTTCTTCTCCATGGATTTTAATACCTACTCTGAATTTTTCTTTTGTTTCCTTCACTGCTTGCTCAATATACAGACTGAATAATATCGGGGAGAGGCTACAACCACGTCTCACTCCCTTCCCAACCACTGCTTCCCTTTCATGTCCCTCGACTCTTATGACTGCCATCTGGTTTCTGTACAAATTGTAAATAGTCTTTCGCACCCTGTATTTTACCCCTGCCACCTTCAGAATTTGAAAGAGAGTATTCCAGTCAACATTGTCAAAAGCTTTCTCTAATTCTACAAATGCTAGAAACATAGGTTTGCCTTTCCTTAATCTTTCTTCTAAGATACGTCGTATGGTCAGTATTGCCTCACGTGTTCCAACATTTCTACGGAATCCATATCAAGCAAGCCGGAGATCTCACCCATTTGAAGTTTGAGAATAGGTTGAGGTCGTTTCGGCCCCAAGGCCTCTAATCATTCGCTTTACCGGATGAGCCTCGTACGAGCACCAGCATAATCAAGAAAGTTCGGTTATGCTGACGACTGGGCCCTCGCTACAAGATGTAGCACAATTGAAGCATCTGAGGATATCTTAACGAAAGACCTGAAGGTAATGGGTGAATATTTCCGTAAGTGGACACTTCAACCAAATGCTTCCAGTACAGAGGTTAGTTGCTTCCATCTCAACATCAAACTCGCTGGAAAGGAAGTGAACATTCGATTTGAAAACACCGTTCGTTCTCAGGCATAACAAAACTCCGAAATACTTGGGCATGACGATGGACAGAACACTATCTTTAAAGAGCATCTAACAAAGACTGCCGAAACATTAAAGGCAAGAAACATTATTCAAAAGCTCTGTGGTACTACCTGGGGAGCAACGGCCTCCACTCTCCGCACCTCTGCTTTAACAATTGTATTCTCGGCTGCCGAATACTGTGCTCCGATTTGGCTAAACAGCCCATATGTAAAAACGGTGGATGTCCAGTTGCATAACACTCTAAGAATGATTTCTGGAGTAATTAAACCCACTCCAACGCAATGGCTCCCAATATTAAGCCACATCCCGCCGCTACACCTACGACGTACGGACGCCCTTGTACGTGAATACAAAAACATCATGGGATATCGAAGCCTGCCAATCCACCAAGACATCGAGGCTGCGAACACTAATAGGCTGCGATCTAGGAACCCGCCAACAAGAACAGCAAGGAACTGTGTACAAGAAGGTTTCAGTATCACAAACGCATGGTCTGAAAAATGGAACGCATGGCAAAATCATAACATGCCTTGCATCACACAAAAGCCACCCGTCGTCATGGCAGATGTGCTTACTCCCTGTATAAATGGGGTAAAATACCATCCCCTCAGTGTGACTGCGGATAAAGTCATACCATCAGCCACATTGTTAAGGAGTGTTCCAGAAGAGCCTATAACGGGAATCCCGACGACTTCCTGCTAGCAACTCCAGAGTCGATAGATTATATTAATATACTTGATGTTTGTTTGTAATCAGTAAACTTTGTTATATTAGTAATGTTGGTTTGCAATTATTAACGCTTGTTATATTAGTGATTTGTCTGCTTCTTATGTGTCTGTATTTCCATACGATAAACAAATAAAATACGGGATCCAAACTGATCTTCACCGAGGTCGGCTTCTACCAGTTTTTCCATCCGTCTGTAAAGAATTCACGTTAGTATTTTGCATCCGTGACATATTAAACTGACAGTTCGGTAATTTTCACATCTGTCAGCACCTGCTTTCTTTGGGATCGGAATTATTATATTCTTCTTGAAGTCTGAGGGTATTTCGCCTGTCTCATACATCTTGCTCACCAGATGGCAGAGTTTTGTCAGGAGTGGCTCTCCCAAGGCTGTCAGTAGTTCTAATCGAATGTTGTCTACTCAGTATATATATACTGAAGGGGTCGTTATTTTGTGTCAGGTTCAGGTGAAGCTGCGAGCAGAGGCCGCTACGTGTGTTGTGCGCGACGAGTTGAGAATTTTGTTGGATGGGATGCGTGTTCAGACAGCTGAAGTTGTTAAGGCGGCTGTTCGCTTGAAGTGGAGAATCCGGGTTCGTGTTCCTCTTCGCCACAGATTTTCACTTGGCCCGACTGGATGGTTCAAATGGCTCTGAGCACTATGGGACTTAACATCTATGGTCAACAGTCCCCTACAACTTAGAACTACTTAAACCTAACTAACCTAAGGACAACACACAACAGCCAGTCATCACGAGGCAGGGAAAATCCCTGACCCCGCCGGGAATCGAACCCGGGAACCCGGGCGTGGGAAGCGAGAACGCTACCGCACGACCACGAGCTGTGGACTAGCCCGACTGGATTTGATAATTAAAAAACAGTCTTGATCGCAAATTTCTTTTAATTTGAGTGACCGGTTTCAATCCTTAAGGATCATCTTCAGACTCCAGAAGGGCAGGTGACTTCTACGGAGCAGGCTGCGCCGATCCACGACGCTCAACTGACTGCTCATGTTTAATTATCATACTAATATAAGATCGCTGATAACGTTTTCAAAAAAAAAAAAAAAAAAAAAAAATGGCCCACTGGATTTATTATAATGTCCGATTGCGGCTGAGGTCTGAGTTTCTCTTACGTCACTCTTTTAACATCATCTTCTTATCTGTCTTCCAGTAGCTGTTTTTCCTAAAGACTTGTAGTTGTTTAAATGACTCAAATTTTTCCATACGTTTAAGATGTGGATGCACTTCCACTGTACGTTCTTCCACTTTGTCGTTCAAGTTAAATATGAAAGGGCATCAGAAAGGTTCCTTTCGAATGCCGTACAATCCTGAATCGGTACTGTAGTCAGTCAAAATCGACTTGAACGCTGAGGCAACTTTCCCAGCGACGCACAGGTTGAAGATACCCGTTTGGTAAAACTCCGCGGCCTGCTGCGTGAAGAAGTCCGTAACTCAATCCACGTCAGATAGAAATCACCGACCGTTCAATACCTTTTTTATGGAACTAAGACGTGATAATCGCACGGGGAAGAGATACCAAAAATTAAAAAAATTAAAAAAAGTTGAAATGTGTTGTAAGTAGGCTGTTTAGGTTTTTATGTTGGTAACGCCACATAGCGCTCTGTATGAAAATCACTGACTGTGCTGTGTGCAGTCTGTGGCTGGTTTGCATTGTTGGAATACTTACTATTGCAGTGTTGGGCAGTTGGATGTGAACAGCGCATAGCGTTCCACAGTTGGAAGTGAGCCACCAGCAGTGGTGGTTGTGGCAAGAGGAATGGCAGAATTTTGAGAGCAGACTTGTGTCCATTAGAAAGAGTAAATTTGTAATATTGGATATCATGAACTGATATATATATATATATATATATATATATATATATATATATATATATATATATATATATAATGACTCTGGAACATTATTAAGGTAAATACATTGTTTGTTCTCTATCAAAATCTTTCACTTGCTGACGATGCCTATCAGTAGTTAGTGACTTCAGTAGCTAGAATCTTTTATTTAGCTGGCAGTATTGGCGCTCACTGTATTGCAGTAGTTCGAGTAACGAAGATTTTTGGGAGGCAAGTGATTCATGAAAGGTATAGGTTATTGTTAGTCAGGGCCATTCTTTTGTAGGGATTTTTGAAAGTCAGATTGCGTTGCGCTAAAAATGTTGTGTGTCAGTTTAGTGTTGATCAGAATAGGTAAAGAGCGAAATGTCTGAATACGTTCAGTTCTGCTGAACTGTTTGAAAATCAAATAATGTAAGAGGTTTATCAGCACAGTCATTCATAAATTTTTCTAAGGGGACGTTTCAGTGTGTGAAATCTTATGGGACTTAACTGCTAAGGTCATCAGTCCCTACGCTTACACACTACTTAACCTAAATTATCCTAAGGACAAACACACACACCCATGTCCGAGGGAGGTCTCGAACCTCCGCCGGGACCAGCCGCACTGTCCATGACTGCAGTACCAGAGACCGGTCGGCTAATCCCGCGCGGCAAGAGATCCCAATTACATGGTGTGTGCTCGAGTGAGTCCCACTTGAGTTGGCGTATCGTCCTTTACGATATGCGGAAGTGCGTCATCATGGAGCTGCGGCACCCTATTCCAAAACGGTGGTTCTCGACAGACTTGTTTTTCCGTAGACATACTTCATTCTCCGATGGACGTTTACCAGTGTTTGCCCTTCAGCAGTCAAGGAATGAATACGAGCACGTCGGTCCTGTTTCGACGCATTTGGTAGTAACGTCGGCATAGTTAACGTTCCCGCATCTGCCGCGCGCTCGCCGGAGAGACGCATATGCCACGCTAGTCCCTCGCCTACATGTCGGTGCTTACATACCGGCATCGGAGTCGCGGTACCTTGCAAAGACGCTGCAGTAACGCCCCGAAATGGAAACTTTTCGTCCCCCCTTATATCTCTGTTTCTCATCGAATACTGTCATTTCTTATAATATCCCTCATTGAACAACCTCGGGCACATTTTAAAAAGTGATTTCAGTATACTGCATGCTGCTTTCGCCTTTTCTTTTCTTTCATACCACTATTCACTGCTATAGAGCAGGTGAGACACAGCCTTTCCTTTTAAACCTATAATTTGGGTGTTCTTCGTCGTCTTGTTCTCTAGAGTGTTATTTATAATTCCACATATATTTTGACTATTACTGATTTCATTGCCATAATCGTTATTGAAATTGCTATCCCGTCATAAAATGAGAAAATTGTTCCATTACCTTGTGATACGTGTTACAAACCGGACACAATGGCAAGGACCAGGCCCCTTTGCTTTTTTCTTTTATCACTCGTTTATTACATCAGAGAAATACACATTTTAAGACCAAATTTAACTACATGAAATATTGCTCCCAGTAAAGGTTAACATAAGCAGTGACAAAGCTTAGTTGTCTTACGCGTTTCTGCTGGCAACAAGTTTTAAGGAGGCAATGTAAGGTTTATATCAATTTAGCTCAAAAACGTAGCTAGTGATTGAATCACGACACAGACACTTCAACAATTTCGGTAAGAAATAAATAGCGTGAATTTGTAGTCACAGTAACCAACTAATCAACAGCCTTGCCATTGAATAAGTAGTAGGCCACTTGGAACGAATTAGCAACACCCCGCAACTAGGGGAGTTAATACCAACAGTCTTTACATGTCTTGCTCCCCATTAAATAAACAAACTTACAGTAATTAAATGAATAACAAATCGAACACTACGCTCCACTCAAACTCTTCAGTGGAAGCCAAGCCAAAATGAAGATGCCATTAACTGACTAGCACTGAAGTCAGACTAAAGCTCATCTCTGCGTTCCCAGACACACATGGGGCAAACTTATACAAGACAAGATTTTGAAGGGAGTGCATCAGTAAAACCGGTAGTGGATCTAACTCGTGCCACTAAAAATTAAGGTACTAGACCGGGGCACAAGGTGGTATACAGTGAGGTTGCCTTAGTGCTATACTGTCCTCCAAAATATTAATTCAAATGGCGAATTCAAAATTAAGTACAAATAAACCAGCATTAATTAACGAGAAGTGACACCAGGCCACTCGAAGGGATGACAACACTTAATTGAAAAGACAAATGCCGGAAGCGGCAGTAACATCAAACACCTTCTTAACCAGGAGTCAGTTCCCGCTATACAAGTAAACATTTAAGCAACCACAAGGAAGGAACCCCAAAGAGAAAATTCAACTAAAACCCCCAAAGGATTATAAAGGACAGGGGACCCCAACTATTTAAATTTAAAAGAATTAGCTCTCCCCAAAGGCAGTGTAGACGCGAAGGCCACACTTAAGAGGCCACTAAAACAGGTTACAAAAGGTCTCATACATTTGCTCCTTTTCTTTAAAGAAACACAAGGCTGCTTAACTTCTGCTGGACGTCCGGTATGCTTCGTGTAGGATACACCAGGCAGCAACTCAAGCTAGGCGGTCGCAAGGCACGGCGAGCAAAATCAGGAGAGCAGACAGGCAGGCAGCCAACACATATCCTCCATGCTGAACCGGCAGACCGCGTACAACCAACTCCACATATACGTGGTTGCTTCCCACCTCGTACCTCGTGGCGTCTCAGCAGGTAGCCCGAGCAAACGTCAACTGCCACTCGCCCCGCGAATGCGGAAAACAACAAGACAAGCAAAGATAACGTAACGAGCGCCACGTCTCACCTTGCCTTCGGTAGTAATTATTGTTGATTGGACTGGGTGGTTTCCATCGTGGGCCATTACTGTAGTTTTAGTGGTGGACAATTTCGGATTGTAGCGTTGTCTTCGTAGTTATATATATATATATATATATATATATATGCACTAAATCAGTGATGTCGTGTGAAGAGCGAGACGTCAAAGCAAGGTGTGCTCCCGGCATCGAAATGACATAAAAATGTGGTCGCTGCACGCTGCACGCTGCACGCTGCACCAGCAACTGAGAAACGTCGACGCAGACTCTCCTATTAAATGAAATGATAATTAAATCAGTACCATAATCTGCCGACAGGCGTTGGTATACATTAAAGGGGACAGTTTAAAATGTGTGCCCCGACCGCGACTCGAACGTGGGATCTCCTAATTACAAGGCATACGCTCTATCCATCTTTTTTTTTTTCTCTCTCTGTTAAAAGGAACATGTAGATCATTTCATGGTATAGTATGTGCATTACATACTGAGTGGTGAGAGAAGCGTGAGGTTTATTATCAGCTGTCAAACGTGCACACCGACTGCACCCGGCACATCCCAACCGCGTGGGGGTCGAGGAAGACTGCCTGAAGATAATAAGTTTCCTTTAATTTACGTCTATGGTCACAATCTTTGCTGTTTAAGAGATTACCGGTTTCGGTCTTTAATGACCATCATCATATCTGTCTCACAAAACAAAGTCCTAATGCACTATTTTACTGACAACATGACTCGTGCATGTGATGTGATTTATATGTATTTGACGATGCTGGTGCTGATTCCGCATTTAACAGTTGACTATGCCACTATGGCTGCAGTGCATTAGAACTTTGTTTTATGAGACAGATCTGATGATGGTCATTAAAGACCGAAACCGGTAATCTGTTAAACAGCAAAGATTGTGACCATAGACGTAAATTAAAGGAAACTTATTACATATACGGGTCACTGTGTTTTTTCGCGACGATGTCGCAGCTTGTGTGCCTGAAGATAGTTGGCAAAGGTTTTCCGATAGTGTGACCATCTATGAACCTCATTGTGCGCTTGCTGCAAGAAATACCAAAAGTCGAGTCTCGACGTGGCAGCATCCCCATAGAGGTACGCGATCGTCCAACCTTTGATCCATATGATCGACTGTGATTTAGTCGCCGGAAAGTAGTCACTCTCCGGATGTAAGAGTGAAGCAGGTGTAATATGTTGCGGGGTCACATGGAGGTAGCAAGCTACCATCTGTCTTCCTAGGAGCCAGACGTCCTCCACCGCGGTACAAGTTAAGCGGTGATGGTCGTCATCCACTTCGGGACATTTCTGGCATAGTGGATTGTCCACCAGTCCAATTGCATGGAGCCGTTGGTTGGAGTTGAACTTGCCACATGCGTCAGAGAACCACAGTGCCCGAACGAAGGTAGGAAGGAATTTTTGGTGCACATGTCTCCAAATCTTCGGCCAATGCAACCTGGGGTGTTCGAGTTCAATGACATTACGACTTATCCGTCGTAGCAGCCAAACATAAAAATCCTTCGCGCATGGCGGTCTCGTGCGCGGAAGCTCGTCTCTGATATAACGAAGTTCCACGATAAATGTTGATACATGCGCAAAATGTGGCGTAATGTTGCCCACCGCCACCGGAGGTGTGAGGGACGCTGGAACCAGGAGATGCAGTAGGCGGGATGTAAGGGAATCACCCCCGCTACGCCATTGCTTGTACATCGTGGCTAGGTCTGAACCACCGAGAGCACAGAGGATAGTGCGACTGCAAGGATTTATCGCTCCCCGTGAGACCCACATTCCCAACTTAATGCCCACACACACTACATTCGTAGTGGCCCTGCCCATTACACTCATTACTCGCGGCAGACAATCTTATCGAGTCCCGTAACAGTTCCAGCACAGAAGAAGAAGGTCGATGGCCGCTTAGCCTTAACTATATGGATAAGCTTCTTCGCACATGTCCGAAAGAACAGATACCATATTCATACTCCTACTAAAGGTGGATTAACGCTTGACGGAACGTCACCGTAGCGTCCGCCAAGTCAAAGGATTCTCCTCTGTTGTTCAAATGGTAGCTTCCACACACGCTGTCAACGGAACGTCACCGACACGTCACGTCAGATCAAGTCAGCGTCACGTCAAGGTTCAAGATTCCTCGGGAAGAATGTTTCGACGGGCCACGGTGTAGCGTACTTGGTGGACAGCTGTTACACATACGAAAGTATTCCGCAATGACAGCTATCGCGATTTGTACTGGAAGACTACTAAGTAAAAGAATTTTACACTACTGGCCATTAAAATTGCTACACCACGAAGATGACGTGCTACAGATTCGAAATTAAACCGACAGGAAGAAGGTGCTGTGATATGCAAATGATTAGCTTTTCAGAGCATTCACACAAGGTTGGAGCCAGGGCCGACACCTTCAACGTGCTGACATGAGGGAAGTTTCCAACCGATGTCTCATACACAAACAGCAGTTGACCGGCGTAGCCTGGTGAAACGTTGTTGTGATGCCTCGTGTAAGGAGGAGAAATGCATACCATCACGTTTCCGACTTTGATAAAGGTCGGATTGTAGCCTATCGCTATTGCGGTTTATCGCATCGCGACATTGCTGCTCGCGTTGGTCGAGATGCAATGACTGTTAGCAGCATATGGAATAGGTCGATTCAGGAAGGTAATACGGAACGCCGTCCTGGATCCCAACGGCCTCGTATCACTTGATTAAGTGCATCCATATATATATATATATATATATATATATATATATATATATATATATATATATATATATATATATATATATAAAAGAGCAGAGGGGTGTACCCCCCACATGCATGTTGGCCCCCCATTCAGATGTCCGTGTTTTGCTGTTGAATCAGTTGCTGGATGACTTGAGTTGGGTCACTGCCCGTGACAATCGAGATGACAGGCATCTTATCCGCATGGCTGTAACGGATCGTGCAGCCACGTCTCGATCCCTGAGTCAACAGATGGGGACGTTTGCAAGACAACAACAGTTCGACGACATTTGCAGCAACATGGACTATCAGCTCGGAGACCATGGCTGCGATTACCCTTCACGCTGCATCACATACAGGAGGAACACCTGCGATAGTGTACTCAACGACGAACCTAGGTGCACGAATTGCAAAACGTGTATTTTTCAGATGAATCCAGGTTCTGTTTACAGCATCAAGATGGTTACATCCGTGTTTGGCGACATCGCGGTGAACGCACATTGGAAGCGTGTATTCGTCATCGCCATACTGGCGTAACACCCGGCGTGATGGTATAGGGTGTCATTGGTTACACATCTCGCTCACCTCTTGTTCGCATTGACGGCACTTTGAACAGTGGACGTTACATTTCAGATGTTTTACGACCCATGGCTCTACCCTTCATTCGATCCCTGCGAAACCCTACAGCAGGATAATGCACCACCGCATGTTTGAGGTCCTGTATAGGCCTTTCTGGATACAGAAAATGTTCGACTGCTGCCCTGGTCAGCACATTCTCCAGATCTCTCACCAATTGAAAACGTCTGGTCAATGGTGGCCGAGCAACTGGCTCGTCACAATGCGCCAGTCACTACTCTTGATGAACTGTGGTATCGTGTTGAAGCTGCATGGGCAGCTGTACCTGTACATGCCATCCGAGCTCTGTTTAACTCTATGCCCAGGCGTATCAAGGCCGTCATTACGGCCAGAAGTGGTTATTCTGGGTACTGATTTCTCAAGATCTATGCACCCAAATTGCGTAATAATGTAATCACATGTCAGTTCTAGTATAATATATTTGTCCAATTAATACCCGTTTATCATCTGCAGTTCTTCTTGGTGTAGCTATTTTAATGGCCAGTAGTGTATTTTATACACTGAATGAATACACTACAAAATAAACGTGGCACATCTGGTTCAATGTGCTTTACTCACGACCTTACCTGTGTAACAGCGAAAAGAAAAACAGAGCGTAAAGCTGACGCGGTTTGCAGAAGTTTAAAATAAGAGTCGTAATAAATTAACGAAGAACAGCAGGCAGCAGAAATATATGTAAAAAACGGCCCATCTAGACATACTGTAGGCGAGCAATCAGCTTCTGCCGAGGTGGTATTAGACGCTTGCATCTTGAATTTCTCTTCCTTTTTTTTTGTTTGTATCTTGCTTAACAGGAAAAAAAACTTATTACACATTCTGAAGTATTTATAGAATGGTACTCTTCCTCTTCCATCTTCTTGTATAGATTGTGGAACTCTCCTTCACAGTCTCGATTTTTTAAGACTTTCCCAACCCAGACTCTTTTTGCTCTGTTTCTCATCATCAACAGCATCATTGAAAACTGCTGTAACCTAAATTTCGGCATTTTGTGACGATCTACACTCATGCTCAAAATTAAGGATAATTGCAGAATGTCGTACCATACAACGTGCCACTACACAAAACTGGCGCTAATAGCATAGGCACATAGGGAACACACACGACAAAGATGTGTAACTCCACGGTATTGGTGACAAGTTGAGAAAACCGTCCCGAACATATGTGCTACAAAACGGCACTCTTTCCTGCGCATGTACCCCGACATCTGTATGGGATATGAGCACCATGCACACGTACACAGGCCACACAACGGGTTGGCTTACTCTGCATCAGGTGGTCGAGCAGCTGCTGGGGTATAGCCTCCCATTCTTGCACCAGTGCCTGTCGGAGTTCCTGAAGTGTCCTAGAGGTTTGAAGACGTGCAGCGATACGTCGACCGAGAGCGTCCCAGTCGTGCTCGATGGGGTTTTTATGAAACGTCCCCTTTCAACAATTTTACATGACTGTGCTTAACCTGACACACAATATTTTGTTAGCGCAACGCAATCTGACCTTCAAAATTCCCTACCAAAGAATGGCCCTGACTAACATTAAACTATACCTTTCACAAATCACTTACCTCACAAAAATCTTCGCTGCTCAAGCTACTGCAATACAGCGAGCGCCACTACTGCCAGCTAAATAAAAGATTCAAACTATGGAAGGCACTAACTACTGATAGGGATACTTAGCAAATGAAAGATATTAGTAGAGAACAAACAATGTATTTACCTTGATATCATCATATATAAATATAGCAGTTCATGACAAATTACAAATCTCCGCCATCTCTCTCTCCACATCCACCACTGCTGGCGGCTCACCTCCAACTGCGCAACGCTACGCGCTGTTCACATCCAGCTGCCGCTGCCCAACACTACAATGGCGAGTATTACAACAATGCAAAGCAGACACAGACTGCCCACAGCACAGCCAGTGATTTTCATACAGAGGTGGCGTTACCAATAAAAAAACCTAAACAGCCTACTTACATAGCCCCCATGCTGCCCACAAAAAATTTTAGAAATTTTTTTTTGGGCAGTGGCCAATAATGATTTGATAAAATTTTTCATAATTACAATAACATCCTCAGGGGGGTACACGCTTACTTTGTGTACCATGTGTGTGGCAACCACAAGGAACCCTAGCTAATATGGTATTTGCTTATACAACTTTACACATCGGTACCATATTTCTCTAACACACAAATTACACAGCTGTCTGATTATTTACCTGAGAGAGACAAGCATTTATTTTACTACATCAGTGACAGACGTTTACGTAATTACACCGTTGGATAACTTCACACTTACAAAATTGTATGTTGTTTGTACTTTGTGAACTGTTCATATATTTTCGGAACCATTGTGACACTATGAGAGCTTTGAATGATGTATTTGGTATGGATTCATGATTTTTAAAGTACGTTTGAGGCAGATGACACGATGTGTATTATGCTGTTGAGGTATGTTTATGATCAATAAGCTGATGCTATATGAGGAATTTGGTTATGCTATGTATTTATTATGATGAAATATTGAAGTGCCGTCGCAAGATTGACGTGTCGACGAATATATATATATGTGTAATAAGGTAAGGAGTAATGAATAGTGATTAGGGACTCTGACTTATGGAAAAGGATGTTGGAAACCAAGAATCATACTTTAGAATTATGAAATGTGTGTACATGTGTGAATCATGTGTGAATGTATCACAATGCCACTGAAAATTTTTTTGGACACTGTTATATTCATAGGATTTTGTTTCTACAGATTTGCAACGCAATCTGACCTTCAAAATTCCCTACCAAAGAATGGCCCTAACTAACATTAAACTATACCTTTCACAAATCACTTACCTCACAAAAATCTTCGCTGCTCAAGCTACTGCAATACAGGGAGCGCCACTACTGCCAGCTAAATAAAAGATTCAAACTATGGAAGGCACTAACTACTGATAGGGATAGTTAGCAAATGAAAGATATTAGTAGAGAACAAACAATGTATTTACCTTGATATCATCATATATAAATATAGCAGTTCATGACAAATTACAAATCTCCACCATCTCTCTCTCCACATCCACCACTGCTGGCGGCTCACCTCCAACTGCGCAACGCTACGCGCTGTTCACATCCAGCTGCCGCTGCCCAACACTACAATGGCGAGTATTACAACAATGCAAAGCAGACACAGACTGCCCACAGCACAGCCAGTGATTTTCATACAGAGGTGGCGTTACCAATAAAAAAACCTAAACAGCCTACTTACAACAGGCCGCACAACGGGTTGGCATACTCTGCAACAGGTGGTCGAGCAGCTGCTGGGATATAGCATCCCATTCTTGCACCAGTGCGTGTCGGCGTTCCTGAAGTGTCCTAGAGGTTTGAAGACGTGCAGCGATACGTCGACCGAGAGCGTCCCAGTCGTGCTCGATGGGGTTTATGTCTGGAGAAAAGGCAGGCCACTTCATTCGCCTGATATCTTCTGTTTCAAGGAACTCCTCCACGATGGCAGCTCTGTGGGGCCGTGCGTTATCATCCATCAGGAGGAAGGTGGGACCCACTGCAACCCTGAAAAGGTGGACATACTGATGCAAAATGACGTCCCAATACACCTGACCTGTTACAAAGAAATGCAGGGATGTACGTGCACCAATCATAATCCTACCCCACACCATGAAACCACGACCTCCATACAGATCCCTGTCAAGGACATTAAGGAGTTGGTATCTGGTTCCTGGTTCACGCCAGATGAAAACCAGCGAGAGTCACTGTTCACACTGTACCTGCACTCGTCCGTGAACATGACTTGGGACCACTGTTCCAATGACCCTGTACTCTCTTCTTGACACCAGGCTTTACGGGCTCTCCTGTGTCCAGGTCTCCAGGCGAATAAATCATGTCTGTTCAGTCGTCTGTAGACTGTGTGTCTGGAGATACGTGTTCCAGTGGCTGCAGTAAGGTCCCGAGCAAGGCTACCTGCAGTACACCGTGGCCGTCTGTGGGTACTGATGGTGAGATATCGGTCTTCTTGTGGTGTTGTACTCCGTGTAAGTCCCGTAGTGTAGCACCTGGACACGTTTCCTGTCTGCTGGAATCGTTGCCATAATCTTGAGATCACACTTTGTGGCACACGGAGGGCCTGTGCTGTGTTTGACCAACCTCCAGTGGTCCTAGTGTTCGGCCCGTCATAACGTCATCAATATGTGTTCTTTGAGCCATTTTCAACACACAGTCACCATTAGCACGTCTGAAAACGTCTGCACACTTATTAGCTGCACCGTATTCTGACATGCACCAATACACCTCTGCGTACGTGGACTGCTGCCAGCGCCACCGTGCGACGACTGCAGGTCAAATTCACTGCATGGTCATACCCCGAGGTGATTTAAACCCGCTAACGCCCACCAGAGCGTTGTTTCACCATGTGTCAGCATTATCCGTAATTTATGAGCATGAGTGTGCTCATGTAGTTCATACTACGAAATAGCGCCTCTGGTGAGTATTTTACGAACCAGCTGTAACGTCACGACGTTCTTTCGACGTCAGCTAGCCGTATAGTGTGAATGTTCAGGAATTATCCTTACTGTCGACGCTCCAAAACGTGACGGTTACGTGAAGGTGACGTTCCAGAAAGTTCCACCTTTGACCTCCGCTACGTCACTGCAACCGGTCAGACGAACGCTCAAGCAGCTCGTGATCAACTATGAAGACGGTAGCATCGTCTTAACTAGGCCGCCAGTGTCTTAAATATCTTACGCAGAGCTTTAATGTGAAAATTACGTCAGTTGCTCTTCAAGTGAAAAGCCTTGTAAATTTTTCTGTGTCATGTGGTAATTCAGTATTCAGAATTAGCACAAATACGACGGCTGTTCGGAAAGTAAGATCCGATCGGTCGTGAAATGAAAACCACAGTGAAAATCAAATACTTTTTTATTCGCAACAGTTAGCCACACATTCCAGCTACGTCTCTAAATAGTCGCCGATCCGACTTGGACATCTGTCGTGGCGTTGTACAAACCTTCCAGTACCCTCGTACTTTCCACCAATTCTTTACACTGGTCTGCCTTCCCTTGTTTGTGCCAAAATGTTGTTTTCGTAGCCAGCTGTTCATGTGAGCAGAGATGAACAACGGAGGGAGCCCATTAAGGCTCTATTGTGGGTGATCAAACACATCCCATCGGAAACGCTGCAGGAACATCTTCATTGCCCCTGCAGTCTGCAGCTGAAAATTGTGTCGAAGAAAAAAATGCATGACCTTTATGTTATGCGGGATGCATAGCTTCAGATGAAATCTCTCACCAGACCCACATACTTGGCGAGAGACAAGGCATTTCTATGTGATCACTTCGAGCTCTGAACTGAAAAGAGCGACGCGAAGCGATCAACAGGCATACTAAAGACACTGCCCAACACATCTGTGCAAAGTTCCATTGGACTTTCACAGTGGCTTCCATTTCGCGCCTAGTAGGACCTTAGTTTCTGAATACGCCTCGTACACCACAGTCCTCACTAAAACACAAATTCAGCGGGATTGACATGAATAATCATGGTACGATGCAGGTATTTAGCAAAACAATTCAAAAACTCTTGACTCACAACTGTTAAATTTCTGAGGGTCAAACCGAGGACATGCTTAGTCGACAGTACATATTATGGGCGGTCTTCCGCCATTACGAGGTGCATTCAAGTTCTAAGGCCTCCGATTTTTTTTCTCCGGACTGGAAACAGATAGAAACATGCGCATTGTTTTAAAATGAGGCCGCGTTCATTGTCAATACGTCCCAGAGATGGCAGCACCATATAGCAGATGGAATTTTACCACCAGCGGCGAGAATGAGAACTGTCTTAAAAACTTAAAATGGCGACGTTTTCCTTACTTGAACAGCGTGCAATCATTCGTTTTCTGAATTTGCGTGTTGTGAAACCAATTGAAATACATCGACAGTTGAAGGAAACATGTGGTGATGGAGTTATGGATGGGTCGAAAGTGCGTTCGTGGGTGCGACAGTTTAATGAAGGCAGAACATCGTGTGACAACAAACCGAAACAACCTCGGGCTCGCACAAGCCGGTCTGATGACATGATCGAGAAAGTGGAGAGAATTGTTTTGGGGGAACGCCGAATGACTGTTGAACAGATCGCCTCCAGAGTTGGCATTTCTGTGGGTTCTGTGCACACAATCCCACATGACGACCTGAAAATGCGAAAAGTGTCATCCACGTGGGTGCCACGAGTGCTGACGGACGACCACATGGCTGCCCATGTGGCATGTTGCCAAGCAATGTTGACGCGCAACGACAGCATGAATGGGACTTTCTTTTCGTCGGTTGTGACAATGGATGAGACGTGGATGCCATTTTTCAATCCAGAAACAAAGTGCCAGTCAGCTCAATGGAAGCACACAGATTCACCGCCATCAAAAAAATTTCGGGTAACCGCCAGTGCTGAAAAAATGATGTTCTGGGACAGCGAGGGCGTAATCCTTACTCATTGCGTTCCAAAGGGCACTACGGTAACAGGTCCATCCTACGAAAATGTTTTGAAGAACAAATTCCTTCCTGCACTGCAACAAAAACGTCCGGGAAGGGCTGCGCGTGTGCTGTTTCACCAAGACAATGCACCCGCACATCGAGCTAACGTTACGCAACAGTTTCTTCGTGATAACAACTTTGAAGTGATTCCTCATGCTCCCTACTCAACTGACCTGGCTCCTAGTGACTTTTGGCTTTTTCCAACAATGAAAGACACTCTCCGTGGCTGCACATGCAACAGCCGTGCTGCTATAGCCTCAGTGATTTTCCAGTGGTCAAAACAGACTCATAAAGAAGCCTTCGCCGCTGCCATGGAATCATGGCGTCAGCGTTGTGAAAAATGTGTGCGTCTGCAGGGCGATTACGTCGAGAAGTACCGCCAATTTCATCGATTTCGGGTGAGTAGTTAATTAGAAAAAAAATCGGAGGCCTTAGAACTTGAATGCACCTCGTACACCATGTCCTGCTCGCTTAGAGCTCTCTCACCGACATTCACCCCCACACACTGCCTGCACTCCACTTGCTAGCAACTGCTGTTTCTATCTGGCGTGGCGCTGGGCTATCTCGACTACCTCACACTGGACTCGCATTCGGGAGAACGACAGTTCAATCCCGTCTCCGGCCATCCTGATTTAGGTTTTCCGTGATTTCCCTAAATCGCTTCAGGCAAATGCTGGGATGGTTCCTTTGAAAGGGCACGGTCGATTTCCTTCCCCATCCTTCCCTCACCCGAGCTTGCGCTCCGTCTCTAATGACCTCGTTGTCCTCCTCCTCTTCGACTACCTCGACCTGTGTGAGCCAAAACTACGTTTATCTTTACGTAAGGGGTTGTGGAACACTCACAGACTGGAGTTCGTTGTCTGTGCCAAAATGTTGTCTCCGAAGCCAGTGATTCATCTGAGCAGAGATGAAAATCAGAGAGAGCCAAGTCCAGGCTGCATGGTGGGCAATGAAACACTTCCCATCGAAAAAGCTGCAAGGCATCCTCATTGTCCCTACAGTGTGTGGCCAAGAACTTATAACGGCTCTTCTTCTTGATCATTTGGTTTGATTTGTACTTGGCCTCTGCTAAAACTCGGCGACAGTCGGTAGAGTGTTAAGATCGTTACCAAGTTACAAAGACGACGTTACACAAAATAACAGTGCTGAACTGAAATGTCGACGTGCGTGAGATATTTACTTCAACACGAATCGTAATTAATCGTTCGTAATGTTTGACTGATTAATGATGAAATATTAATGATAAAACCAATACAGTCACATACACAACGAATTCCCTACAAGCTGATCGTAATTTCAAGTATCTAAGAAATCGTAACAGTGGGCTTGTTATTTGAGTCAAAGATTCTACATAAGCGCCGGACACAACAGTCAAATATTGTCGCCGCGCGTAATTATTACTCGGGAGTTTCATGTCAATAATTTGATAGAATTTTAAATCACAAACGCACGACTTGGCACGAGAGGGTGTTTTATTGCACAATATCAGTCACTTCCTAACCGAGCCTCGAGAAGAAAACTTTCCCAGGTGTTGGGGGGATTTAAATTATGTGCTTCGGACCTATCACTGAAGTTCCATAAACCATGAATGAAAATTGTCTATCAGTGTTTGTTGCGTAAATCACTGTCTAAGTAATGTTTAGTTCAATTATCTACTTAAAAGTTCACTTTATTCTAGTAGGTAAAAGTCCTCCGTTCGAACTCTAATGCCGTGATATTTGAAGTCAGAACATCGTATTTCTGCGTCGTAATAGATCGCAATTATTCAATCTAAAAAGCAATCTAAGCGCACCTACATGTACGAGCAATCAAATACATGAACTCCTTCGGCTAACAATCGTAACGTAGTGACAATGCATTGAATTATACTTAGTCATTACTCACGATTCCCAAAGAGTACTCACACGGAGTATTCTTTGGGATCGTTGGTTCTACTTTGCGAATGTTAATTTATGCTAATTTTGCGATTTATTATGATTTTTATTTTAATTTTACTGAAATTTAAACTTTCTTTCGTAGATTGCTAAACTGTCAAGTCTTAGATTCCTGATGTAATTACTTGTATTTGTCCTAATAATAGTGATAAGTGGAACTTCGTTCGCTTATTCACTTCTCTGGGAATTTTTGACTTGGGCGGAAATCTTTGGGGTATTGGGAGCTAATTTTTGATTTTTATTTCTCGTCCGAGGAAGTGGCATTACAACTGTTATGAAGAAGGAAGCGCATGACAGTTATGTAATGTGGGGTTGCATGACATCAGGCGAAAGCTGTCGGCAGGTTCCCATTCTTGGTGGGAGACACTACTCTTGAGCCATCTTTCCGCACTCACTGGGCTCTCAGAACTGAGAAGAGCGACATGAAATGATAGACAGCCGTACTAGAGATACTGAGCAACACATCTGTTCAAAGCTTAACAGAATTTTCACTGTGACTTCCATTTCGCAACAGATTTTTCCTTAATTTGCGAATAGCTGTCATGTATCATAATAGAGATAACTAATTGCGAGGAACCCAAAGAACCCTTATAAATCAACATAAATACCCCAATAAAAACCAGACCTAACAAACTAGACCTTCCAACTTTCCAAGAAGTAGAAAAAATTCTTAAAGAACAAAAAAATTATAAGGCATGTGGAGAAGATCAGGTTTTTGTGGAAATGTGGAAACATGCAAGTGACACAGTCAAGACCTCCTTACACATGGCTCTAACAAAACTTTGGGTAACAGAACGTTTCCCCAAACATTTGACTACAGCTATCATCCACCCACTACACAAAAAGGGAGATAAGAGTAATCCAGACAACTACAGAGGAATCTCTCTTCTAGATTGCACATACAAAATTCTATCCAAGATCCTATATGAAAGAATCATGGAGCAATTAGAACAGGAGTTAGGGGAATATCAGGGAGGTTTCAGACCATGGAGAAGGCGTGCAGAGCAGATAATTAGTTTAAAATAGATTATGGCATACTACAAGAAACGGAACAAACCTTTGGCAATAACATTTGTAGATTTTAAGAGCGCATATGACTGTCTCCACAGACCTTCAGTATTAAAAATTTTAAGAAATCTAGGACTCCATCCAAAACTAATCCAAATACTACAACTCACTCTAACAAACACCAAATCAAAACTGAAGTTTAGAGGAGAAATCTCTGAACCATTCCTCATAAAAACAGGCTTAACACAAGGTGACTGCCTATCACCATTACTGTTCAACTGTGCACTGGAATACATAATGAGAGAATGGTACAAGGACAATCCAAAGATGATAAGAATTGGAAGTCCACAAGATGATATTAGCTTAAACTGCTTGGGATTCGCTGATGATCTTGCTCTCCTAGCCATCACCGTTCAAGAAGCCAGGCAATAAGTGAAATCACTACAAGAAATAGCAGAGAAAGTAGGCCTTAGAATATTATTTGAAAAAACGGAGATTATGCTAATTGATCCACCACTTACAAACAAAATTACAATAGGAGAACAGGAAATCAAAATTGTTAATAAATTTAAATATTTAGGCGAAATAATAATATACGATCTAAATGAGAAGCCATCATGAGAGAATAGAATAAACAGACTGAACTACGCAAATTACATTACCAAAACTACATATAACAAAAAAAGCTTATCTATAGATGCAAAATTAAACACTATAAAACAGATATACAACCAGAAATAACGTATGCAGCTGAAACTATTTTCAAAACAACTAATACAGCAGAAATTGACAGAATACTAAAAATAGAAAGAAGAATAATTAGGACATGTATAAATAAACAGTATAAAATAAATGGACATTGGAGAATAGCATCAAATGAAACAGTATATAAGGAAATAGAAACAGTCATGATCACGTTCAGGGAAAAACGCATCTCATTCTTTGGACATCTGATGAGAACTCCAGAAAACAGAATTAGTAAAAAAAAATACAAAAATTGTGGAATAGCAAGAGCGACATTAAATGGATCACAGAAATTAAGGCAGATATAAAAGAACTCCAAATTACAGCAGATGACCTAAAAATAAGACAGAGAAACCCAGAATACTGCAAGACCCGCAAACCAGACTACAAATGAAAATCAACAAGAGGAGTACAGGAAGAGTGGCCTCAGATGAAGAAAGAAAGAAAATATCTGAAAGAATTAAGAAATATTGGGCAGACAGAAGAGCAAAACACCTTTCATATAAGAATAGACTCTAATAATTATATTACCTAAATATCATATTAGGTTATTGTTGAGCCAAATTGTATCCCTGTGTAGCAACTTATTTACGATTTTGTGTTTTTGACGAGAGTGGTCCAATGAAGGCCATAAAATAAATAATAAAAAAAGAACTAATAATTTACGTCCACTCCGTCTCCTTCCGGAGCAAACCAAAGAAACTGTCATTGTTTGCGGGATGTAGAAGTACGAATTCCAAGTGCGATTTCAGAGGAATCGCTGAACTTTTCTCGTTAAAAGGTGGAAACGGCTTGCTGTAACCGTCGTGAGGAAGTAAAGGGCTGTGTGGGCAGGTAGCCCGGCAAGGGCGGACGCGAGAAGCGTGCGGAAAACTTTATGCGACGAGTCCGCTTGCCTGGGGCCGCACAAAGCAAAGCGCTCTCTCCCCTGCGGCAAAAATTGTCGGGCTTCTCGCAGCCGCTGAAAGGACCGGGGCCCGGAGCTTGTTAGCGCTCCGGAAGTGCGCAACAGTTCAGCAGCCGAACCGCGCCACGGCGCCCTCCCCATCCAATCATACGAGCACACAGCTCTGGAGAATTCGCGACTTCCAGAGGCATCGTTACTGTGGAAGAACTCGGCCGGCTTGCGGCTGCAGATCCAGTGTTAACCCTGCAGTGGACCGCTGTTAACGGTGGCTTCTTTGGCGTTTTTAATCAGGCTGTAAATGCATGCAGGGCACTGCACCAGTAGGGAGTGCCCTCTGCAGCCTCAGGACTAGAGTTGTAAGGTTACATAGACCATCATACGGCCGGAATTACACTATCAAATTTCTTTGTCAAAGATTTGATCAAAGATCTCACTAGGGGTAAGATAGATACTGCCTACAGGAAAATTAAAGAGACCTTTGGAGAAAAGAGAACCACTTGTATGAATATCAAGAACTCAGATGGAAACCTAGTTCTAAGGAAAGAAGGGAAAGCAGAAAGGTGGAAGGAGTATACAGAGGGTCTATACAAGGGCGATGAACTTGAAGACAATATTCTGGAAATGGAAGAGAATGTAGATGAAGACGAAGTGGGAGATACGATACTGCGTGAAGAGTTTGACAGAGCACTGAAAGACCTGAGTCGAAACAAGGCCCCAGGAGTAGACAACATTCCATTAGAACTACTGACGGCCTTGGCAGAGCCAGTCCTTACAAAACTCTACCATCTGGTGTGCAAGATGTATGAGACAGGCGAAATTCCCTCAGACTTCAAGAAGAATATAATAATTCCAATCCCAAATAAAGCAGGTGTTGACAGATGTGAAAATTACCGAACTATCAGTTTAATAAGTCATAGTTGCAAAATACTAACACGAATTCTTTACAGACGAATGGAAAAACTGGTAGAAGCCGACCTCGGGGAAGATCAGTTTGGATTCCGTAGAAATACTGGAACACGTGAGGCAATACTGACCATACGACGTATTTTAGAAGCTAGATTGAGGAACGGCAAACCTACGTTTCTAGCATTTGTAGACTTACAGAAAGCTTTTGACAATGTTGACAGGAATACTCTCTTTCAAATTCTGAAGGTGGCAGGGGTAAAATACAGGGAGCGAAAGGCTTTTTACAATTTGTACAGAAACCAGATGGCAGTTATAAGAGTCGAGGGGCACAAAAGGGAAGCAGTGGTTGGGAAGGGAGTGAGACAGGGTTGCAGCCTCTCCCCAATGTTATTCAATCTGTATACTGAGCAACCAGTAAAGGGAACAAAAGAAAAATTCGGGGTAGGTATTAAAATCCAGGGAGAAGAAATAAAAACTTTGAGGTTCGCCGATGACATTGTGATTCTGTCAGAGACAGCAAAGGACTTGGAAGAGCAGTTGAATGGAATGGATAACGTCTTGAAAGGAGGATATCAGATGAACATCAACAATAGGAGAACGATGATAATGGAATGTAGTCGAATTAAGTCGGGTGATGCTGAGGGAATTAAATTAAGAAATGAGACACTTAAAGTAGTAAAGGAGTTTTGCTATTTGGGGAGCAAAATAACTGATGACGGTAGAAGTAGAGAGGATATAAAATGTAGACTGCCAATGGCAAGGAAATCGTTTCTGAAGAAGAGAAATTTGTTAACATCGAGTATCGATTTAAGTGTCAGGAAGTCGTTTCTGAAAGTATTTGTACGGAGTGTAGCCAAGTATGGAAGTGAAACATGGACGATAAATAGTTTGGACAAGAAGAGAATAGAAGCTTTCGAAATGTGGTGCAACAGAAGAATGCTGAAGATTACATGGGTAGATCACGTAACTAATGAGGAGGTATTGAATAAAATTGGGGAGAAGAGGAGTTTGTGGCACAACTTGACAAGAAGAAGGGACTGGTTGGTAGGACGTGTTCTGAGGCATCAAGGGATCACAAATTTAGTATTGGGGGGGGCAGCGTGGAGGGTAAAAATCGTAGAGGGAGACCAAGAGATGAATACACTAAGCAGATTCAGAAGGATGTAGGTTGCAGTAAGTACTGGGAAATGAAGAAGCTTGCACAGGATAGAGTAGCATGGAGAGCTGCATGAAACCAGTCTCAGTACTGAAGACTACAACAACAAACAACGTGATCAAATATTCCACCAAATATATTTGACAAAGATCTTTGACGTAGCGCAAGAAGGGGTATTACACTGTCATCATATTTTTCGTCAAAGTTCAAGATGGCTGACAACAAACAACTTATAAACGGCAGCAGTTGCATGTACCACAATTGCACTGTGTGCACATGCGGAAGAGAAGCGGGGGAAAAAAAGGAAACGTACCTGGGTGAAGCCGTGGGTTTTACTACGACACGATAGAAGCATTCAACAAAACTTGTTACGTGAGCTTACAGTGGCGGGCATCAAGTCGTACTTCAATTACTTAAGAATGGATGAGCATACATTTCGGTATGTGCTCAGTGAAGTGTATCCTCACATCACAAAGCCCACTACTCACTTAAGAACTGCTATATCTGCAGAAGACAGGCTCACTGTAAAAGTCCGATTCCTTGCTATATGAGAGAGTTAGGTTAGGTTTGATTAGGTTAGGTTAGGTCAGGTCAGGTCAGGTCTCCAATCTTCTTGATCTATTTTTGTATTCACGGTGCCTCACGTTGTAAAGCGACTCATCAGCTTAATACATCTCTAATGATTTTGTAGTTGTCGGCACACACCAATTGTATTTATCGGCAATGTTTATAAAAACACTACAGATGACAGAACCCTGCAGCGATGCTAGCGCTCCATGTGGTAACATGTGGCATTGGAGTGAACAGAAGATAAGCTGCTTCTTTGATGAAATCTTCAGCGAGGCCCTAGATTTGATCAAACATTGGACGATATTTGACATAGTTCCCTATTACACCATCAAATATCTTTGACAGAGATTTTTGACAAAGATATTTGACAAAGAAATTTGATGGTGTAATACCGCCCTAAGTGAACATTGACTGCAATAGTTTCCCTACTGGCTTTAATCAGTTAAGATCGTGACTGCATTACCTATACGTTAGGTTTGTTGCATACCTATCAGGTGTTACATCATTTCTATCGATTCGTTTGTGTAGGTGATCAATCATTACGTGAATTGGAAGTGGTGAACTATCTAGAATATGCAGGGTGAGGCAGTTAAAATTGTTTGTCTGAATATTTGGCGAAATGCACATCGGATTAAAAAAAAGTGGTAATAAACGTCGATCACCTAGAAGAGGGACATCCATTAACATAACGCTCGACCGTCCTGCATCACCCCCGGGAGCAAGACGGGGTTACCTTGAAATCTTAAATAGGATCTCCTATTTTTTATTTCAGATTTGGATTTCACGTGAAAACATTTTTAACTTTTGTATGAAATAGTTCTTTCGTTTCATGATAGATGGCGCTGTAATCAGCACACATTGTTGCAAAACCGTAATATCTCACAAAAAGTACACTCACGATTAGTAAAATCAAAGTACAATATTTGGTATTTGGGAGAATGCCATCATGTGACACCGTGTACCCTTCCGCAAATGCATCCTTAGACTACCTTTACTGTTACCCAGGAACAACGCTGCAGCAATGTGTTCCCTTCATGGTGCTTGACTACCGTGAGTCACCTTTCCTCTCATTATTTCGGGGTGCTTGATTACTGTGAGTCCCCTTGTGTCTCACAAGTGTTTCGGTGTAGCAAATGTTCGAAATGTTGTCCGTTGTTTCTAATGCACATCGCAACGCTATATCTGAATGACAATCCGTCATGTATTACTGTCTTTGCGCTAATGTATGCACATTCATTGCGAATTCGCTGGAGCATATCTTCGGAGGTCGTCGTTACATCCATATGAACTCTCTCTTTTAGCCATGCCCCCACAGGAAAGAATCGGCAGAAGGTAAATGGGATGAACGTGCGGACCACGTTTGAGGACCACTGCGTCAAATCCATCGATTCAAAACTACTCGAACTAGTCGTGAATAATGCGCTGGGCATCCATGTTGAAATCACGTATCCAATCTCGTTTGAATTGAAACATTGTCCATTGTTGTTGTTGTTGTGGTCTTCAGTCCTGAGAGTGGTTTGATGCAGCTCTCCATGCTACTCTATCCTGTGCAAGCTTCTTCATCTAACAGTACTTACTGGAACCTACATCCCTCTGAATCTACTTAGTGTACTCATCTCTTGGTCTACCTCTACGATTTTTACCCTCCACGCTGCCCTCCAATGCTAAATTTGTGATCCCTTGATGCCTCAGAACACGTCCTACCAACCGGTCCCTTCTTCTTTTCAAGTTGTGCCACAAGCTTCTCTTCTCCTCAATTCTATTCAATACCTCCTAATTAGTTATGTGATCTACCCATCTAATCTTCAGCATTCTTCTGTTGCACCACATTTCGAAAGCTTCTATTCTCTTCTTGTCCAAACTATTTATCGTCCATGTTTCACTTCCATACTTGGCTACACTCCGTACAAATACTTTCAGAAACGACTTCCTGACACTTAAATCGATACTCGATGTTAACAAATTTCTCTTCTTCAGAAACGCTTTCCTTGCCATTGCCAGTCTGCATTTTATATCCTCTCTACTTCGACCATCATCAGTTATTTTGCTCCCCAAATAGCAAAACTCATTTACTACTTTAAGTGTCTCATTTCCTAATCTAACAACCTCAGCATCACCCGATTGTCCATTAGGATGGATAAAATATTATCCACAGTGTCGCTGTACATTTCAACACTCTGATTACCTTCTAAGAAGTATGGGCAAATTACCTGCATACCTAAAATGCCGCACCAAACTTCGACACTCCGTGGGCGTTGATATTCAACTTGCTTTACCCAATGGGGTTTCTTGGCCAATAACGCATATTATCTCACTTGACAACGATTCGTGAAATTTGATTCATCGGAGAAAAGTGATGTGTCGACAGAAGTGCCGACACAGTGTGATTTGAGGGGACCGCAATGCACGCTATAAACACACGAAGGATGGCGTGAGGTCTGAAACAGGATACGTAATGAATGCTATAAAGAAATGTACGTAGCTGCTGGAATACTTAACTTTAATACATCCTTGTTGTACATCGCTATTGACGTTACAAGTGAGACTCTGTAGATTCAGGCAATAAACTACTAATGGCGCCTTGCTAGGTCGTAGCCATTGACTTAGCTGATGGCTATTCTAACTATCTGCTCAGCAAATGAGCGAGACTTCGTCAGTGTGCATCGCTAGCTACGTCGTCCGTACAACTGGGGCGAGTGCTAGTCCGTCTCTCGAGACCTGCCGTGTGGTGGCGCTCGGTCTGCGATCACTGACAGTGGCGACACGCGGGTCAGACATGTACTAATGGATCGCGGCCGATTTAAAGCTACCACCTAGCAAGTGTGGTGTCTGGCGGTGACACCACAAAAAGTATCTGTGAAATGAAATTGACTGCCAGTTGTTCCTGTACTCAGGCGATTGTGAAAATCGTCACCATGCAGTTCTTGAGGCAACGGTAAATGAAATGAATGATTTTTATGTTCATGCAGTGTGCGTAGACTACGAAATTCCTGAACCTCGCCCAATTTGCCGAGAATTAATGTGAGGGTTTGCACTGACTGCAGCTAAAACATTCACTGCGTTATTTTCGATTGTCACAGGCCGTGGTCGGACTCTTATTCTACGTTTGCCGCTGTGGCCGAGCGGTTCTAGGCGCTTCAGTCCGGAACCGCGCTGCTGCTAAGGTCGCAGGTTCGAATGCTGCCTCGGGCATGGATGTGTGTGATGTCCTTAGGTTAGTTAGGTTTATTTAGTTCTAAGTTTAGGGTATGGATGACCTCAGAAGTTAAGTCCCATAGTGCTTAGAGCCATCTGCACAATCTCTACGTTTAACACTTCCCGTTTCAATGAACAGTTGGGAAATACAGCGAAACGTCGTTGGAACATTCGTATCGGGGAACAGAGTAGCATACCTTTGACGAGCTTCGTCAACACCTCTGTGAGCCTCAAAGTACGCGGCAATGATATCGACCCTTAACATCGTGGAACAACTGCAACGAGATGTGTACAGTTCGAACCATTGAAGTAAAATGCACAGTCTGACAGCGGACTGAGCGCATAATCGCAATCTATGCTTCATTCGATTGTAGGAGTTGTCATTATTAAAAACATCAAAAAAGTACCTCGGTTGTCTTAATCTGATGTGTACTTGTTTGAGATGGTTCCGTTTTGCTACAATTGTCACCTCATCTCAATGTTTGCCGATTACAGTAGCCAGACACCTGCCTGAAAATGACTTACAAGTTCGTGGCGCCCTCCATCGGTAATGCTGGAATTCAGTATGGTGTTGGCCTACCCTTAGCCTTGATGACAGCTTCCACTCTCGCAGGCATACGTTCAATCAGGTGCTGGAAGGTTTCTTGGGGAATGACAGCCCATTCTTCACGAGTGCTGCACTGAGGAGAGGTAGCGATGGCGGTCGGTGAGGCCTGGCACGAAGTCGGCGTTCCAAAACATCCCAAAAGTGTCGTGTAAGATTCAGGTCAGGACTCCGTGCAGGCCAATACATTACAAGTATGTTACTGTCGCGTAACCACTCCGCCAAAGGCTGCGCATTATGAACAGGTGCTCGATAAGGTTGAAAAATGCAACATCAATGAAGGCCTGTGCAGTGTCATTACTACACAAAACAACGAGGGGTGCGAGCCCCCTCCATGAAATACACGACCAAACCGTAACACCACCGCCTCCGAATTTCCTGTTGGCACTACACACGCTGGCAGATGACGTTCACCGGGCATTCGCCATACCCACACCCTGCCATCGGATAGCCACATTGTGTACCGTGATTCGTCACTCCACGCAACGTTTTTCCACTGTTCAATCGTCCAATGTTTACGCTCCTTACGCCAATCGAAGTGTCGTTTGGCATTTATCGGTGTGATGTGTAGCTCACGAGGAGCCGCTCGGCCGTGAAATCCAAGCTTTGTCACCTCCCGCCTAACTGTCATAGTACTTTCAGTGGATCCTGATGCAGTTTGGAATTCCTGTGTGATGGTCTGGATAGATGTCTGCTTATTACACATTACGACCCTCTTCTATTGTCGGCGGTCTGTATCAGTAACAGACGAGGTCGGTCTGTACACTTTTGTTCTGTACGTGTCCCTTCATGTTTCTACTTCATTATCACATCGTAAACAGTGTACCTAGGAATGTTTACGTGTGTCCAAATCTCGAGTTCAGACGTATGACACAAGTGACACCCAGTCACCTGTGAGTACCGCGCAGCGCCCAATTCTGCTCTCTCATGGTGTCTACTGAGGTAGCTCATATGGAATACCTAGCAGTAGGTGGCAGTACAACACACCTAAAGTGAAAAACCCATGTTTTTGTGGGCGTCCGGATACTTTTGATCATACTGTGTACCTTGAAACGAGAGAAATGCTTCATACAAATGTTACATATTTTTTCACTGAGTATCCAAATCTGCAATAAAAATATGGGTTCCTATTTAAAATTTCAAAGTCACCTCCTCTTCCGCCTTCTGGGGCGTTATGTTAATAAATGTCCCACTTCGAGGTGAAAAACGTTTATTGCCACCTGTTTTTTAATCCAATGTGTTCAAAAATGGTTCAAATGGCTCTGAGAACTATGGGACTCAACTGCTGAGGTCATAAGTCCCCTAGAACTTAGAACTACTTAAACCTAACTAACCTAAGGACATCACACACATCCATGCCATGCCCGAGGCAGGATTCGAACCTGCGACCGTAGCGGTCCAGACTGTAGCGCCAGAACCGCTCGGCTACCAGCGGCCGGCAATCCAATGTGTATTTCGCCAAATATATGACAAACAGTTTTAGATGTCTCACCCTGTATAAAGGGTCGCGTAACCCAAAGAACTTCTCTTAGGTTGTTCGCAGATTTACCGTCTAGTAAGGTCATCCGAAGACCAGTATCAGTTGCAAAGCGATTTAGAAAAGATGCTATATGGTGTGGCAGGTGGCAGTTGACGCTAAATAACGGAAAGTGTGAGGTGATCCACATGACTTCCAAAAGAAATCCGTTGGAATTCGATTACTCGATAAATAGTACAATTCTCAAGGCTGTCAATTCAACTAAGTACCTGGGTGTTAAAATTACGAGCAACTTCAGTTGGAAAGACCACATAGATAATGTTGTTGGGAAGGTGAGCGAAAGGTTGCGTTTCACTGGCAGGGCACTTAGAAGATGCAACAAGTCCACTAAACAGACAGCTTACACTACATCCGTTCGTCCTCTGTTAGAATATTGCTGCGCGGTGTGGGATCCTTACCAGGTGTGATTGATGGAGGACATCGAAAGGGTGCAAAAAAGGGCAGCTCGTTTTGTATTATCACGAAATAGGGGAGAGTGTGTGGCAGATATGATATGCGAGTTGGGATGGAAGTCATTAAAGCAAAGACGTTTTTCGTCGCGGCGAGATCTATTTACGAAATTTCAGTCACCAACTTTCTCTTCCGAATGCGAAAATATTTTGTTGAGCCCAACCTACATAGGTAGGAATGATCATCAAAATAAAATAAGAGAAATCAGAGCTCGAACAGAAAGGTTTAGGTGTTCGTTTTTCCCGCGCGCTGTTCGGGGGCGGAATGGTAGAGAGATAGTATGATTGTGGTTCGACGAACCCTCTGCCAAGCACTTAAATGTGAATTGCACAGTAATCATGTAGATGTAGATGTAGATTGTACACGGGTGACCTTCTGTCTGGTGCTTAAAAATAAATGGTTTTTATAGCAAAACTGAAACTGCTTATGATTAATTCAGGTTTTATTCTAAAATTTGAAGCTGAGCCAAGGGAAGTTGCAATGAAAATAAAAAAAAAGATACAAATTTAACATATAGCGCTAGGAAACGCAATTTCGTCAAAAGAATGAAAATTACAAAAAAAAAAAAAAATGAAAACCGAAAACATATCAAACTAGTTCGCCGACATTACATAAAAGTTATTCCTGTTATTTATAAACAATTATCCCAGTTTCATAACACGAAACTCTTGCCTTTCGTCATGATAAAAACTTTCTATTGAGTACATTAAATGAAATGACTGTATGGCACTGATGGCCAGGAGTCTTTTGAGTGGACGCCACACTGGACGACTTGTGTGTCTGGCTCGGAATCGAACCCAGGCCCACTGTATGGCAGTCAGCCGCTCTGACTACTCAGATAAGGGGGCGAACTATTGAGTACAAAATCACAATAATAATTATATAGGTAGATTTTTACGTTTGTGCGTCTAAACTGTGCTTGCATCAAAAGCAATTGCTTTGGTTACATAAGAGCGCAGAAGTTATGCGATCAACTAATTTTTACTGGCTACAAAACGCAATTTTTATTTTTTAAGCATTTACACCACGAAAATTAGTAGTCACAATTTTAAAAGTATATTTTCTGATACGAAGTCCACATTAGGAGCAGTAATTTTTATTCTTCACTCTTATCTGTCTCCATTTCTAATTTTACTGACCGAGAAACTCTACGTTGCCTAGGTATTTATTTATAACTTTCACTTCACTTACTGTCTGGCTATGTGCCTAATGTATCACGTATCACGTCCTGATCTACCGGGTGATCAAAAAGTCAGTATAAATTTGAAAACTTAATAAACTACAGAATAATGTAGATAGAGAGGTAAAAATTGACACACATGCTTGGAATGACATGGGGTTTCATTAGAACAAAAAAAAAAAGTATTGCTAGACGCGTGAAAGATCTCTTGCGCGCGTTGTTTGGTGATGACCGTGTGCTCAGCGGCCACTTTCGTCATGCTTGGCCTCCCAGGTCTCCAGACCTCAGTCCGTGCGATCATTGGCTTTGGGGTACCTGAAGTCGCAAGTGTATCGTGATCGACCGACATCTCTAGGGATGCTGAAAGACAACATCCGACGCCAATGCCTCACCAAAACTCCGGACATGCTTTCAGTGCTGTTCACATTATTCCTCGACTACAGCTATTGTTGAGGAATGACGGTGGACATATTGAGCATTTCCTGTAAAGAACATCATATTTGCTTTATCTTACTTTGTTATGCTAATCATTGCTATTCTGATCAGATGAAGCGCCATCTGTCGGAAATTTTTTGAACGTTTGTATTTATTTATTTAATTTTTTTTTGTTCTAATGAAACCCCAAGTCATTCCAAGTATGTGTGTCAATTTGTAACTCTCTATCTACATTATTCCGTGATTTATTCCGTTTTCAAATTTATACAGACTTTTTGATCACCCTGTTCATGTCGTACAATGACATAATTCTGGACTTACAGTCAGTGATGTACGTGCATACTGTCTGTAAAATGTGTCGTTAATACATTTAGTAATAAAGAATGTGGTGTCACCGCCAGACACCACACTTGCTAGGTGGTAGCCTTTAAATCGGCCGCGGTCCGTTAGTATACGTCGGACCCGCGTGTCGCCACTGTCAGTGATTGCAGACCGAGCGCCACCACACGGCAGGTCTAGAGAGACTTCCTGGCACTTGCCCCAGTTGTACAGCCGACTTTGCTAGCGACGGTTAACTGACAAATACGCTCTCATTTGCCGAGACGATAGCATAGCCTTCAGCTACGTCATTTGCTACGACCTAGCAAGGCGCCATTACCAGTTTATATTGAGCTTATTATTGATGTACCGTCAAGAGCGATGTACACCGATTATGGATTAAAGTTAAGTATTCCAGCAACAGCGTACGTTATTGGCTATATTAATTACATTTAACTGTTCCAGACCTCACGCCAGTCTGCGTGTAATTAAACGCGTGCATTTCGGCCTCCTCTAGCAACACGGTGTTGGCTCTTCTGCCAACACAGCAAAGAAGTCATAAATTACAGCGTCATGCCTCATGCGGTGCTTTTCCACTTTCCCTTATTTATAGAAAATAAATTAACAAACGACGGAGCTAATCCTCCTTGCTACACACATCGGGTCAGAAGCACTGTTGCAGAAGCAACGAAAATACCATGCCAAATTTAAATGAACGCAAACTCTCCAAGATGAGCGATCTTTTACAGAACCTCCAAATTTAGCGCGGACTTCAATGCGAGACGCTTATAATAGTTTCCTCAACGAAACTTTGTCTCGAAACCTGGCAGAAAATCCATATTGATTCTGGTCGTATGTGAAGTATTCCGGACCAGACTGTATACGAATTAGGTTCCTTTCAGAGCACGGCGATACTATAGCTCCATACTTAACTATTATATACAACCGTTCACTCGACGGAAGATCCGTACGCAGAGACTGAAAAGTAGCGCAGGTCACACCAATATTCAAGAAAGATAATAGGAATAATCTACTAAATTACAGGCCCATATCTTTAACGTCGATATGCAGCAGGATTTTGGAACATATATCGTGCTCGAACATTATGAATTACCTCGAAGGAAACGGTCTATTGACACACAGTCAACACGGACTAAGAAAACATCGTTCTTGTGAAACACAACTAGCTCTTTACTTACACAAAGTGTTGGGTGCTATTGATAAGGAATTTCAAACTGATTCGAGATTTCCAGAAGGCTTTTGACACTGTATCTCATAAGCGGATTGTAGGCTAATTGCGTGCTTATGGAATATCGTCTTAGGTATGTGACTGGACTCGTGATTTCCTGTCACACAGTTCGTAGTAATTGAACGAAAGTGATCGAGTAACACAGAAGTGATTTCTGGCGTTCCTCAAGGTAGTGTTATAGGCCCTTTGCTGTACCTCATCCATATAAACGATTTAGGAGACAATCTGAGCAGCCATCTTAGGTTGTTTGGAGATGACGCTGTCGTTTGAGATCAGAAGATCATAACGAATTGCAAAACGATTTAGAAAAGATATCTGTGTGGTGCAAAAATTGGCAATCGACCCTGAATAACGAAAAGCGTGACGTCATCCACATAAGGGCTAAAAGAAATCCGTTAATCTTCGGTTACACGACGAATCAGTCAAATCTAAGGGTCGCAAATTCAACTCCCTAGGAATTACACTTACGAACAAATTGGAAGGAACACATAGAAGACATTGTGCGGAAGGTAAACCAAGGACTCCGTTTTATTGGCAGGAAATATGACAAATCTACAAATGAAACCGTCTACACTACGTTTGTCAGTCCACTTCCAATACTACTGCGCGGGGTGGGATCCTTACCAGATAGGACTGCCGGAGTACATAGTTCAAAGAAGGGCTGCACGTTTTACATCGTGTAAGGAGTGTGCCAGAACTCTCCATTACATTGCTTAAATATTACACTGAGTACCAAAATCAGTATAGCCAATTAAGGCCATTCTTTGCGTAGCCTAAAATTCTGCGACTCATTATGGAAATAAATAAGCACTCAGACATCGATAGTAACAATCTGAGGGCGAAACATGGGAGCGCGATTCTGAGCATTGTTGTGAGAAGATGTCCGTCTGCGAGAGTAAAATCTCAGTAGCTTTGGTCGAGAGCTCGGAGACAGAAGACGTGTCACGCTGCCCTCACGCCGGTCATGGCAGACCTTACCACACTCAAGACCTGATTTCAGGAGAGGTTTAGATGGCTTAACTACGCTTGAAGATGGAATTCAAGGTAAAATTCGCACGCACAGTCTAAAGCGCAATTGCAGGTTTAGGCTCATGATTGTTAGTCCCAGTTTACAACAATCCCATGTTTTGCTTGTCAGTTAAAGAAGCCTCCTTAACCTCCAAATAATAGTAATTATTCTCCGTATCTAATTCATAAATATACTGTGTTTTCTAAATGTTAACGTAACTTTGAAATTGAAATAACTTGTTAATCTTGCACTCGGACATTATTGATACTTATAAGGTCATTGTCAGGCATTTCGCCATTATTAATACTTGTCAAACTATTGTTGGTGGTACGTGTTACAAACCGGACGCAGTGGGAAGGACCAGGCCCCTTTGCTTTTTTCTTTTATCACTCGTTTGTTACATCAGAGAAATACACATTTCAAGACAAAATTTAACTACATGAAATATTGCTCCTAGTAAAGGTTAACATAAGCAGTGACAAAACTTTGTTGTCTTAAGGGTTTCTGCTGGCAACAAATTTTAAGGAGGCCATGTAAGGTTTATATCAATTTAGCTCAAACACATAGCTAGTGACTGAATCACGACACAGACACTTCAACAATTTCGGTAACAAATAAATAACGTGAATTTTTACTCACAGTAACCAACTAATCAACAGCCTTGCCTTTGAATAAGTAGTAGGCCATTTGGAACGAGTTAGCAACACCCCGCAACTAGGGGAGTTAATACCAACAGTCTTTAAATGTCTTGCTCCCCATGAATTAAATGAATAACAAATCAAACACACTACGCTCCACTGAAACTCTTCTGTGGAAGCCAAGCCAAAATGAAGATTCCATTAACTGACCACCACTGAAGTCACACTAAAGCTCATCTCTGTGTTCCCAGACACACATGGGGCAAACTTATACAAGACAAGATTTTGAAGGGAGCACATCAGTAAAACCGGTAGTGGAGCTAACTCGTGCCACTGAAAATTAAAGTACTAGACCGGGGCACAAGGTGGTATACTGTGAGGTTGCCTTAGTGCTATACTGCGCTCCAAAATATTAATTCAAATGGCGAATTAAAAATTAAGTACACATAAAACAGCATTAATTATCGAGGAGTGACACCAGGTCGCTCGAAGAGATGAGAACACTTAATTGAAAAGACAAATGCCGGAAGCGGCAGTAACATCAAACACCTTCGAGTTTTAAACAGGAGTCACTTCCCGGTGTACAAGTAAACATTTAACCAAGCACAAGGAAGGAACGCCAAAGAGAAAATTCAAATAAAACCCCCACAAGATTATAAAGGACGGGGAACACCAACTATTTAAATTTAAAAGAATTATCTCTCCCCAAAGGCAGTGTAAACGCGAAGGCCACACCTAAGAGGCCACCAAAATTGGTTACAAAAGGTCTTATACATTTGCTCCTTTTATTTAAAGAAACACAACGCTGCTTAACTTCTTCTGGCTTCTGCTGGACGTCCGGTATGGTTCGTGTAGGATACACCAGGCAGCAACCCAAGCTAGGCGGTCGCAAGGCACGGCGAGCAAAATCAGGAGAGCAGACAGGCAGGCAGCCAACACATATCCTCCATGCTGAACCGGCAGACCGCGTACAACCAACTCCACGTATACGTGGTTGCTTCCCACCTCGTACCTCGCGGCGTCTCAGCAGGTAGCCCGAGCAAACGTCAACTGACACTCGCCCCGCGAATGCAGAAAACAACAAGGTAAGCAAAGATAAGAAACATCGAAGGATCGATAATGGACATCCAAGAGACTGGCGCGCCAGTAACGAGCGCCACAGCTCAGATAATATGCAAATGCTTTGCACCAATATGCAATGCAATGCAATGCTGACCTACGTAGGGAGAAACGATCATCATGATAAAATAAGTGGGAATCAAACCTCTCATGGAATGATATAGGTGTTCTTTTTTTCCGCGCACTGTACGATATTGGAATAGTAGAGAATTATTGTGAATGTGGTTCAATGAACTCTCTACCAGTCGCCTAAATGTGATTTGCAGAGCATCCATGTAGATGTAGATGTAGATTAACAGTGAGCGATGTGCGACACTTATTATGTGAAATAAGACATTTGTCGGCTCCAGTTCCTCTCTGACACATCCATTTAATATCTTTCCCTCCACTGCTGTCGGTAGCTGTACAATGTACTACATCATTTATGTACAGTATCAAAACTACCGAATCGCGGTTTTGGTAGACGCGTAGCTACATTTAGGACTGTTTGGAGAAGCCAAAGTTCTAGGGGATAGAGGGGGGGTCAGGGATGGTTAATTTCCAAACGGCTTCTCATCGCCGACTCTGTTGGGAGATTGTGGAAACATGATTCTGACATCTACAAATCGTTATAGTTGTTTGGTACGTACATTCTTGGTCACCCAAAGAATAGAAAAATTATGTTCTGCTCGTATTAAATATACAGTATAGTTGGTAGAAAACATGATTCAATCTGTAGGTGATATAGGGTGTAAGGACTGTGAAATTTAGTACAAGGTGCAGTTAAATGAAAACTTTAAAAATGTAATTAAAAACTCTACATTTCGCGCCATCGTTCTGTGTGTTGGCAGTACTGTTTCCAATGACGCAAGGAATGCCCTACAGGGGGCAACATACAACAGACAAGCGAAATAGGCCACAAGACCAGTTCAAAATGGCTGCCCCACTCGCAACATGTGCCAAGGAAGAACAACGTCCTCTCATACGTCTAGTGAGCAGTGAAGATGTGATAACTATTGTAATGGTGAATGTCAGGCAAAGCAGCAAGGGTATGTGTGGAGCAGGGAGTTCGGAAGTGATGTGACTTTGAAAGTATATTCTTTATGAAAAAACTGTGACTATTACTAGCCTGGTGACATACGTACAGAAATGTGTAAAGCTGTATCTCTCAAAATATTATCGTTACCTGTACTTTTTCTCCAAAAATTGCAAAGCAGTCTAAGGAAATAGTGTTATCGTTTTCATGAGACCTTTTACAGCTTGTATTATGAAAACCCTTGTTCCGACATATCACTATTCGAACATTTTCTGGGCCCTCCAACTACAAATTCAGTATCTTGATACAGGACAAAAACAGAAATCAGTTACTCTTCCTATAAATCATGAAAAAATTCAATTCTGTATGTAGTACCTGACTGCGATTTTTAAAATATTCTCTGACGTCTACTAACAATTACTTCAGTGCTGCTGCACACAACAGACAACTTACCTCGTCTTACCGCTGCAATTACACGAATATACTGTATCCACGAACGTGCTGAAATAGTTCAAACGAAATATTGTGATCCGTGTAGAATGCAATGCATAGTCACAACTACAGGCGCAACTATTCCTTTTTTTTATTTCTATAAAAGTTTTTAAATTTTTGTTACCGAATTCACTGTAATGACATGCTCTAGAAATGTATGTAATAATTCGCTCAGTACTTGTGTTCTGTCCACGAATTTTCAGTGATCAAAATGTCGTCAACGTAAGTGGCCGTCCTGTCTTTCAGATGATTTGGTAAGATGGGATACAGATTTCGGATAAATGCAGCTCATGAAACATTTGTGATCAAATGGTAATTTTCGAAATTGGTATCAGTTTCCAAAACAGAAAGGCTGTATATTTCCTACAGACAAAATGTAATTAGATTTGCCAAAATCTATATCATAAATCTATAGAAGATATTACCTTCACACTATGAAATTTCTGTAATAATTCGTCTTGTGTTTCTGGTGGCATCTGTCTGGAATCGAAAACAAGTCTAACAAAATAATTGATGTGGCATATCATGCTTGTCTTCGTCACGTCTCTCATCATACGTTTCACGTGAATTCCATCTATGTTTTCGGTTACACCACAGTCGGTAATTTTTCCAGCTCTGAATGTTCTTGTTTCTACGTGTGTGATCATTACTGCTAATCTCCGATTCTTGCAAAAGAACTTGAAAGGCTTCCAAGTCATCCATACAACGTCTTGTCAAAACTATGTGGCGTAATCTACTACGTAATTTAGTCAAATAAATACGAATTAATTCCGACGGACTATGCGGATTAGGAAAATATCTGTACATGCGTACCATGTTTTCAAAGTACTACACAGGAGTTGTGAAATTCGATTGTTCATAATTCTGCATCATAATAAAGCTATGTTTCACTCGATCATGAGTTGTTTTAGACCATTAAATGGACTAGAATGCGTCATAATCCACGTGCTATCAATCTCATTCTTGTCGTATGTTCCCCTTCGAGATAACTGCAAATGAATTCAAGTTTTTGGGCAGTTGCATATGTTGGTAGCATATTGTTGTAACTACTCCCTTGGGTGAATTTCATTGCTGGCACTACGAAAAAAATTTTAATTTTCTAACTGTGAGAAAATGTTTGTAAACAAAACCATCGTTTTTCTGAACGGATAAGTTTTCTCTCATACCGTAACTGACATTCTATTCATTGTGTCCTGGAAACATGTAACGTTCACGAGAGATGTGATAAGCATTTCCAAAATTAGCACATTCGTTGTGATTTCCAACATGATAATAATTGAATTTATGGCGACCGATCTTTTCTTCGATATTGGCAAGCTGGTCCTGTGCCTTTCTCGCATCACGTTTATTTTGCTGATTAGCCATCTGCTCTTCTTTGATACGTTCCAGAGACTGAAATTCTTCTGTATCAGTGAACGAAACTGGCTTTCATCTGAATCATTGTTCGTTTGCGTCACTTTCTCAGAAAATAGTTCGACTGGGTTTGCAACTGTCATCAACTGATTTTGCGCCTATGAAACTTCAGTGTTAGTCTGTAACTGTAATGACTCGAACTTTTGTTCTAATTCCTCTCTTTCCAATTCGTGTTGTGACGTATGTTGCCTCAACTCAACAGTGTTAACAGACTGTACATGGTCAAATCTGGACTCAAGACTATTAACATTAGACATGAGCTCCTCACGTACCTGAGTTTCAACCTTTCTCACATTTCCTCAAATGTACGCTTTACATTGTCATTAATCTCGTCCCTTGACTCTTTGATCTCTCCTCGAAGTTCATCATTGGGTTTTTCAATCTCACCAAGCTGAACCAGTATTAATTGTGTAACATTATTACCGAAAGAGAGGAAGACAATATTACTTTGTTCTGTAGAAGTAGAAGCAACACCTGAATCTCTCGTAACGAAAGCGGATTGTGTCACGGTATTCTGCCCTTCTCAAATGCGTGTAGTTGCCTGCAGTTCATCACACATGAATGGCAAATAATAGCCTACTCTCTGATTATTCACAGTATCTTTGGAAAGTTCTCTGACTTCCACATCCCGAGAAGAATTTTGTACACTGTGTCTCAAATTTCCTCATTTGGAGCTACTTCTACAGTCTTGTCCATTCCTGCCTGTGTTCTTCTTTTCGCTGTCGTTGTGCCAGTGAAGAAAATTACATAAAAATTCAAAACAAATATATTAACATAAAAATGTGAAACTTACTGTTACAAAATAAATAAACAAATTCTGAACCAGAAAATTTCGAAAATAAAAAAAAATTGAATTAATGCGCAGCAGTGCGCAAGCAACAAAAGTAACAGAAAAAATTACTGACCAACTACAGTTGCATAAAAGTTTGCAAATGCAGCAGCAAAACGGAACATCTCAAAGTACGAGATTATCCAACGAAACGAAATCCTAGCACAAAGGTTGATACGTGAAAGTTTTTGTTTTTCCAGTTGTAATTATTAGTAGCCGTTCCGAAGCGGATAAATCTTTATGTCTGACAATATTATAGTTACCTGTACTCTTTCTCTAAACATTGCAAGACAATCTAATGAAACTTGATTATTCTTATAAAAAAAATTTATATGTAGCCGTGGAGATTGTATTATGACATGTCAGTATTCGAATATTTTCTGGAACCTCGTACTATCGAACTTGTCAGTATTCTGATAGAAAACGAAAACAGAAATTAATTACTCTTCCTATAAATCATGATCAAATCATTTCTCTTGTATGTGACTGCAATGTTTAACACATTCTCTAACGTCTCCTAACAAGTAGTACAATGTTCCTGCACGCAAAAGACAACTACCACAACTTACCTCGTCTTGCCGTTGCAGCTGCATAAATATACTGTATCCACGAATGTGCTAAAACAATTCAAAAGAAATACTGCGATCCATGCAGAGTGCAATGCTTGGTCACAACTACTGCTGCAACTATTCCTTTGTTTTATTTTCATAGGAATTAAATTAATTAAATTATCAGGATGGTTTAGTCAACAAGTCTTCAGCAGTGTAAAAAAATGAGAGGAATCAATAAAAAATTTTAATTTTTCTATGTTCTGAAAATCGAAAATTCATACACTGACAAACTTTACTCACACATTTATTTTACTTGGACAGTTTTATTAGAAAAAAACCCTTAATTATTCCACAATGTCTATAATCAATAATCACATATCTGGTCACAACAAAGATATGAATATTACTTTCAGTGTACGCATTGTAACATTATGTGATTGCCTTATCATTTTAAATCATTCACTAATCGAGCAGTCGCTCGGCAACAGCTACAGTTAGCAAATAACGTTGCGAGAACGTAAAACACGAACGTCCTGTGACGTAACTTGTTTATTGTCGAAGCGCCGTCAGAGATGCAGTGAGTTACTGACTTTGAAAACCGCGGCGCGAAAAACGGACAGAAGAAGAACACTTTTACACATTCTTTTGACGTACGAGATATTCTCGATCAACAGTTACTCAGTTACTTATTTTTTTTTCTTCTCTTGTCTCTTGCTTGTCTCTTGTAACTTGTGTCGGACGCGCATGTCTTGCCGCCGTATTATTGTTGTTAAAAACGATATTATTTTAGTGTAAAGTAAAAGTGCAATACTAAAAGTGCAGTGTTGCATAGCAGTAGATTTATTGTGCGACGTGTATGTATGTGATAACGTCAAAGGAATTATTTTCATTACGAGAAGAGAAGTGCCAGTCAAAACGGCATCCATGTTGCAGTGTAAGTTCATCTATTAATTACCATAAATTCAGAGTTAAATGGAACTGGTGTATGGACTATTTATTTAGCATAGAATCTATGTCTCACTCCTTCATGAAGTTATTTAATTTTCTTTATGTTTCTGCCAAATAGTTCACAGTCAAGAATTCTTTCGTCGACATTTGATGGAAGTTGCATGCTTCGAAATATTTTCTCCGCGCCATATTCTACTAGTAAATGTATGATAAACTGCGGTCCCTTAGGAAATTCATGTTGAGCTATCCAAAAAAATTATATTTTGAATAGGCATTTCCTCTCCTCTGAAATGCAACTTCCGACTGATCAGACGATCCAACAAGAAACAGCCGCACACGGTCGGCTTTCGCAAACATATTTCCACCGCTGATTTTAGCTAGATGTTACAGCACAAAAGTAAACAAATTGTTATAATTAGCGACTACGAACGGGGACATTTATAACTATATGTTTATGTATACACATTACGTAAACATATCGTTATAGCATATACAAATCTGACAAAATCCCTCCGGAACGCAAGCAAGTAACAACTACGTGCAGCAAAAAGGTAACTTACCAAAAATACTCCATTAATACCAAAATATCCTCCGTCTCTATTAGTACAGTGAGTGGAGGCTGCTTCTCTCCAGCACAGGCTACAACCGACTACTACTCTCAACAACAGTTCGCTAGCTACAACTCGCGACAAAAATATCTCAGACTAAGGTTTTGTGTATGCACGCCACAGCAGAATCAGGGTAAACTTCGTAAAGAAATATTAACGTGAAAATTTCTACTTCTGTGGTAGACACTCGGCGCCCAGGTCTGGCAAATCGCATTGTGACACCACAGTCTACTGTAGCAGTTGAAGCCATTGTGACGAAAACCGCCGTGTGACGGTAGTTGAAATAGTCGCAAATCTGAACATTATCCACGGTCCAGCATATCACATCATTCACGAAGCGCTTAAGTTTCTCAAAGTGCCTGCAAGATGGGTGCCGTGGCGGATCACTCCAGAACATTCTGCCACATCCGCCGTACATACCTGATCTTGCACCACGTGACTGCAACATTTCTGGACCACTAAAAGTGGCGACGGGAGGATCCGATGAAGAGGTGTGGCATGTTGTGCACGAGGTGCTGCGCTCATGACCAAATGATTTTTTTTTTCCAGAGAAATCAAAGCACTTCCAACGCACAAACGGAAGTAAATTGAACGACACTGAGACTATGACGAGAAATGACACACTGATGACTTTCGTTTAATAAAAAAATTTAAAGAAGTATTTAAGGTTCTCATTTGTCTATCGCTCGTTCATACGAGTAACACGAGCTTGGAGGCGAACTGAACTTGGATAACAGATCGGCCTATGTCAGTCACTCAAATTCTTTCCTACCAAGGTATCAAAATCCGATGCCTGATTTACGTACGACTTGAAACGTTACATGTTATGTCCCTAGGAATTGTTACAACGTGTTATTTCTATAAACTGACGTGTCTCTGATATTGTACTCAGACGAAGCTATGTATTTGCTCTCAGTGAAAAGCGTTATTTTATGTTTATGAATAATTAAAGCTACACTACTGGCCACTAAAATTGCTACAGAACGAAGATGACGTGCTACAGACGCGAGATTTAACCGGCAGGAAGAAGATGCTGTGATATGCAAATGATTAGCTTTTCAAAGCATTCACACAAGGTTGGCGCCGGTGGCGACACCTACAACGGGCTGACTTGAGGAAAGTTTACAACCGATTTCTTATACACAAACAGCAGTTGACCGGCGTTGCCTGGTGAAACGTTGTTGTGATGCCTTGTGTAAGAAGGAGAAATGCGTACCATCACCTTTACGACTTGGATAAAGGTCTCATTGTAGCCTACCGCGATTGCGGTTTATCGTATCGCGCCATTGCTGCTCGCGTTGGTCGAGATCCCATCACTGTTAGCAGAATATGGAATATGAGGGTTCAGGAGGGAAATACGGAACGCCGTGCTGGATCCTAACGGCCTCGTATCAGTAGCAGTTGAGATGACAGGCATCTTATCCGCATGGCTGCAATGGATCGTGCAGCCAGGTCTCGATGCCTGAGTCAACAGATGGGGACGTTTGCAAGACAACAACCATCTGCACGAACAGTTCGACGAAGTTTGCAGCAGCACGGACTATCAGCTCGGAGACCGAGGTTGCGGCTAGCCTTGATGCTGCATCACAGACAGGACTGCCTGCGATGGTGTACTGGACGACGAACCTGGGTGCACGAATGGCAAAACGTCATTTTTTCGGATGAATCCAGGTTCTGTTTACAGCATCATGATGGTTGCATCCGTGTTTGGCGACATCGCGGTGAAAGCACATTGGAAGCGTGTATTCGTCATCGCCATACTGGCTTGTCACCCGGCGTGATGGTATGGGGTGCCATTGGTTACACGTCTGGGTCACCTCTTGTTCGCATTGACAGCACTTTGAACAGTGGACGCTACATTTCAGATGTGTTACGACCCGTGGCTCTACCCTTCATTCGATCCTTGCGAGACCCTACATTTTAGCAGGATAACCCCCATGAACCATAGACCTTGCCGTTGTGGGGAGGCTTGCGTGCCTCAGCGATACAGATAGCCGTACCGTAGGTGCAACCACAACGGAGGGGTATCTGTTGAGAGGCCAGACAAACGTGTGGTTCCTGAAGAGAGGCAGCTGCCTTTTCAGTAGTTGCAGGGGCAACAGTCTGGATGATTGACTAATCTGGCCTTGTAACACTAACCAAAATGGCCTTGCTGTGCTGGTACTGCGAACGGCTGAAAGCAAGGGGAACTACGGCCGTAATTTTTCCCGAGGGCATGCAGCTCTACTGTATGGATAAATGATGATGGCGTCCTCTTGGGTAAAATATTCCGGAGCTAAAATAGTCCCCCATTCGGATCTCCGGGAGGGGACTACTCAGGAGGACGTCGTTATCAGGAGAAAGAAAACTGGCGTTCTACGGATCGGAGCGTGGAATGTCAGATCCCTTAATCGGGCAGGTAGGTTAGAAAAATTAAGAAGGGAAATGGATAGGTTAAAGTTGGATATAGTAGGAATTAGTGAAGTTCGGTGGCAGGAGGAACAAGACTTCTGGTCAGGTGACTACAGGGTTATAAATACAAAATCAAATAGGGGTAACCCAGGAGTAGGTTTAATAATGAACAAAACAGTAGGAATTCGGGTACGCTACTACAAACAGCACAGTGAACGCATTGTTGTGGCCAAGATAGACACGAAGCCCACGCCTACGACAGTAGTACAAGTCTATATGCCAACTAGCTCTGCAGATGACGAAGAAATTGAAGAAATGTATGATGAAATAAAACAAATTATTCAGATAGTGAAGGGAGACGAAAATTTAATAGTCATGGGTGACTGGAATTCGGTAGTAGGAAAAGGGAGAGAAGGAAACGTACCAGGTGAATATGGATTGGGGGTGAGAAATGAAAGAGGAAGCCGCCTAGTGGAATTTTGCACAGAGCACAATTTAATCATAGCTAACACTTGGTTCAAGAATCATAAAAGAAGGTTGTATACATGGAAGAAGCCTGGAGATACTAAAAGGTATCAGATAGATTATATAATGGTAAGACAGAGATTTAGGAACCAGGTTTTAAAGAGTAAGACATTTCCAGGGGCAGATGTGGACTACGATCAAAATTTATTGGTTATGAACTGTAGATTAAAACTGAAGAAACTGCAAAAAGGTGGGAATTTAAGGAGATGGGACCTGGATAAACCGATTAAACCAGAGGTTGTACAGAGTTCCAGGAAGAGCATAACGGAACAATGTACAAGAATGAGGGAAAGAAATACAGTAGAAGAAGAATGGGTAGCTTTGAGGGATGAAGTAGTGAAGGCAGCAGAGGATCAAGTAGGTAAAAAGACGAAGGCTAGTAGAAATCCTTGGTTGACAGAAGAAATATAGAATTTAAATGACGAAAGGAGAAAATATAAAAATGCAGTAAATGAAGCAGGCAAAAAGGAAAACAAACGTCTCAAAAATGAGATCGACAGGAAGTTCAAAAGGCTATGTAGGGATGGCTAGAGCATAAATGTAAGGATGTAGAAGCTTATCTAACTAGGGTTAAGATAGATACTGCCTACAGGAAAACTAAAGAGACTTTTGGAGAAAAGAGAACGACTTGTATGAATATCAAGAGTTCGGATGGCAACCCAGTTCTAAGCAAAGAAGGGAAAGCAGAAAGGTGGAAGGAGTATATAGAGGGTCTATTCAAGGGCGATGTACTTGAGGGCAATGTTATAGAAATGGAAGAGGATGTAGATGATGATGAAATGGGAGATATGATACTGCGTGAAGTGTTTGACAGAGCACTGAAAGATCTGAGTCGAAACAAGGCCCCGGGAGTAGACAACATTCCATTAGAACTACTGACAGCCTTGGGAGAGCCAGTCCTGACAAAACTCTACAGTCTGGTGAGCAAGACGTATGAGACAGGCGAAATACCCTCAGACTTCAAGAAGAATATAATAATTCCAATCCCAAAGAAAGCAGGCGTTGACAGATGTGAAAATTACCGAAGTATCAAATAAGTCACGGCTGCAAAATACTAATGCGAATTCTTTACAGAGGAATGGAAGAACTGGTAGAAGCCGACCTTGGGGAAGATCAGTTTCGATTCCGTAAAAATATGGGAACACGTGAGGCAATACTGACCATTCGACGTATTTTAGAAGCTAGGTTAAGGAAAGGCAAACCTACGTTTCTAGGATTTGTAGACTTACAGAAAGATTTTGACAATGTTGACTGGAATACTCTCTTTCAAATTCTGAAGGTGGCAGGGGTAAAACACAGGGAGCGAAAGGCTTTTTACAATTTGTACAGAAACCAGATGACCGTTATAAGAGTCGAGGGACATGAAGGGGAAGCAGTGGTTGGAAAGGGAGTGAGCCACGGTTGTAGCCTCTCCCCGATGTTGTTCAATCTGTATATTGAGCAAGCAGTAAAGGAAACAAAAGAAAAATTCGGAGTAGGTATTAAATTCCATGGAGAAGAAATAAAAACTTTGAGCTTCGCCGATGAGATTGTAATTCTGTCAGAGACAGCAAAGGACTTGGAAGAACAGTTGAACGGAACGGACAGTGTCTTGAAAGGAAAATATAAAATTAACATCAACAATAGCAAAACGAGGATAATGGAATGTAGACGAATTAAGTCGATTGATGCTGAGGGAATTAGATTAGGAAATGAGACACTTAAAGTAGTAAGGGAGTTTTGCTATTTGGGGAGCAAAATAACTGATTATGGTCGAAGTAGAGAGGATATAAAATGTAGACTGGCAATGGCAAGGAAATCGTTTCTGAAGAAGAGAAATTTGTTAACATCGAGTATAGATATAAGTGTGAGGAAGTCGTTTCTGAAAGTATTTGTATGGAGTGTAGCCACGTATGGAAGTGAAACATGGACGATAAATAGTTTGGACAAGAAGAGAATAGAAGCTTTCGAATTTTGGTGCTACAGAAGAATGCTGAAGATTAGATGGGTAGAGCACATAACTAATGAGGAGGCACTGAATAGGATTGGGGGGAAGAGGAGTTTGTGGCACAACTTGACAAGAAGAAGAGATCGGTTGGTAGGACATGTTCTGAGGCATCAAGGGATCATAAATTTAGTATTGGAGGGGAGCGTGGAGGGTAAAATTCTTAGAGGGAGACCAAGAGATGAATACACTAAGCAGATTCAGAGGGATGTAGGCTGCAGTACGTACTGGGAGATGAAGAAGCTTGCACAGGATAGAGTAGCGTGAAGAGCTGCATCAAACCAGTCTCAGGACTGAAGACCACAACAACAGCAACAATGCACGACCACAAGTTGCAGGTCCTGTACGGGCCTTTCTGGATAAAGGAAATGCTCGACTGCTGCCTTGGCCAGCACATTCTCCAGATCTCTCACCAACTGAAAACGTCTGGTCAATGGTGGCCGAGCAACTGACTCTTCACAATGCGCCAGTTACTACTCTTGATTAACTATTGTAACCTATTTAAGCCGCATGGGCAGCTCTACCTGTACACGCCATCCAAGCTCTGTTTGACTCAATGCCCAGGTGTATCAAGGCCGTTATTACGGCCAGGGGTGGTTGTTCTGGGTACTGATTACTCAGGATCTATGCACCCAAACTGCGTGAAAATGTAATCACATGTCAGTTCTAGTATAATATATTTGTCCAATGAATACCCATATATCATCTGCATTTCTTCTTGGAGTAGCAATTTTAACGGCCAGTAGTGTACTTGACAGTTGTTGCACCAATTTGGAAACCTCCAAAAATATGACTGAATATTTGTGCAGATTTCTTCCGATAGTACTTTATTCTCCATGAATATATTATCTACGAGAAGTATGTCAATATTAATGTTATCTGCTAGGCCGTTAATGAATATGATTTGGGTTTGCTTACACCACAGAATAAGTTAAGTTCAAAAGTGCCCTGGACAATTCCCGATACTGCTACTTCTGTCGTCGTTCATTTGGATTGTCGAAAACTACACTGAAGCGCCAAAAAAACTAGTATAGGCATGCGTATTCAAATACAGAAATATGTAAACAAGCATAATATGGCGCTGCAGTTGGCAACACCTGTATAAGACAAGTGTCTGGCGCAGCTGTTACATAGGTTACTTCCGGTACAATGGCATCTGCGCTGGCGTAGGCAGGCGGAAAAGATGTTGTGAGAAGATCGATCGTAGGTGCAAGAAACGCGCCTATCAGGAGAGAAGCCAAAAGCAGACTCGCGAGAAACGCGCCACCAACACCCTCTCAGCCAGCAGTACTTAGATCGCTTACCACAGACCATATGACGCAGTCAGTTCCAACCACTCAGTCATCCAGTGAGTCAACGATTTGAGTTATCCGCCGCAGCCCAGTGGGAGTAACAGAGTCGAGTCTCAGGCAGTAGCTAGCGAGGAGAGTAGCGTACTTATTGGGACTTGTACTTCGCCAGCAGTGAGGCTAATGCGGACTATTACAGAAGAGCTTGTACCACATGGACTAGCTTAAGATATGCAATTTCTTATTCTTATGAATATAGAACACATATTATATGTAACGAAATTTTCAACATCGAAAAGAGATTATTTGATTTAAACAAAACACCTCAAATTTATTGTTATTTTTGTGTTACAAAGACATCAAGAAACGTGAGATCATGGGGGGGGGGGTGTTTCTTACTGATCACATTGGCCTCCACCATTCAAAGAATTACTTTGAGACAAAAGCAAATGTTTACTGCTAGAACTGTTTCCAAAACATTACATTTTAGTAATTAATTCTGTAATGACACTTATATAAGTTCAGATGATTTCTTATACGTATCTTAGTTCGGTGTAACTCGGAGTAATATGCTTCCTGCTGCTGCTGCTGCTGCTGCTGCTGCTGCTGAAGTTGTCGTTGCCTCGCTCCATTTCATGTGCTAACTGGATCAGGTTACGTGAATTTCATGAAATAATCCAGGTACCAGGTCGTTTTTATAGTGGTTTATTCATGGCAAGCTGCACCATTTCTTCTTAGTGGGAGCCCACTCCACACAACAGGCTACATAGTCACAATACTGTATTACAACAATTACTTTATTGCACAGACGTGCGGCACACGGGTTGCGACTCAAAACTGTCTCCAACTGTCCATTCTTGAGTCTGGTGCTCCTCCTATTTATACGTTTGTTAATAATGAAGTCAACAAAACTACAGTATAAATTTATTAAATTTACAATTAAAAGTTTAATATTTTTATGAGTAACTATCCACAAAACCTTGCTTATTTTATGCTGAAACTGGCGAATACAACAGAAAAGACTTTTACATAGGCTATACATCATATTATATAAAATACTGAATGGTAACAGTGCTAACCTAAATTTTCTTAATTACGGCTTCATTTGTAGCTGCAAAATATTTCGAACATATATTGGACAAGCATGACCTACTAGTAATCAATTGGAATAATAAATTTTATGAGATTTAATGTGTTACCGAAAATACCCTTGGAATTACGGAACTTTAAAAACAGGAATATAAAACAAAAGAGGTGTTTTATTTCAAATACATGCATGCAGTTTGTGTTATAGAAAGAGGATACTTGCCACCAAACAACATCCACTCCTTGCTTACCACGGTTTAAGGCTACAGTGACAACTAGACCACACAAAAGCAGGTTATCAAGATTTAAGTGAGTTTGAACATGGTGTTATTTCACGAGTGTACCGTGAATATCAGGAATGTGGTAAAATATCAATCACCAACATCGCTGTGTTTGGAAAAAGATCCTACAAGAACAGGACCAACAATGACTGAAGAGAGTTGTTCAACTTGACGGAAGTGCAACCCTTCCACAAACTGCTGCAGATTTCAATGCTGGGCCATCGACAAGTGTCAGCATGTGAACCATTGAATGAAACATCAGCTATTTGGGCTTTTGGAGCTGAAGGCCCACTGATGTACCGTTGATGGCTGCAAAGCTTTATGCTTCACCTGGACCAGTCAACACGGACACTGGACTGTTGATGACTGGAATCTTGTGGCCTGGTCAGACGACTTTCGTTTCAGATAGTGGCAAGTGGATGAATGTGTACGGGTAGGGAGACAACCTCATGAATCCATGCACCCTGCATGGCAGCAGGGGACTGTTGAAGCTAGTGGAGGATCTGTAATGGTGTGGGATGTGTGAAGTTGGAGTGATATGGGACCCCTGATGCGTCTAGATACGACTCTGGAAGGTGACAATACGTAAGCATCCTGTACGATCAACTGCATTCGTTCATGTGTATTGTGCATTCCGGCGGAATTGGGCAATTCCAGGAGGACAATGCGACACCTCACACATCCAAAATTCCTACAGAGTGGCTCCAGGAGCACTCTCCTGAATTGAAACACTTCCACTGGCCACCAAACTTCCCAGACATGAAAATTATTGAGCATATCTGGGATTCCTTGGAACATACTATTCAGAAAAGATCTCCACCCACTCGTACACTTACCGAATTATGGACAGCTCTGCAGGATTCATGGTGTCAGTTCCCTCCAGCACTACTTAGTTAAGTCCATGCCACATCGTGTTGCAGCACTTCAGCGTCCTTGTGGGGGCTCTTCACGATGTTAGGCAGGTGTACCAGTTTGTTTCGCTCTTTACTGTATTTCGCTTTCACCCACATCACATAAGATACGGAACATAACATTAAAGACCTGCAACAGAATTCATTTTGGTTTTGTCTGATGTTAAATCCAGTCTCTTTTATTACTAAAACTAGCGTTTTCCCCTCAACTTCACCCACATATGCACCCTGCATACATACTGAACACACCTCGTCCTTCTACTCCACCTCTCTGTTTGCTCCTCTTCCTCCCTCTTCCTCCCCACCTTCTTTTCACATCTATCTGTGTGTTTTCTGCTCCCCATTCATCTCCTCCTCCCCTCTCCATTTCCTCCCTCCCTCCCTATGACCATGTCCTCCGCCACTTCCTTTCTTAACCGCCCATTACTCCTGTACATCTGCCTCATGCATTTCCCCCTCGCCCCTCTCTGTCCAGTTTCTTCTGCCCTTCAGTCTGCCCATTCTCTCCTTCATCTTGTCCGAGCCACGATCAATGGCACACATAGCCTCTGCAGTGCAGGTCAACGTAGCAGTCTGATACCAATCCAACACAACACGCTTGTCAAGCAGGTCAGGTCAGGGCAGGGCAGACAGTCTTTATCTATCTCCTCGACCCCTCTCTCACTATCCACGTCCTTCCCCACTCTCTCTTCATTTCCTGTCTATCTTCTCCTTCCCCCTGTCTTGATTCATATCTCCTCCACCCCCTCAGTGTCCATCTCCTCTCACTCTTCTCTCTGTCCGTCTCTCTGCCCTCCCTTTTCTCCTCCATCCCTCTCTGTCTATCTCCCCTTTCTCTGTCCTTGTCTTCTTTCTATCTGTCTGTCCACCTACTCCTGCTCCCTCTCTCAGACTTTCTCTTCCACCTTTTCTGTCCATCTCCTTCTCTTTCATTTTGTGTTCATCTCCTCTACCCTCTATCCATTCTTCTCTTTCGTTTATCTGTCTGCGTCTCTTTCTGCTCTCTAACTGTCTCCTTCCCCCCCCACGTCTGTGTCTATCTACTTCTTCCTCCTTTGTCTCACTATCCCTTTCTGCCCCCTTCTCTCTCAACATCATCACCCCCCCTCCCCAATAGGAGGTTGCTGGTTCATAACTCATCAGTATTACTTTCCAGATAGTAAGTAATACGTGTACTAGGTTTGATTGAAATCAGTCCAGGGGTTCAGAAGGTGTTTTTTACCCAAAGCATTGCCCTCAAACGCACATTTCACATGTATTTCACAGGTATTTAACGTATTTAACACATAATATGAATATTTCCACATATGTCTCACCTTTAGCGATTTCGCACTGAAGTTTGATTTTCACGCAGCTCAATGTTTATGACATCTTGTCCCCTTAAGTGTGTGTCATAAACGGACAAAATTTTGCAGGCACATCCAGTGGTATACCTGTATACTGTGTACGACATACGTTGCACGTAGGGTTAGCAGTAAAGAAGAAATAAATTGATACGTCATGCATCTTGCAAAAGTTTTCCACGCAATTTAGTCTATATGATAAAATATCTCCTGAGCTACATGTCGTATCTGACGCAATTTTACAAGTTCATTCAGTAGTATATATGAATTCTGACTGCAAAATGTGTTACGAATAAAGTTAGTAGTAAAGAAGTAATAAATTACAACCCTGCCTGATACTGCAGGTTTACTGCATGAACAGCGAAAATGTAGCAAGGTATAAACTTTTTTATGTTCATCATTTGGTATGGGGTGTTAGCGAGAAAAAGTCTCGGAAAGGTTTGAAACTACAGGGTGTTTCAAAAATGACCGGTATGTTTGAAACGGCAATAAAAACTAAACGAGCAGCGATAGAAATACACCGTTTGTTGCAATATGCTTGGGACAACAGTACATTTTCAGGCAGACAAACTTTCGAAATTACAGTAGTTACAATTTTCTACAACAGATGGCGCTGCGGTCTGGGAAACTCTATAGTACAATATTTTCCACATATCCACCATGCGTAGCAATAATATGGCGTAGTCTCTGAATGAAATTACCCGAAACCTTTGACAACGTGTCTGGCGGAATGGCTTCACATGCATATGAGATGTACTGCTTCAGCTGTTCAATTGTTTCTGGATTCTGGCGGTACACCTGGTCTTTCAAGTGTCCCCACAGAAAGGAGTCACAGGGGTTCATGTCTGGCGAATAGGGAGGCCAATCCACGCCGCCTCCTGTATGTTTCGGATAGCCCAAAGCAATCACACGATCATCGAAATATTCATTCAGGAAATTAAAGATGTCGGCCGTGCGATGTGGCCGGGCACCATCTTGCATAAACCACGAGGTGTTCGCAGTGTCGTCTAAGGCAGTTTGTACCGCCACAAATTCACGAAGAATGTCCAGATAGCGTGATGCAGTAATCGTTTCGGATCTGAAAAATGGGCCAATGATTCCTTTGGAAGAAATGGCGGCCCAGACCAGTACTTTTTGAGGATGCAGGGACGATGAGACTGCAACATGGGGCTTTTCGGCTCCCCATATGCACCAGTTCTGTTTATTGACGAAGCCGTCCAGGTAAAATTAAGCTTCGTCAGTAAACCAAATGCTGCCCACATGCATATCGCCGTCATCAATCCTGTGCACTATATCGTTGGCGAATGTCTCTCGTGCAGCAATGGTAGCGGCGCTGAGGGGTTGCCGCATTTGAATTTTGTACGGATAGAGGTGTAAACTCTGGCGCATGAGACGATACGTGGACGTTGGCGTCATTTGGACCGCAGCTGCAACACGGCGAACGGAAACCCGAGGCCGCTGTTGGATCACCTGCTGCACTAGCTGCGCGTTGCCCTCTGTGGTTGCCGTACGCGGTCGCCCTACCTTTCCAGCACGTTCATCCGTCACGTTCCCAGTCCGTTGAAATTTTTCAAACAGCTCCTTTATTGTATCGCTTTTCGGTCCTTTGGTTACATTAAACCTCCGTTGAAAACTTCGTCTTGTTGCAACAACACTGTGTTCTAGGCGGTGGAATTCCAACACCAGAAAAATCCTCTGTTCTAAGGAATAAACCATGTTGTCTACAGCACACTTGCACGTTGTGAACAGCAGACGCTTACAGCAGAAAGACGACGTACAGAATGGCGCACCCACAGACTGCGTTGTCTTCTATATCTTTCACATCACTTGCAGCGCCATCTGTTGTTGAAAATTGTAACTACTGTAATTTCGAAAGTTTGTCCGCCTGAAAATGTACTGCTGTCCCAAGCATATTGCAACAAACGGTGTATTTCTATCGCTGCTCGTTTAGTTTTTATTGCTGTTTCAAATATACCGGTCATTTTTGAAACACCCTGTATATGTAAAGTTTGTTGCAGGGAATTAAAAGCTCACAGTTTCAAATACAGGGTGAATATAATCCGGATATTTGCAAGTCGTGACCTACACTTATTTTATGAGCCCCACAGTGGCTCATTCCCGACAGTAAGTGGTATGTGTACCAAGTTTCGACCCAGCTGTTCAGGAGGAGATGTCGAAAATACATACATACATACTACATCCACTTTTGGGACTAATGACCAAGCAGTTTTATTCCCCCCCCCCCCCCCCTTTAAACCAACCAACCAACTACATCCGCTTTTACAATCTGTATGGATTCTTTCATTCTGTAAACCTGTCAGTGGTGGCAGAGTAGATATCAACTTTAAATCACAGTGATTCAGTACTATGAATAAGTTATTACCTGTATAATATGCAAGAGTTTAAATAAATAGCTGTTTTCTAAACGTTTCAGTCCTTCCATCTTAAAGGGGAAATATAACAGTATGTAACAGAAGAAGTTCGATTAGCACCTGTAAACATTCGTTCTTAGTACGAAATGAGGAATTACTTGAAGTTCCACGATGTGTGAAAACATTACGAGACGTTAAGCCATTATAACTTTGACATACACAAAAATGTTACTTGAAATAATTTTAGCTAAAAATTTGTGAAATTGGGAAGAAGTTTAGCCTCATTTTGTGTTTTTCAGCTGGACTGATCGCTTTCTTGAACCGGTTGTAGGTTTTTCTTGTCTGTGTATCACCTTCTGTAAGTTGCAGCGTATGCACAGACTGACTGACATTTAATTCAAAATAGATTCTGAACTTTGTTTCGTCATTTGGAAGCTGCCTGTTAATCAAAATGTTGTAACAACTTCACCTTCAAGTTCCGAAAAAAAAAACTTTAATCTTCTTCTTCATCCTGTTAAGAAGCCACTATAACATCCGTACTCATCTCGTATATCGAAGTGATTCCGTCAGATCGAATTTCTCCGTGCATCACTCCATCCCAGTGTCGACGCATCACTGCAGCTTGGGACGCCAGTGTGTCCCCACAAAGAGGATGGGCTGGTAGCATGGGAAACTGCTCTTCTGCCAGAGATTATATAAATTGAAACGATGATTAAAAATACACAGAAACATGACGAAATGCGATGTTTTTGTTTCCAAACACAATAATGGTCAATATTTGGTATTACAGAAAAGCAGATGACAAAATTAAGCTTTTAAGAAACACGCCTGTGAACAATATTGAAGATTATCAAAATTTTATAGATGTTTTCATATTACGTTTAAAATAAAATCTCTGATGATAATGTGAATGATGTTGTGGGGTATTTGTAATGCTGGTGAAGCATGAAAAAGGTCATGATTATGACAAACGTGGAATGATGATGGGTCCTTGTGGAATCGCAGGAAGCGACTGAAAATCAATAAGGTGGAGGAAGTGACATGGAGGAAAACGAAAGGAAGATGTGAGGTGGAGCATAGCGATTGGGGTTGTAAATAGGTTTATATATTGTGAAGGATTTAATCTTTGAGGACTGGGAGTTGTTTTGAAATTCCGGTGGATGGAGCATAAAGGTGCAGAGAAGGTGAAATTGTATGCAGTTCCACAACAGGGTCTCTGAACTGGCGATTAGTGGGTGATAACTGGATGTCAGGACTGGGTTTTTCGATTAATGTATCAGATACGAACGTCTGTAAGAGCAGAAGAAGTTGTGGGAAGTGGATGAGCTGGTATAGGATGAGCTTTGGGGAAAGTAAGCGGATGTCGAAGGTGAGAAGGAGTGCATGTCTTTCCAAAATTTCAAAGGACTTGAAGAATTTAAGGGTGGATGAGATCCATGTAACTTTAGCGTAGTTGAGGATTGGATAATGAGGGATTTATATGGGAGGATAATGGTGGCAGGAAGTAGACGCCAGCTGTGACCTGCTAGTCATTTTAGTTGTTTCAGTCGGTTCTAGGATTTGTGTTTGATGGTAAGGAGTTCTGCATTCCATCTTAGTTTCTTCTTGAGGGTCAGTCCTATATTGTTTACAGTATTAGTAAGTAGGCTGGATTGGTTGTAGATGGAGAGACGGAAATCTGCACAACGGAAAGGCTGGGTGGTGCGACCAAAGATGTTGGCTAGCCTTTTCTATGGATTTACTTGCAGTTTACACACATCACACCACTCCACCAGAGGTTCATTTGGCGGTGGAAGGAGGTATGGAAGAGATGAAGTATTTGCTATGTGGCTATGTAGTTTGTGTCACAGCATATTGTAGGAGGTAGGTTGGGGATGGCTGTTTTGAAATATGTGCAGCGTAGAGGATGTAATGGAGGGGAGAAAGGATAGAAACTTCAGGTACATCTACATTAGGGTGGAGTATGAGCAGCAAGGGTGGTTGACAGTGACATGTGGAGGGCGGTGGCGAAGGATGGATGCTATAATTGGGATATAGTTAATAGAGAGTGTACTGGTTTGTAGCCTGAAGAGTAGTCCAGAATGCCATTCCCAATCAAATGTTTTTTGGATAGCAAGGGAGACAAATATGACAGAGTTCTGTTTATTGAATTAATGGAAGATGGGTAAAGAAGTTAGTCGCCTGTGTAATAGCGTGGACGAAAGCCACACTAGTTGTTGTGGGAGGGTAGCCGGATTGAGAGGCGCTGATGGATACGTTGGGTAAGAATGCTTTCAAGCATTTTGCTGGAAACCGACGTAAGACTAATAGGACTATATAATGAGGGCTGTGAGGGTAGTTTATTAGATTTCATGAACTGGAGCACTTTGGACATTTTCCACTACTCTGGGTCGAGCACGTTATTGGAAAGAATGGCAAGGGTTTCATGATTCTGGAACACTCCTTGAGGTGACCAAATGTGCTATTCCGCTTTTTAGCGAGTGTCGTCAGTTGTTGTTTGCGTATTTAGTCCTTTTGTGGAGTGCTGTGTAAGTACTGGAAGTCTGGTGTGAGAGGTTGGATAGTTGTGTTGGTCTGTTCATACACTTAGGGATACATCGAGTAATCAAAGGTGGGATCATGTGGGATAACTAACGTGTCTTCCAGGTAGCACCTCGCTGGCTCCGGAGAGGTTCCCAGAAGTTTCATTTGGTGAGGCTGTCTGGAAATGGCCTGTTGTTATGTAGGATGGGGTAGGTGGTTGTGGGATTGTTTTGGGAGAGTCTATGAAATGCTTTCCAAGACTGTGTAGAGTTTACAGGCCAGTCCCAACGTCATTTACCTTGTAGGTAGGTGTAAACATGCTGCTGGAGTTGTCAGTGGCATGAGAGCATGTCCCAGACACTAGTAGAAAGGAGTTCTCTATAAGAAAGACGGATTCTTGGAGCAATGCACGAGAACATGGAGGGACGGCCTTAATAAATAGTTTGAAAAAAATTTGGAAATTCGTGGTAAGGACTATGGAACCAAACTGCTGAGGTCATCGGTTCCTAGGCTTACGCACTACTTAATCTAAAACTAACTTATACTAAGGACAATACACACACCCATGCCCAAGGGAGGACTCAAACCTCCGATGGGGGGGAGCCGCGCGAACCACGACAAGACGTCCTAGACCGCACGGCTACCCCATGCGGCAATAGTTTGAACTAGGATTGAAATTGCACCTGACACGGTGTTTTGTAGGAAATGAGCCTCCCCTTTGATATCATCACGATTTTGAAGGTTCAGATCATGGCGTTTTATTATGATACAGATTTGGGAATGGTATGCATTCCAGCCTGCTGACGATAATCCTAGATCTGTTTTGTTGGATGGTTATTAGTGGGGTGGGTTGAGGAATTATACTGTGATGCGTCCCAAGAGGTTAGGAGAGAGAATGATGACAATAGTGGTAGGATCTGTGTCGGGACCTGTGTGGAGAAGGACAATATGACCATTGAGGATGTTAAAAAGCTGAAGACACCGCTTTGGTAGGTGTGCGGGAATGAAGGTTGAGGTCGGCAGTGATTATGTATGTGGTAAGGGTTCGTTCTATGTGGATTAGGAAATCAAAAAGAATCTGAGTGGTTAGGGTGGGTGTTGATAGTGGAAAAGGTTAACGTGAGTTTTGATAGAAATTGGTGAGGATGAAGTGCTCAATTGGTTCATTTAGTAGTGGTTGGTGTAGAAGGGATATTTCAGAAATGGGCAATGGCCACTTCACCATTGACAGCAGGATTGGATATTAGCAGTGCAATTTAGCATGTAAGAAGACATCTGTACGGAATGGTAGGGTTGGAGAACGGTTTCATTGAGGAGGAGGACTTAGATTTCGTGTTGTCAGTTTATGGATACGAAGATATTTATTGGGAGAGAATGGATATTTTAGTGGACGATATTGTTTGTCTGCCGCGCCATTTTCAGTAAAACAGGGAGGCTTTTGAGGAGTAGGTTTTATGCTGTTGTTTTGAGGTGGTCAAAAATGAAATGGGCATGATTCTGGGAGTAGGTGACGTAAGCGTTGAGATGGAAGATGGAGCAGGTGGCGAGGGTTTCCTGTTTTAGGGTGTGGAGTCTTTTCGAGGGGTGTCTGTTTTGCAGGACTAAGTTTGTGAAACGGATAATATCTTCAATGGTGGCTGTTGGACAGAAGAACTGTGTTTATGTCGAGTGGTGGATCAATTATGCAGATGGGATTGATGAGTTCAGGTTTTTGGCGAGGAAGTTTAGATTTGCACTTGTGAGAGTGGATAGGGTGAGACTGATCGTAGGTTCTGGCGTTATTTGTGGATATGGTTTTGAGTGCAGTTTATGGTTAGATGGTCACTGGATTGGAGGCATCATGATAGCGCGATATGCTTGTGTAATTGTTCGAGATGCTTCTAAAGATTACTTTCAGTGGAAAATTAAGGCCCTATTTTTGACAATTTCGTCGATGGTACTGGGAATTTCTAAGAACACTCTTACTAAGAAGCGCATTATAACTTCTTCTTCTTCTTCTTCTTCCGCTGACACTATATCCCACGATGGAACATGGACTGCTCAATAATTTTCCGCCATTCCTCTCTAGCCTTAGCTGTATACCTCCAGCCAATTCGGGCATCATCTTATCCAACCTCGTCACTTCTCCTCAACCTCAGTCGTCCTCTTGCTCTTTTCCTCCAGGTTAACTGCAGCAGGTTTTCCTTGCACGATCTGTCTCATTGAGTCGTATTACATGTCCAGCCCATCTCAGTCTATACAGCTGTATCAAGCACTATGTGCCCATTCCATCGCATTTCCTGTAGGGTAATTCTGCGTTCCTTTATTTTATCGAGCTGTTTTTGCAGTGTCCTCAGGTCCCCAGCACTGTGTAATGATCTTACATTCCAGATTTCAATAAACACATGATTTTTCGTTTGCCTTTGCCTTTCCCTTTAGCGTTGCTGTGTCGTTGTCCATATCTTCTTTACTTTGAGGTTTCTGAACAGTTTCTTTTATCAGGTTTACTCCTTTAGAGAACTTGGCTATACTACACCTCTGTAGTATTCCCTGCCCTGTGTTGTGGGATACACTTTGTCTGGCTCCTCTGTCAAAACCACTCTGACTTGGGCAACCTTGCAAGCATTGCTCGACTTCGCGACGCACGCAAGCTCTTCCAGCCAACACTTCAAAAATGGTTCAAATGGCTCTGAGCACTATGAGACTTAACATCTGTGGTCATCAGTCCCCTAGAACTTAGAACTACTTAAACCTAACTAACCTAAGGAAATCACACACATCCATGCCCGAGGTAGGATTCGAACCTGCGACCGTAGCGGTCACGCGGTTCCAGACTGAAGCGCCTAGAACCGCACGGCCACACCGGCTGGCCCACCCAACACTGAAGGTGCCTCCAAGAGGCGGTGTCTCCTGGGTGGGAGGTGCATTCTCGCACTGAATGCGTAGTGCCCTCCACACATTGATGCCCGGATGAGAGTTCATTTCACTTCTGATTCCCTTGCCGGTGAAGCAACCTTTTTGGTTACTGCTGTGAAAGTAGGGGCTGGTGTGAAGGCTGTGGTTGTTTTGATGGAGGGTTTGTGAAGGTCGATACGGCTGAATATCCCCCAAAACAGAGGTTAATTGGAGCTAGGGATGACAGGGAATGAGGATTGTTGGTTTTAATCATAATGGAGTCTCTCCTTGTATGAACCATTGAATGTGAGTGGCCGGCCGTCGTAACCGAGCGGTTATAGGCGCTTCAGTCTGGAACCGCGCGACCGCTATGGTCGCAGGTTCGAATCCTGCCTCGGGCTTGGATGTGTGTGATGTCCTTAGGTTAGTTAGGTTTAAGTGGTTCTAAGTTCTAGGGGACTGATGACCTAAGATGTTAAGTCCCATAGCGCTCAGAGCAATTTGAACCATTTTTTTGAATGTCAGTGAAGAGTGACATCTGCCGAGCAAAAAGGATGATCACTCTACTTGGTTTTGTGGTTCTGGGATGATTTTGAGCTTTCTGTCGTCATTATCTGGCAGAGTTAGCAGGTTCCTTTTACTTTCACCCTGACACATGTATTCGGACTTTTGTTAGATTTTGTGACATCACCATGTAATGGTACTTGAATTACGTAACTATTACGGCACCTTACCTGAACCTCTCGATACCAGTAATATTCTACTGTGTTTCTGTTAACTACTTAACATATTTCTGAGAAAACATTCAGATTTGATTTCATTTGTGATACATCGATATGTTTATATCGCAATGATATTATTCTTATGTGTATTCTTTCTTTTGACACTATGATCTTTGACGTACTTGTACCTCTGATTTTCGGGAGCGTAAGCGATTATTAGTTAGTAGTTAGAGTCGGACCTTGAAAAAGTCAAGTCTTGGACGTCATGTTGGAAAGACGCATAACGTAGGCAGCTTATAAAATGTGAACTTTAACAGTGAGTGTGAGGAAGATGTTTTCAAGTATGTTTTGTATTGTGAAGTGATGTTTCGTGTGTTACGTGATATTGCAATAAAAGCAATTAAAAGGAAGTGTAACTTAAATTCGGAGTGCTGATTACTTTTTTTTACATCAGTATTGTGCTAACTTTGAAAGGTTTAATCTTCAAGAATGGTTTGTGAATCGCATCTACAAAACTTTTGAATATCGCAGAATGAAACTTAGGCCTCTTTGCATCCGAGCTTGGAATCATCACCACCTAGATTTTCGACGATTGAGCCATGATTTTACAACGAGACCAGAGTGGGAAACACGAAAAGATGAGTGCTTAGTTTATTCATTATTACATGAAATGACTTTATTAACTGTGCTCTAATGACACCTGCCACATAATAACTATGTTGTTGCCCTAAAATGCACTATTTAGCAGCGTGAGCAGCACCACAATCATTATTAAATTTTGACCTTTGTTGTGGTAGGGTGGTCAGAACACCAGTATCGCCGCACCAGCCACATCATGGCCAGCATTGCAGCCACACCATCACAACGAGTAGCACCAGTGGTGCCAGCCAGAAAACCAGCTATGATGCTTACACTTGTACCAGCAGGTAAATATACCTTATACCTAGTCATCCCACAACCTCCGTTCCAAACTCAAAATAAGCCGTTTGAGTTTGGTGTAGAGGCTGGGGAATGACTGAGTGTAAGGAGTATGTACCTGTTGCTGCTGGTGTAAGCACCGCAGCTGGTGTTGGCCCTACTCCCCCTGACTGTGTGACTGCAGGTGTTGTTGGTGATGCTGTGGCAGATGCTACGACAGCTGGCGGTGATGGTGATAGTGCTGTGTCCTGGGCGGCCAATGGCGCAACTGATGATGCTGAATTCAACGGACAACTGTACCAGCAGTCTGATGGGCTCGCTATGGGCAACCCTTTAGCCGGCATCCTTGCCGACATCTTTATCAATTCCTTGGAGAAAAAGCTGTTTAACCGTGTCTCAGCCACTTCATTAGGTATCCTTTCACACGCAAGATACGTTGATGATATTCTAGTCAACTATAACGGACCCGCCGATAGAACTGATCATATATTTAAACTTTATAACGACCTCCATGAAAAAATTTCTTTCACTATTGAACTCGGAAACGAAAACCGCCAGTTACATTATTTAGACTTGACGCTTACAGTAGAAGACAATAACATCACTTTCAATATTTTTCGAAAAGAAACATATACTGACCAAATGGTGCCTGCTTCCTCTTTTCATAGAAAGTCTCAAAAAATGGCCTTTTTTCACTCTGCCGTCCACCGAGCCACCTCTATACCACTTTAAACAGAAAAGTTTAATGAGGAGATTAATTTACTTAAAACCATAGCAATCAATAATGAATACACGCCTAACATAGTGGACGATACCCTAAAAAAAAAAAAAAACTGTGAGAACTACCACGCTCAACACCTCATGCACTGAAATTAACCCAAAAAAACAAAAAACGATTTTCTATTCCTTTCGTAGGACCCATTTCCTATCGGATTCTTCGCAACAAATACAACTGCAATGTTGCCTTCTCTACTAATAATAATCTGAAGAGAAACTTCATTCATAATTTGAAATCCATTCGCTCCCCTACAGAAAGTTCTGGCGTTTGTAAGATCATCTGCGATACCTGCTCTTCCTATTATATAGGGCAAACTGGACGTGCTTTCACCATCAGATACAAAGAACATCTTTTGAGAAAGAACGACACCAGTCCCCTAAATTCATCCTTTGCCGATCATCTGTTAATTACTGGACACGTGCCTAAAGCCATAGGCGATAGCAATATTCTGCATACCGAAAAGAAGGGGCGTAGGTTAGATGTTTTAGAGGAATTGCAGATTTTCAAACATCTCTCTCGTCATGATGGCCTCATTCTCTACGAACAGCTGCAGCTGCGAAATAAAAACTTTTTCGACAGTATAAAGCCACTACTTGATCTTTGATTCAGATTTCCTCATGCAGTTTACTAGAATGTTGTTTTCCTGTTACATCTTTGCCGTTTTCTTGTATGTCATAACTGACGTTTTCTTCTTTTTTTACGTTACAAAATGTATCTCTGTTTAAAGCAGATAAATATCTAACTTCGTCCTATTATTATTAGTGCTTACGTTACGCCTGAATCAGCTGCATCACAAATTCATGTGTCTAATTTTGAATGTACAGTAGCCTAGTTGTTTCTGCGGCTACTAGATGGCGGTCGTAGCAACACCATGTTTACTTGCCCACACTTTCTAACGTGGGCACCTCAGTCTTGTTGCAATCCTTTTTCATTCAAGTACGACCAGCCCTTAGCAGCTTGCCATCTTGTTGTTGTTGTTGTGGTCTTCAGTCCTGAGACTGGTTTGATGCAGCTCTCCATGCTACTCTATCCTGTGCAAGCCTCGTCATCTCCCAGTACCTACCGCAACCTACATCCTTCTAAATCTGGTTAGTGTATTCATCTCTTGGTCTCCCTCTACGATTTTTACCCTCCACGCTGCCCTCCAGTACTAAATTGGTGATCCCTTGATGCCTCAGAACATGTCCTACCAACCGATCCCTTCTTCTAGTCAAGTTGTGCAACAGATTTCTCTTCTCCCCAATTCTTTTCAATACCTCCTCATTAGTTATGTGATCTACCCATCTAATCTTCAGCGTTCTTCTGTAGCATCACATTTCGAAAGCTTCTATTCTCTTCTTGTCTAAACTATTTATCGTCCATGTTTCACTTCCATACATGGCCACACTCCATACAAATACTTTCAGAAACGACTTCCTTACACTTAAATCTATACTCGATGTTAACAAATTTCTCTTCTTCAAAAACACTTTCCTTGCCAGCCTACATTTTATATCCTCTCTACTTCGACCATCATCAGTTATTTTACTCCCCAAATAGCAAAACTCCTTTACTACTATAAGTGTCTCATTTCCTAATCTAATTCCCTCAGCATCACCCGACTTAATTCGACTACATTCCATTATCCTCGTTTGCTTTTGTTGATATTCATCTTATATCTTCCTTTCAAGACACTATCCATTCCGTTCAACTGCTCTTCCAAGTCTTTTGCCGTCTCTGACAGAATTACAATGTCATCGGCGAATCTCAAAGTTTTTATTTCTTCTCCGTGGATTTTAATACCTACTCCGAATTTTTCTTTTGTTTCCTTCACAGCTTGCTCAATATACAGATTGAATAACATCGGCGATAGGCTACAGCCCTGTCTCACTCCCTTCCCAACCACTGCTTCCCTTTCATGGCCCTCGGTTCTTATAACGGTCATCTGGTTTCTGTACAAATTGTAAATAGCGTTTTGCTCCCTGTATTTTACTCCTGCCACCTTCAGAATTTGAAAGAGAGAATTCCAGTCAACATTGTCAAAAGCTTTCTGTAAGTCTACAAATGCTAGAAACGTAGGTTTGCCTTTTCTTTTCTTTCTTCTAAGATAAGTCGTAAGGTCAGTATTGCCTCACGTGTTCCAATATTTCTACGGAATTCAAACTGATCTTCCCCGAGGTCGGCTTCTACTAGTTTTGCCAGTCTTCTGTAAAGAATTTGCGTTATTATTTTGCAGCTGTGACTTATTAAACTGATAGTTCGGTAATTTTCACATCTGTCAACACCTGCTTTCTTTGGGATTGGAATTATTATATTCTTCTTGAAGTCTGAGGGTATTTCGCCTGTTTCATGCATCTGGCTCACCAGATGGTAGAGTTTTGTCAGGACTGGCTCTCCCAAGGCCGTCAGTAGTTCGAATGGAATGTTGTCTACTCCGGGGGCCTTGTTTCGACTCAGGTGCTTCAGTGCTCTGTCAAGGTCTTCAAACTCTTCATCTTATTGCCATCTTATTGACAACTGTTCGTGACGTCGCCTTTCCGGCTTGGATTTTTTTTAAATGTGACTTGTAGGTACTGCATCTCTTTCCAATCAGTACAAACTTTAATTTTATTAACGTATTACATAGCTAATATGTTTTAGAACATTTAGTTTAATTCTGAAGACGACGCTCATAGCAGCGTCGAAACCTGGTCAATTTTGACTTAACATTTGTGACCGAGGGCTTATTTGTTCTAATATGATGCTGGAGTGTTGTGAAGAGGTCCTGTGAATGTTCAATAGATATTTATTGGTCATGCCGTTGTCCACATAGTAGGTTTTAGACTGTAGGCTGCCGCTGTTTGTTATTGTGGCATCGGTTTGGGCGATGTCCTCATTCTGACAGCTGGATGTGGTGAGAGCGGCTGACAATGAATATACTGGCGACGGCGGTGATCAAAGGCGACAACAGAGCGGTTTTAACTGACACATAGCGAATCTTCAGTTTCCAGGCGCCAAGTGAATCCGAGCCTCGCTGTGTCGTGTCCTGCACAACGCACCTCTACACGTAAAACGACGTCGTAATCAGTACAGATGCTGCCGCTTACAGAGGAAGGCAGTTTGCGTGGGCCGCCTGCGCTCGGGTGTCTGCGTTGTTTGTTGTCGGCAGCGCCCCCAGTCGTCTCCCCTGGCCGCTGCTTTCAGGCGGAGCAGCAGGTGAGGGAAGGGGCTGCCGGCTTAGGAAACACACGCGCGAGGCTTCCCGTCGCCATGGAGACGGCAGATGCAAACAGCCCGGGTCTTCGCAAAGTAATCTGACGTCCGGTCCGGCGGAAGCAATTTTATTCGCAGTCGGCGTCGCCCGAGTCACGTCTCGTCTCTCACCCCCCTGTCTTCCCACGCACGGCCAATTGTTTGCGGAAACCCGCTCCCAGCGGCGCTGCGACGAAAATTCGCGGAACTGAGGTGCTTTGTGAAACATAATCTACGGCGGACACGTCTGCACGAATTTCCGGGTTATCTAGAAACCCATATAAAGTACTCGAGGAACTGGTATTAATGGACAGACGTTGTTCTTTTATTGCAGAAGTTTCTGTATAAATATGAAGCGTAATTCTAAACTATGTTATCACTGAAGTCGCAAACATGTTCCTTGGTAATGAAATATAGGGTGCCGGAAAAAAATAGTACACTGAAAGGTCTCTGTTGGATTCCTTTCATGTTAATTTCTTAAATCTGTTGACATTTACGGCCTACATTCCACTTCTAAATTTACTGTGGTGTTCCTGACTATCTGGGAGGAGACTGAGCAGTGGTACGTGTTACTTTTACGCATATCAAGAACAATCTGTCACACTATTAGACTTTAAAACACAGTTTATATGTAATTCATGTCACACAGTCGCATATGGAACCTACATCCGCTTTCTTTTATATACTGTATATGATAAGATACTGTCATCCCCATTCCCTTCTGTGTGAAAGGATGAATGAGCAAATGTATTTCTAGTTGCATGCTGGATGGTAGCAGTAAGTACTGCATCTTTTTCCAGTCAGTACAAACTTTAATTTTATTAATGTATTATATACTTAATATGTTTTAGAAGACGACGCTTATAATAGCGTCGAAACCTGGTCAATTTTGACTTAATATTTGCGACCGAGGGCTTATTTGTTCTAATATAATTCTGACACGGTGGTTCAAAAATGGTTCAAATGGCTCTGAGCACTATGGGACTTAACATCTGTGGTCATCAGTCCCCTAGAACTTAGAATTACTTAAACCTAACTAACCTAAGGACATCACACACATCCATGCCCGAGGCAGGATTCGAACCTGTGACCATAGCGGTCACGCGGTTCCAGACTGAAGCGCCTAGAACCGCACGGCCACACCGGCTGGCTCTGACACGGTCACTGCACGGTCACTAAACCTTAGCAGCTATGTTCAAAGTTTAATATCATTATGTCCTATTCGATAAGAAAGTTGATATTCATTGCGAAGGCGTGTGAAATGTTGTGGAAGGACGTGCGTTGTCATAATTATCGGTGTACTGTTGTCATAGATAAAATTATGTACATATACTAAGTTAAGTAACTAATAAAGAAATTGAAGTAATAAGTCCTTAGAAATAAATAACTAGAGACTGCACAGATGTTATCATGAAAAATCAATGCTTCTAATTAACAAAATTGCAATCTAAAGATCCAGTAACCTTAGGCCTCACTACCTTGAGAAACAGCTTAAAAGTTATTGCCAAGGGATGTATTTTCATTTGTTATTTATTTTTATGTCTTCCTCTGTAATTAATATTCTTCGTAATTACATTTGTAATTAACTCTCCAATTGTTTACATCTCACAGTTTTCCAATTTCCAGAATGTGAGGCCTTATTTGGACGTTCGGTGTATTAAATTTGATAAAGTACGAGCTCTGTACTGCCATTACATGTTAGTAACCAAATCCAAACAGTAATTAATTACGTAACTAAAAATAATACGAGAGACATTATTGTAATTAAAGTTAAGATCACTTTCTTATGGAAAACAAAAGATATTACAATAAAATATTGTCATTGACTATTGTATTTTATACCTTATTGGGCTGTAACATCAGTTTCTTTACGTTTTGTAAATTTCAACTGTAACCTCAAAATTGTACAAAATTAATAATGCTTTATTTTGGAAGCTATTGTTAAAATTCTATATAAAGCGGTGGAGCAATGCTGCGACGAGTCAGTTTTATAGTTACTTTTGGAAGTCAAAGAGATCGGTGAAGTCTGTCCGTGTTTCGTTTACATGACGAGTGTTCAGTTCCGACGTCAATTGACGTGAATAAATTTGGTGAAGGATGAAAATTTCGCATTCATTCATCAAAGGGCCAGGCAGGAGAAACTTAAGTTAAGTAACATTCAACATGAATCGTTACAATGTCGAATATGGCAGTGTGTAGGCGGGCATTACTTTATGGGAACAGCGCATCACCTTCCTGTTGCCCAAAAGGACGGGTTTAACAACTTCGTGCACGTACTGAGCGCTGGTTAGCGTCTACATCTACATCTACATCTACATTTATACTCCGCAAGCCACCCAACGGTGTATGGCGGAGGGCACTTTACGTGCCACTGTCACTACCTCCCTTTCCTGTTCCAGTCGCGTATGGTTCGCGGGAAGAACGACTGCCGGAAAGCCTGCGTGCGCGCTCTAATCTCTCTAATTTTACATTCGTGATCTCCTCGGGAGGTATAAGTAGGGCGAAGCAATATATTCGATACCTCATCCAGAAACGCACCCTCTCGAAACCTGGACAGCAAGCTACACCGCGATGCAGAGCGCCACCCTTGCAGAGTCTGCCACTTGAGTTTGCTAAACATCTCCGTAACGCTATCACGCTTACCAAATAACCTTGTGACGAAACGCGCCGCTCTTCTTTGGATCTTCTCTATCTCCTCTGTCAAACCGACCTGGTACGCATCCCACACTGATGAGCAATACTCAAGTATAGGCCTAACGAGCGTTTTGTAAGCCACCTCCTTTGTTGATGTACTACATTTTCTAAGGACTCTCCCAATGAATCTCAACCTGGCACCCGCCTTACCAACAATTAATTTTATATGATCATTCCACTTCAAATCGTTCCGTACGCATACTCCCACATATTTTACAGAAGAAACTGCTACCAGTGTTTGTTCCGCTATCGTATAATCATACAATAAAGGATCCTTCCTTCTATGTATTCGCAATACATTACATTTGTCTATGTGAAGGGTCAGTTGCCACTCTCTGCACCAAGTGCCTATCCGCTGCAGATCCTCCTGCATTTCGCTACAATTTTCTAATGTTGCAACTTCCCTGTATACTACAGCATCATCCGCGAAAAGCCGCATGGAACTTCCGACACTATCTACTAGGTCATTTATATATATTGTGAAAAGCAATGGTCCCGTAACACTCCCCTGTGGCACGCCAGAGGTTACTGTAACGTCTGTAGACGTCTCTCCATTGAGAACAACATGCTGTGTTCTGTTTGCTAAAAACTCTTCAATCCAGCCACACAGCTTGTCTGATATTCCGTAGGCTCTTACTTTGTTTATCGGTGACAGTGTGGAAGTGTATCGAACGCTCTTCCCGAAGTCAAGGAAAATAGCATCTACCTGGGAGACTGTATCTAATATTTTCTAGGTCTCATGAACAAATAAAGCGAGTTGGGTCTCACACGATCGCTGTTTCCGGAATCCATGTTGATTCCTATAGAGTAGATTCTGGGTTCCCAGAAACGACATGATACGCGAGCAAAAAACATGTTCTAAAATTCTACAACAGATCGACGTGAGAGATATAGGTCTATAGTTTTGCGCATCTGCTCGACGACCATTCTTGAAGACTGGGACTACCTGTGCTCTTTTCCAATCATTTGGAACCTTCCGTTCCTCTAGAGACTTGCGGTACACGGCTATTAGAAGGGGAGCAAGTTCTTTCGCGAATCGAATTGGTATCCCGTCAAGTCCAGTGGACTTTCGTCTGTTGAGTGGTTCCAGTTGCTTTTCTATTCCTTAGACTTATTTCGATGTCAGCCATTTTTTCGTTTGTGTGAGGATTTAGAGAAGGATTTGCAGTGCGGTCTTCCTCTGTGAAACAGCTTTGGAAAAAGGTGTTTAGTATTTCAGCTTTACGCGTGTCATCCTCTGTTTCAATGCCATCATCATCCCGAAGTGTCTGGATATGCTGTTTCGAGTCACTTACTGATTTAACGTAAGATCAGAACTTCCTAGGATTTTCTGTCAAGACGGTACATAGAATTGTACTTTCGAATTCACTGAACACTTCACGCATAGCCCTCCTTATCCTAACTTTGACATCGTTTAGCTTCTGTTTGTCTGAGAGGTTTTGGCTGCGTTTAAACTTGCAGTGAAGCTGTGTTTGCTTTCGCAGTAGTTTCCTAACTTTGTTGTTGAACCACGGTGGATTTTTCCCGTCCCTCACAGTTTTACTCGCCACGTACCTGTCTAAAACGCATTTTACGATTGCCTCGAATTTTTTCCATAAACACTCAACATTGTCAGTGTCGGAACAGAAATTTTTGTTTTGATCTGTTAGGTAGTCTGAAGTCAGCCTTCTATTACTCTTGCTAAACAGATAAACCTTCCTCCCTTTTTTATATTTCTATTTACTTCCATATTCAGGGATGCTGCAACGGCCTTATGATCACTGATTCCCTGTTCTGTCGAAAAGTTCGACACTGAGCACTCAGCTGTGGAGGAGGACAGTAATTAAACTTACCGTCAGCTTAATCAGTCTTCTGTTCAAGCCCAGAATTACACAACTACCTTTTAAACGTAGTTTCGGGATCATTAGTTATCCGTGTTGTTGCTTTATACAGTTAAGGTGGCCAGTCCCTATACCAGCTACTACGCCAGCTTCTACCGGTTGCGTACCCTCTCGCTTGAGATAACATGGATAAATGAATGCCTTTCTGTCTTCAGTAACCCAAGGAGGCAGGACACAGATTACGGGTGAGGATATGGGATCTGGATATGATAAGATGTTGTACTCTTTCTTCAGATATATTATGACCTAACAGATATTCTTCAAAAGGTTTCTTTCGTTGATGTAAATAACCATGGTAATCGGCGGAACCATGCCTCATATGAAACTTTCTTCGTGATTAGTTTCTGTCTTACTTAACCCTCGCAATACTAAGAGGGGGGGGGGGGAGGAGGGGGGATACTTTGTGCTCACCTCTGGAAAATACTGTATCCTAGTCACTTACATTGAATATTAAAATTTTGAAAAAGTCTTTATTGTTTTTAATAAATTCTTCTACCATATTCCATATATATATATATATATATATATATATATATATATATATATATATATATATTTACCGTGAGCTTACTCAGTCTTCTGTTCAGGCTCAGAATTACACAACTACCTTTTAAACGTACTTGTGAAGTAACTGTCCTTTTCTTAAAATTTCAAATAAATGGCCATCGTCTTGCAATAAGTACTTCTTCCGTTCCAGTAGAACGGTGATACATCGCTTAGTTAAAATTCTATCGGCTATAGCTATATATATTAAATTTTTCAGTTGAACTTAACCCAGAAGTATGTCTCATTAGTAAATGTCACTATGTTCCATGAATATCGTATTCAGTATCTTTAGGTTCATAGCCTTACATAGACATCAGTAGCCCTTTAAAAAGTAATTTGAAGGTAAAACCCAACAATAATGAATTACATTTGTATTTTTAAGCTTTTTGTGGCGTTCAAGAAGTCGTTAGTATACGTTATTGAAAGTAATTTGATATTCCTAAGAATGTGCTACAAGGATCCTATTTGAACAGTATGTTGTTATTATAATTCAACAACAGTAACTATTTTTATTACTTTACTTATATTTTTAGGGTTGGCGTAAAGTTTCCCGCCCCCTTGGTAAAGCACAATATGAAAAATACATTGGTTCAAAAATGGCTCTGAGCACTATGGGACTTAACTTCTAAGGTCATCAGTCTCCTAGAACTTAGAACTACTTAAACCTAACTAACCTACAGGCATCACACACATCCATGCCCGAGGCAGGATTCGAACCTGCGACCGCGGCGGTAGCGCGGTCCCAGACTGTAGTGCCTAGAACCGCTCGGCCACCACAGCCGGCAATACATTGGTATTGCTAGGGTTAAAGAAAAATCGGTTCCAGTTTCTGCTTATATATAGCAGGCTCATTCAGTCTGCCTAGTTGAGAAGTAACTGTCCTTTTCTTAAAATTTCAAATAAATGGCTATCGTCTTGCAATAACTACTTCTTCCGTTCCAGTAGAACGGTGATAAATCGCTTAGTTAAAATTCTATAGGCTATAGCTACTCTTTAACAGCTTTACTGCGTGACATCCGAAGTACCACTTTAAAGATCTAATCTAATCTACGCCCTTTCATCTCAGTGTGCAAAATGTTTAGATGCGTGATTTGTAATCAGAAGGTGGTCGGCAAAAGACGAATTTTGCGTGCTAGTACCATTTTTATTCTTGAAAGATGTTCCTTGTATCCGACTGTAAAGGCACATTCTGTTTGTCCTATGTAGCAAGAAGAGCAGCTGTGGCAAATAACCTTATAGACACCGGAGTTTTCCAAAGGGGAGCGGGTCGATTTTAAATTATGAATAATTTTTTTTCAAACTATTATTGATTGAAAGGAGACATTACAGTTGTCTTTGCAACAATGTAATGTTCACCTGCCCACAATTGTTAACGTAGCCGCTTCAGTGTGATGCTACCGCAGCTCGACATGTGTGAGCAGTCCATAGTGGCTTGCGTTCTCTGCTTTCTGTTTTAAAATTTTGTGAATAAAGCTCTATCGCTTGATATTTATTTTATACGTGACATGTAAGTACTATGCCTGCTAATCAGTACTTAACCCTTTCGTGAGCCGTGGGAAACATGCTTCCCACTACAATGGGAATTCACAGTTCCAACCTCTGTACGGTGCTACCACCTAGTGAACAGTATAGGGTACTACTTCCAATCGGAAGTTTCCGCCGTTTTTGCTGTACCTTTGCGCAGAGGCATTGAGTGTTTCTCTGTAGATGAGCCTTTCAGTGCTGTTTGCGTGACATTTTGTGATTATTTTCCTCAAAGCTATAGTATAAGTTAAAAACTTCTGATTTACCAAAATTTATGAAGGAAAACGTAAAATTTGAACTAGGAGAATTCCAGTTTGAAACCAAAGGAGCCATTTGTGCAGTAAAATGGATGGATAACCGTCCAGTCACTTTCCTGTCCTCAATTCATGACCCATGAGAAACAGCCACAGTGGAAACGAAAAACAAGGATGGGACTAGTACAGAGATTTCTTGTCCTGAAGTTGTGGCAGAATACAACAAAATAATGGGTGGTGTCGATAAGTTTGATCAATTACGAGAAAGGTATGCTATTGGCAGACGTGCTGTAAAATGGTGGCACAGAATATTTTATTTCATGGTGGAAGTTGCTGCAGTGAACAGTTTTATCCTGTGGAAAATAAGTAAAAGAGAAAGTGGACAGCATGATCAGCTCACATACAGGATCCATCTAGCCAGACAATTGATCACTGGCTTCTCATCCCAAAAAAAGGCATGGACAAATACCTGTCTTTCTGGCAAAAAGGAGTAAAGTACCTGAAGATTTTCGTCATGTGGCTGTAGGGGAGCACCGACCCATTTTAGGAGAAACCTACTGGACGTGCCGTCATTGTAGTACCAAAGCTGCGGAAAAGAGCACTCGCTGTGTTTGTACATATTGTCAAATACCACTTTGCATAGACCCATGTTTCAGAAAATTTCATGGCAAGTAATTGTGAACAATCATTGTAACAAGAGAAGTAAATTTATAAAATAAATATGACATATATTGAAAAAGTTGTTTTTGTCATTTAACTCCAAGGAAGGGCAGTGGGAGGAATACATCCCACCTTCTTGTGTGACCTCACTTCCACAGTTGTAGCAAATTTGATATTTGTGTATGATAAATATACCTATCTGTTAACTACTAACTGCTCTCCATTCATTAAAAAAACTGCTCAATAATTTTGCCCACGAAAGGGTTAAAGAATTATCCTAGAACTTTGTACTTATGTTATAGGCCAGTTTAAATGTTTTATTTCTGATGAAGGCAGTTTTAGTAGTCGCCGAAACCTAGGTCAAAAAGACATCATTTTTGCGACCGACGGCTGTTATTGCTTTAATTTTACTCTGTAACGGTCGCTGACAACGCAGCCATGTTTAAAACATTAAAATTTTTGCATAATATTATCTTTTATGGATGCGCGTAGGTTTTTGTACAGGCAATTGCTACTTTGCTTGGTCTCAGTCATTGCTTCCTTCTCGTTACCTCAGCATAATGGCACCATTTCACGAGCCAGTTGATGACGAGGAAGCAGAGACGTACGTGTGGCCAACCGCTGATTGTGATTTTGGCTTAGTGCATGCGGAACCCATACACTCGATGTCTGAAACTTCCTCACTGCATGCAAATATGGTACGATGGTGGAATGATCACAGTTCATCACATTTACCAGTTCTCGAGTGCAATGATGTTGATCATTGTCGATTAAGGCGTTTAAACTATCTTCATCAAAAGCTGAACGTCTTCTTGTACGTAGAGGGTCAATAATGTCAAAACGATTCTCCTTAAAACGAGAAAATCATTTTCTTGCCGCTCTCTGTCGAATGACATTATTCCTATACACGGTGCACAAGCTTATGGCATTCTCCGCTCCTGCTGCCCCTCTGTTGAATTCCAATAAATGAATATGTCCGTTATGTTACGATTTCGCAACATGGTACTCCATTTTCTAGTGCCCACAACTCAGCTCCATTTATTATTTCCAAATAAAAAAACTGACAATACCTAAACACAAACAGCAACAATGAGCTAGAAATAGAAATGACAATCGGTAAATGAAACCATACCAAACGGAAAAGCAATGCGGCAAAATGCTACGAACTCCTGCACCAACCTAACAGTTGCCTTCGTTCTAGCGAGCAATTTGAGTCTAAAATTTTATGTACAGGGTGATCAAAAAGTTACCGTTCGAAACCAGTACAGCCGAGAATCGCTATGCCACTCAGATAAAATCGACGGGGCAGTGAGTCAATCATTCCACCAACATACCAGACTGGAAATACCCATTTGTTAAAACACCGTATTCTGCTGCGTGAAGAAGTCCATAACAGCCTGCTGCACATCCTCGTTCGACAAGAATCGTAGACCCTTCTGTTGTGTTGGCAGAAGAGCCAACACCGTATTATTAGTGGAGGCCGAAATGCACGCGTTTTAGCTCACGCAGGCTGGCGTGAGGAGGGAAGAACTACACTGACGAGAGGTCTGGAACATGACAGGGAATTAGAATTCAGAAAGCGGACGTAATTAGTTTGATACTGAATTTTAATCCATTAATGATGAACGTCGCTCTTGACGGTACATGATTCACAATATTATCTGTTCAGAATACATTCATAGTAACTGAATATGGCGCCTTGCTAGGTCGTAGCAAATGACGTAGCTGAAGGCTATGCTAAACTGTCGTCTCTGCAAATGAGAGCGTATGTAGACAGTGAACCATCGCTAGCAAAGTCGGCTGTACAACTGGGGCGAGTGCTAGGGAGTCTCTCTAGACTAGACCTGCCGTGTGGCGGCGCTCGGTTTGCAATCACTGATAGTGGCGACACGCGGGTCCGACGTATACTAACGGACCGCAGCCGATTTAAAGGCAACCACCTAGCAAGTGTGGTGTCTGGCGGTGACACCACGCCTTCAAGACCTTTTCTAGGGGAACGAAGCCGTGGCTCCGCTTGTTGCATCGTTCTACAAAGGTGGCTTCCGACAGAAATGCTGCCCCATACACATTTCTCATTCTGCAATGGATGTCTACCGATGGCTTAGCTTCGGGGCCAAGAAAAGAACACTCTCAGTGGCACCTGCACACGATTGTTCAGCACTTAATAAATGTACAGAGTGTTAATCCGTATTGAATTGCACTCTCGAAGCCACCTACTAGGTTTCGATGATCGATTCAATAGAATGAATAGTACTGACCTGATATGGATCTGATTCAGACTGTTAATTTTTAACTAATGTAAAGCTTTGATATTGCCTGTAGGAACCCCCCCCCCCCACCCTAATGAATTAACAAGAAGTGAATATTGAGGAACAGATACAAAGCAGTGTACAGTGATCTCCCAAAGTTTGAACGAGTGACAGGTCATAAACTGAATACGTTTTCCTGGGTGTGACAAATGGAAATTCTTATGATGCAAAGCAGACTGCAAATTGGCACACGCAACTTCAGTGTGGCTGTGAACTGGTCTAATAACTTCGAGTGACGAAAATGTGTTTGAACGCCGGACACTCAGTGACCCAGCCATGTTTTCATCCACCAACTCAGATATGGAATATCCTAATGGACAATTTATTGCACTTACTTTGTTCGAATGAAATGCAGTCACACCAGTCTAATTACAAATCACAGATGAATGTACTAAATCAATTCCGACATAAAAGTTTTCTGGGTTTGGTACCGCGTCATAATTAAAAACTCCTGCTGCTATAGAATAACCAACGTCTCCACCTCGATTGGAGCGGCCTTCTTCTGGGTCACCATTACACCCAGAAGAAGGCCACTGCACGTCATAATTAAAAACCACTGCTGCTATAGAAAAACCAACGTTTCGGCCACGATTGCAGCGGCCTTCTTCTGGGTCTAATGGTGACCCAGAAGAAGGCCGCTGCAATCGTGGCCGAAACGTTGGTTTTTCTATAGCAGCAGTGGTTTTTAATTATGACGTGGTACTAAACCCAGAAAACTTTTACAGGGTTATTAGAAATGATTGAAGCGATTTCACAGCTCTACAATAACTTTATTATCTGAGATATTTTCACAATGCTTTGCACACACATACAAAAACTCAAAAAGTTTTTTTAGGCATTCACAAATGTTCGATATGTGCCCCTTTAGTTATTCGGCAGACAGCAAGCCGATAATCAAGTTCCTCCCACACTCGGCGCAGCATGTCTCCATCAATGAGTTCGAAAGCATCGTTGATGCGAGCTCGCAGTTCTGGCACGTTTCTTGGTAGAGGAGGTTTAAACACTGAATCTTTCACATAACCCCACAGAAAGAAATCGCATGGGGTTAAGTCGGGAGAGCGTGGTGACCAAGACATGAATTGCTGATCATGATCTCCACCACGACCGATCCATCGGTTTTCCAATCTCCTGTTTAAGAAATGCCGAACTTCATGATGGAAGTGAGGTGGAGCACCATCCTGTTGAAGGATGAAGTCGGCGCTGTCGGTCTCCAGTTGTGGCATGAGCCAATTTTCCAGCGTGTCCAGATACACGTCTCCTGTAACGTTTTTTTCGCAGAAGAAAAAGGGGTCGTAAACTTTAAACCGTGAGATTGCACAAAACACGTTAACTTTTGGTGAATTGCGAATCTGCTGCGCGAATGCGTGAGGATTCTCTACCGCCCAGATTCGCACATTGTGTCTGTTCACTTCACCATTAAGAAAAAAATGTTACTTCATCACTGAAAACAAGTTTCGCACTGAACGCATCCTCTTCCATGAGCTGTTGCAACCGCGCCGAAAATTCAAAGCGTTTGACTTTGTCATCGGGTGTCAGGGCTTGTAGCAATTGTAAACGGTAAGGCTTCTGCTTTAGCCTTTTCCGTAAGATTTTCCAAACCGTCGGCTGTGGTACGTTTAGCTCCCTGCTTGCTTTATTCGTCGACTTCCGCGGGCTACGCGTGAAACTTGCCCGCACGCGTTCAACCGTTTCTTCGCTCACTGCAGGCCGACCCGTTGATTTCCCCTTACAGAGGCATCCAGAAGCTTTAAACTGCGCATACCATCGCCGTATGGAGTTAGCAGTTGGTGGATCTTTGTTTAACTTCGTCCTGAAGTGTCGTTGCACCGTTATGACTGACTGATGTGAGTGCATTTCAAGCACGACATACGCTTTCTCGGCTCCTGTCGCCATTTTGTCTCACTGCGCTCTGGCGGCAGAAACCTGAAGTGCGGCTTCAGCCGAACAAAACTTTATGAGTTTTTCTACGTATCTGTAGTGTGTCGCGACCATATGTCAATAAATGGAGCTACAGTGAATTTATGAAATCGCTTCAATCATTTGTAATAGCCCTGTATGTCGACTGACACTGGCCACAGAAGCCTACGCAATTATATAAATCAATTCCCTTCGAGCTAGCGTTGAAAGAATCAAATTTCCACACCAATGATGAACTTGATTCCTGATCATTCCACACCCTTCCTGTATCACGAAGATGACCATCACATGCAACCCACCATATTCTCCATCAAACTCCGATTCACTGCGTGTTCCACCGTACACCGATGTCCTACTGTTACAAACACTCAACAGCGATGTTGTTAACTATTGCACCTACCTGTTCACCAGCATATGTATCTCACATAACACTTATAACAAGACGTACAAACCGTGGACACTACTGAACTATCTAAGAATCACAGTTTAATAAAGATATACACTCTAGCAGGATTACTTGTATCCTCATGATTACCTGGGACACACTTTCATTTTGCTTTCATTGTTTAAAATAGCATCAAATGATTGCAATACGTTACTCGAAGAGCTGTAGGTCAATCAAGTAATGTAAACCGAAGTTGATCGAGCTTTGGTCGCGCATTTCCATGGTTTCCCTTTCGACGCATTGCCAAATGGTAAGCTTGTAATTCTTCAATAGTATCTACGTTTACACTAGCAGCTCATGGCGTATATACGTACTGGGTGCAAAATATTTATTTCGTGACGTTGGTAAAATTCGGTTAGCCTGTGGTAATTCACTACCAGTGGTGGTAATGATCATAAGATAATCTGCAGTTGCAAATAAAACAGTTTTGATTTTCACTATGGTTTCCATTTCGCGACCTATCGTTCCTTACTTTCCGAATAGGCCTCGTATAATTTCGACCTTGAGGCCAGAAACTTGCTCAATTTCACAGCTGGATGCCTGATTTTAATGCTATGCTGTCATCGGTTGGCGAGGGGACGGGGTAGGCTAAAGTGGTGGTGAAAGGGTGGAAAGGAAAAGGGTAGGAGGCATGATTACATAATGCATTCAAGTTCGTTGTAACTGCTCCAGGAATTTTTCAATGTGATAATTAAAACTTGTTGGTAGATACACCAGGTATTTTGTAGCTACATGTAAATGTTTCTGTTAACGGCTGAAGCAGAAGTGTACTCGCTACACATATAATTTATTGCTGACAGAATCGAGTAACTGCACTCAGTTGCTGGCAATGTGCTTTGAATAAACTTATGTGTTTGTCGTGTCCAGAGGAAAACATATGGTATATTTGTAGTGGCGATTTATTGGGATTTTTATTGCCGTGGATTCTTAACTGCAAAATCGTCACGGAGATGCTGAGAGAGAAATATTCCAGTCTGCTGCTAAAGCCATGGCACACACTTCAAGAATGCGTCTTCATAGATAACTCGAGTGGTAAACTACCTAAATTGAAGCTCTGATAATTTTTTGAAATTTTTGGGCTTTCATCAAGTAAAAGCAATGTCAGAAAAGTTACTTCTTTAATCATTTTTGAACTCTTTTATAATTATATTATATTACTTGATCCATGTAAATTGAAACATAAATTTGCTCCAGGATATCCATTTGGCAGTAAAGTTCACTTTACTTCTCTTCACGAGCACTACATAACAATATTTCTAAACGTAATTACAGTCGTGTCACAGAATTTTAATATCTACACACTATATTTCAATATTCCTTACAGAGTTATTTTTGGGCATGTTTAATAATGATTGTATGAATGGTTTTCTGTTGGTATCTAATGTTTTGTTACGTATATGCTGTGCTAGAAGCCATCAAATCATTGACCAGTCTTCTATTTACTATATGAACGAAGTTTTTTCTCTAATTTCTATTTCAAAATTGTGCCCACGAGGACAGAGTGGTCCTACTATGTGTGCTTGTAAAGTTTCCTTTATGATGTGATGCTGGCAACAGACATGCTCATGGCCATTATTCCTAGTTACAGAGAGTATATAAGTAGTAAATCATGACGGCGACATTAAAAACTTTCATACCTTACTAATTGTACTAAATGTAATTCAGAACGCTAATAATAAATGAAATCATTATTGCATACGCTGGGCATTATAGTCATCGTATGATATAAGTTCTCTGGGAGTACTGGACAATCTCAGAAATGCCAGTACACTCCTAGTCTCGAGAAAAGGAAAAATTCTGACTTCGACTTCTCGTAATAGAGAGGGCAAGATGATGTAGAAAAGGCCAACCACACAGGGACACAGTACCTTCCAGGACAGGGAGATGCCCCCGGAAAGGTGCAGATGACTTATTATCGTCACCCTTGGCATGCACCAACTGTAGTAATTCATTCAGATCCCCACTGTTTCTTCGAGAAAACTTATGCCTACTTCTTTATTATCTTTATATGCCCCATCCATTTGTTTATTCACATTCACGAACTCCTCCAGATGTGGTGTTTGTCTCCGTGTGTGTAGCAGTAAATCAGTATCAACCATTTTGTGTGCAGGGGATAATGTGACCTGTACATGACAGGATTCTCTCCACTTGAAGATTGTTTCTTGAAAGTTTTAGACATCCTGTAACCTATATCGATGCATATCGTTTTACTTTCGTTTCTCAAACTTTTTGTCAAGGACAAAAGTGTGTTATTCAGGTATTAGATCAAAGAATGAGTAGAAATTTTGAACAGCCCGTATTTCCAATTACACACTTTATGTTTCTATGTTTATAAGAAGTTTTGACTATTGTTGCTTGTTATAGCTTTTATCAGAGAAAAGTAGTACATTATCTTAGACTTGTTTGGACACCCTATATGTTACAAGTATTATTAGCTATAATGTCACTGAGCAATTTTATACTGATCTCACATTGGATTTATAAACAATTGTAATCCAGGAAAATTTTGCTTATGTTTGCACTCCACGTTCCTTGGTGCTCCAAGGGTTAAATGTTCAAACGTGTGTGGCTTCCTAAGGGACCAAACTGCATAGATCGTCGGTCCCTAGACTTACACACTACTTAAACTAACTTATGCTATGAACAACACACACACCCATGCCCGAGGGAGGACTCGAACCTCCGGTGGGAGTGGAAGGGTTAAATCACACACCAAACAATACATTAATAGTCATTTTCCATATACCAATCACACTGTCAGAATAACAACAGTTCATTAACACTTTCTCTAAGTACAACAAAGGATGACATAAAACGAACAATCAACACTGAATACTAATGAAACATTATTTTGCTTATAACACTCAAAGTTATGTAAGTTTCAGTTTTCAGGAAGTGATTACTAGTTTCAACAGATTGACATTATTATTTTCTAAAATGAAGAATAACCGCCTTCAGTCACAAACGTGATTTTATTTCAATGCACAATGGATTTCGAGCACTGGGAGCTCTTCTTCTGGTACATTGACGGTATACATGGATTATTTTTCTTTATTTAGGTTAACCCTGGTCCTGGTGAGATAATAGAATATTAGAAAGTGGAAGGATTGTGAATTAAAATTCGCAAAACTAATACAAATCGAAAAATAACTCACTACTTCTGTTGGTGGATACCTGAATGTACAGTATGTATACACATACTTATGTACATACATACATTTTCGTTCTACAGTAAATTTTGAAAGCACATGCGAAAACAAGCCACAGTATTTCAGATGTAAATATACTATATTTCTACAGATACCCAGGTGTTATTATTTCAAAGGAAGTAAAATGATTTGTTATACAGCATATCATTCACAAAATAAATATTTGTGAATATCTCAAATGTGCATTATGTTATCAAATAGTTGCACTATTAAATAATTGTTTCCTTAGAAAAACAAACTTTTAAAATTACCGAATAATATGTGACTGCTAAACTTAGTTTGTTCATTCGGCATGTTTGCAGAAGATTTTACTTTGAGTAACATTTATTTCTAATTGTTCTAATAAATCAATTTTTTGCAGTGGTTTTCAGTAGATTCTACTTTTTGTAACATTATTTCTAAATGCTCTAATACATCAAGTTTTTTCCATGGATCTCTTTGTGGTGTACAGTTAAACTGTTGTGGATGTCACTTAGTCTGTATCTGTTAAATACACTCCTGGAAATTGAAATAAGAACACCGTGAATTCATTGTCCCAGGAAGGGGAAACTTTATTGACACATTCCTGGGGTCAGATACATCACATGATCACACTGACAGAACCACAGGCACATAGACACAGGCAACAGAGCATGCACAATGTCGGCACTAGTACAGTGTATATCCACCTTTCGCAGCAATGCAGGCTGCTATTCTCCCATGGAGACGATCGTAGAGATGCTGGATATAGTCCTGTGGAACGGCTTGCCATGCCATTTCCACCTGGCACCTCATTTGGACCAGCGTTCGTGCTGGACGTGCAGACCGCGTGAGACGACGCTTCATCCAGTCCCAAACATGCTCAATGGGGGACAGATCCGGAGGTCTTGCTGGCCAGGGTAGTTGACTTACACCTTCTAGAGCACGTTGGGTGGCACGGGATACATGCGGACGTGCATTGTCCTGTTGGAACAGCAAGTTCCCTTGCCGGTCTAGGAATGGTAGAACGATGGGTTCGATGACGGTTTGGATGTACCGTGCACTATTCAGTGTCCCCTCGACGATCACCAGTGGTGTACGGCCAGTGTAGGAGATCGCTCCCTACACCATGATGCCGGGTGTTGGCACTGTGTGCCTCGGTCGTATGCAGTCCTGATTGTGGCGCTCACCTGCACGGCGCCAAACACGCATACGACCATCATTGGCACCAAGACAGAAGCGACTCTCATCGCTGAAGACGACACGTCTCCATTCGTCCCTCCATTCACACCTGTCGCTACACCACTGGAGGCGGGCTGCACGATGTTGGGGCGTGAGCGGAAGACGGCCTAACGGTGTGCGGGACCGTAGCCCAGCTTCATGGAGACGTTTGCGAATGGTCCTCGCCGATACCCCAGGAGCAACAGTGTCCCTAATTTGCTGGGAAGTGGCGGTGCAGTCCCCTACGGCACTGCGTAGGATTCTAAGGTCTTGGCGTGCATCCGTGCGTCGCTGCAGTCCGGTCCCAGGTCGACGGGCACCTGCACCTTCCGCCGACCACTGGCGACAACTTCGATGTACTGTGGAGACCTCACGCCCCACGTGTTGAGCAATTCGGCGGTACGTACACCCGGCCTCCCGCATGCCCACTATACGCCCTCGCTCAAAGTCCGTCAGCTGCACATACGGTTCACGTCCACGCTGTCGTGGCATGCTACCAGTGTTAAAGACTGCGATGGAGCTCCGTATGCCACGGCAAACTGGCTGACTCTGACGGCGGCGGTGCACAAATGCTGCGCACCTAGCGCCATTCGACGGCCAACACCGCGGTTCCTGGTGTGTCCGCTGTGCCGTGCGTGTGATCATTGCTTGTACAGCCCTCTCGCAGTGTCCGGAGCAAGTATGGTGGGTCTGACACACCGGTGTCAATGTGTTCTTTTTTCCATTTCCAGGAGTGTACATGTGGTTGGCTATTGTGGGTTTTTTCAAAGTGGTTAAATCTAAAAGCATCAGTGTTTGTATCATATGTGGAAAGTTCTTTCTGTTTTGCCTATGTTAAATGCAGGGCAGCTGTTACATCGTAATTGATATATTCATGTCCTGTTATTTGGTGTATTTGTTTACTGTGTGAGGTAAGTGGTGTCCAAGTTTGTGGTTTGTGGGAATTCTGTTTTAATATTGGCATTTCTACAGAAGTTGGCAATTTTTTGTGATGCTGTGCCTGAACTGGGAATTTTTGTGATGAAATGTTGTAGGGAAGCAGCATACTAACGCCTTGTAACATTCACATCAGTCTTTCCATTTTGTGCCAGCCTAGTCGGCTATAACAAGCTCTGACATTATAAATATTGCACAATACTTTAAAATGAAGTAAATAACCTAAAACGTTTCTAGCATGTCAGGAGTAATACAAAATCAATATGTGTTGGATATCAGTTCAATAACTTTAATCATTTTCGAAATTTGGATGTTTTTCTGTAAAATTCATTGGGGCAACAGAAAAGAGCAAGAAACTTAAAAATTTATATTTAGATTCCTTTTTCATACTAATTTAGTAGAAACAGTATTCTGGATCTCACAAATTAAAATTTTAGTTGAAATTCATGATTTTCTGGTTTTTGTCTTAGAAATTAAGAAAGCAAGATAGATTAAGTAGGCGAATAAATAAAGATAAGATGTTTAAATTTAAGTAGAAGGGAGATCCACTATAATCATAAAAATATGAGAAGTTTCAACAGAATAACTATAAAACTATAGCGATAGTGTATCTCCAAAGGGCAAGTTCAGAGCTCGTCTACTGCGTGTAATTAAATTAATTATCTCGCCCAAAATATTTGACCTAGCCACGTCAGACTTTTATTATGATTACTTACCTGTGTGCTGATTGCACATTTAAATTGAGAGCTTCATCGTCCATCAGCAAAGGAAGCAATGATTTATTTGATAACTTAAAGTGGTGTATTACTAGCCCAGCGGCTAGTCGGGAGAGCAGATTTGATCAGGCGTTCCCTTAGCCATCCGCACCGCGGCTTTATGTGTAAGAACGCTGCGCGAGACAAAAAGGGCCCCATTCTCTCCCGACGCTGATTAGCGCACCACCTGTACCGGGAGTCGTGTCGCGTCGGTATCGTTGATATAAACAGCCTCGGATGCAGTAATAAGTTACTCGGGATACGCGTAACCATGAAATCGTTTTCGACTGAAGTGTTAATTTTGGGATGACGTTAATGATCTATCTTTAGTTTGCGTATGTCGTATTTTCACTTGCCGCTGCAGGACAGATGTTCTACCATTATTAGCGTGGCGTTTGATGAACATTATCATCAAATTATGGCGAGCATTCACTTAAACATTTAATTTGAACAGTTCTAGTTGCATCAGCCCATTAGGCTCTGAACTGCTCTGGCAGTTGGATTGTGTGGATTCTTTTTGGTCTGTGACTTTCAGAATATAGTGAACATTTTAGAGAGAATGGTTTTTGATTATGAATCCCAGACAATCTCCTAATTCCTGAGAGCTATAAGCTGTAGCTATAAATGTATTTCTCAGATGAAGTGGCCACTAGGAATTCTAATTACAGGCTTCACGTTTTGCTAATCACTTTCTGGTTGCCAATATTGTAATTAGAGAGCCAGTGTTGAGAACAGCAACCAACAGTATTAAATAAATAATAGGAACATTAACAATTATTCCACCCACCGCCCCACAATGTGTTGTGCCACTTGTTATTCTTGTAGTGTTTCTGTTGTTTGCGTTGGCCTGTACTTTATTGGATAGTTTGTCAATCGACGTTTATGAACATACATTATTTACTGCAATTGCTTTGATAGTATCAATTTCTTATGACAATGATTTGGGTTTCAAAGTTAATGTGTGTGCCCTGTTCAACATGGATCTAAATGTAGTGTACTTCAGTGTGTTTGGATGGTGTGATTATTCATGTATTGTGACATCAGTGTAGGTTAGTTTCCTGTAAATGTAAAAATTATGTTCTTATTGTTCATTAAAAATTGTAAGGTCTAAGAAATTTATTGATTGATTTGTTTCATGTTCTGTTGCGAACTTTATTTTATTGTTGAGTGTACTGAATAGTGTAAGAAGCTCATCAAGTTCATCTTTTGCGCCATCAAGTAGGAGTAGAGTCCCATCCACATATCTTCTGTGATATACATTTTTCCATTGAATTTATTTTTCCAGAAAAACAATTATTTTCTAAGTGGTTGAGGAATTTGTCAGCCAAGAGGTTTGACAAGTTGTGACCCATCGTTAATCCCACATTCTGTTGATTGATTTCATCATTAAAAGAGAAGTAGTTATGGAAAAGTACTAGTTCAAGCAGATCGATCACTTCTGAAATCTCTGGTATGGTTAGTTTTTTGTGTTTGATACAACAGTTACAAATAATGTTACACAAAGTAAAATCTTCTGAAAACATGAATGAACAAAGAGGAGTTTGGTGGCCACAGATTTCTCAGTAATTTTGAAAGTTTATCTTTTCCTCAAGAAATAGGTATTTAATAATGCAACTATTTGACAATATAATCTACATTTGAGATCTTCACAAATATTTTGTAAATGCTATCCAGTATAACCAATAGAATAATAGCTATCTAACTTCTTCAAAATAATAACACCTGTGTGTTTGTGGAAATGCAGTAACTTTATATTTGAAGTTCTGTTATCTGTTTTGAATTCTGTTTAAAAAATCTGCTGTAGAACACAAAGTGTATATATGTACATAAACATGTTTACTCATAATGTACTTCAAAAATTCTCTATCCACCACTGGAAATTGTAAGTTATTTTTCGATTTGTATTCGTTTTGTGAACTTATATTCAAAGTATACGGTACTGTAATCTCACCAGAACCAGAATTAACCAAAATCTGGAAAAATAATAGATGTTGACTGTCAAAGCACATGAAGATGAGCCCCCAGGGTCGAAATGCGTCATGCATTGAAATGAAATCATAATTGTGATGGAAGGAGGTTTTTATGAAAGGAATACAGTCACAGAATGAACACTTACAGAAACGAATAAAATTAAATTATTGTTTTCATTTTTGTGCTACCAGAGTGAGCGGGGGGCTGTAAGCAGTATTATGTCAACTACTAATAGCGGAATAATTTAAAGTTAATGGTGAATAAGCGTGTGAGTCGTATTGTTTAATCGAGCAACCAAGTTACATACATGGTACGATATGCTTAATGTAAAGTAGCCAGTTTAAGCATTCTAGAAGGTAAATCTTCAATATCCATAAGGCACGATTATTTTCAGTTTATTTGTTTTTCGGAAAATATGAAGTGTGGAAAGTGATTAAAGGAAATTCGGTATTGGGAACTGGTCAAGGAGGGAAATTACCGTCCTGCATGCAAAAATATGCGAAACAGACTGGCTGAAATATGTTCCACAAAATCAGAATGGAGAACTATCCTGCAGTCTGGAAGAGAGAGAGAAAGAGATTTTTGGCCACTTATTTTGAGTAGATTGGATTAGACTTACTTTCATTCCAAATGATCATCTATTTTTAAACTAATTCCATGAACTGAGCTGTTGGTTTGAAAAGTGATGTATTTTTAATGACAAATTTCATTAAAGAATAAATACATTGGGAAGCAGTAGTTAATGTCCCGAGTTCCTAAACAGGCCTCTGCAGGATGTTCTTGAGTTCACACCACATATAACTCTTACTGCACCTTTTTGTGCCCAGAAAACTTTAGCTTGGCTTGATGAATTACCACCAAAAATAATCCCATATAACGTTATGGAGTGAAAGTAAGCATAGTATGCCAGCTTCTCCATTTTTATATCCCCTGTGTCTGACAGAATTCGCATTGCAAATAGAGATTTGTTTAGACACTTCGGCAGTTCTGTGGTGTGCTTCTCCCATCTGAATTTATTATCAAGCTGTAATCGCAAGAATTTTACACTGTCCACTTCTTCTATCTATCATACATTAGGCATATACTCGTTGGACACCCCTTACAAGTTCTGAACTGCATGTGGTGTGTTTTTTCAAAGTCTAGTGACAAAGAATAGGTTAGGAAACAGTGATTAATGTCCATAAATTTTTATTAGCCGATCTTTCTAAGACTACACTTGATTTGCTATTTACAAGTATTGCAGTGTTTGTATCATTGGCAAACAAAACAAACTTGTCATCTGGTATTGTTACTGATAAAAGGTCATTGATATACACAAGAAAAAGGAAGAGCCCTAAGAATGAATCTCATGGGGACGCCACATGTAATTAATTCCCAGTTGGATGATGCCTGATAGCTTGATTCTTGTCTCTTTCCTTGTCTTTCTCTTGTCTCTTTCCTTGTCTTTCTCTTGTCTCTTTCCTAATAACACCCTTTGTTTCCTGCCAGAGATATAAGATTTGAACCATTTTGCAGCATTTCCTGTCACACCATAATATTCTAATATTGTGATTTACACTGTCAAATACCTTTGACAAAACACAAAATATACCAGTTGTCTGCAATTTTTTGTCTAATGAATTAAGTACATTTTCACTGTAAGTGTAGATAGCCTTCTCAATATCAGAACCCTTTAGAGATACAAATTATTTGTAATAAGATGGTTATAAAGCTGATTGTACATTACCTTTTCTAAAATTTTTGAGAATGCTGGAAAAAGTGAAACTGGACGGAAATTTGACGCTATTTCATCTCCCTTCTTAAACAGTGGTTTAACTTCAGCATATTTCAACCAGTCAGGAACTATTCAACTGATAAACGGCTGGTTACACAGATAGCTTAATATGTTATTTAACTCAGAATCATGTTCTTTAAATAACTTTGTTGATATTTCATCACACCCACTAGATGTCTTTCATTTTAAAGGTATTATTATGGACATTACTTCTGCTGGTGTAGTGAGGAACCAGTTCATATTATGGATGTTACTTGAAATGTCTGGCCTCAGCTATCCCATGCCAACATCTACAGGACCTGACAACCCCATCTTTTCAGTAACACAAAATGTTTGTTAAAAAGTTCTGCAACACTATACACATCTGTCACCAATGTATCATTTACTCTTAATGCTATTTGCCCCTCTTCATGTTTGGTCCTAACGGTCTTTTCCCTCACTATATCCGATATTGTCTTTATTTTGTTATCTGATATGACTATCTTTTCCTTGTAATATATTAGTTTCGATGTCCATATTACAGTCTTTAAAATTTTGCAGTATTTCTTGTAATGTGCTGTAGCATCAACATCAGAACTGTTTCTGATGTTGATTTCTTGAGTGTTCCGTCGCTTCTTTGTAGACTTTGCTCTAAAATTGGTTAGTTTTGGGGGAAAACAATGTTGAGAAGTGGCAGTTCAACTTTTGTTGTGTGATGACCTACGACTCGGTGTTCTACTAATTTTATAGGAACGTTGTAATTCGTCTCACTGACAAGTTGACAGGTTCCGAAAACGATGAGAGCAGACGTAAACAATGCTTTCAGAAAATCCGAGATTTTTAGAGAATTTTGTGACTTTCATTTGAGAGGCTAAAAAATTCCGCATCATACTCTGCTCAGCCGTAGTTTCGAAACCGCAGATCACAGAAAAATGGCGAGCGGTGTGGTACTGAGTGAGCATACAAAAATAATGAACACCATGCGAGCTTTTCGTCTGTTTATTAACTGGATCTTTCCATCTGTTGTGACTCTCTGGATAACTTGTGGCTAGTTGTGCAATTATGGTGTTTACCAGAGTGAGAATGTTCTATGTGAGTGAACGTGATAGCACAAAGTTTTAACAACTTTGTGTATTTCTGTGAAGAGCTGTGTTTTAGTGCGGTCATGGTACCAGTATCTGTATTTTTAAGATGGCAATATAGCATAAAAACTTTAGACACCAACTTTTTTTACTTGAAACCTCTTTGTAACAAGACATGGTACGTTTCGTGCAGCCCGCTAGCATGTATATTGATGCCTGCACTTTAACCTATTAATAACTGTAATTATAAAAGTTATTAAATCAGTGTTTAAAATTTTTGCTGTAATTCCTGATGAACAGTTACTGAATTAATAGCAAATTATTTTATTTCGAAAAGGTACAAAGTCATTAAAATGCATAAAATATTCAGAAGACTTTAAATTGCCGACAGGATTATTCAGGCGAATCACATTAAGGGACTGAGGAGTCCCAAAAGAATCATACATCAAGGATTTTTGATTCTGATGGTATTTATAAAAAATATTTTTTATTCTCATTAACACTCGAAAAATATTACACTCTGAACGCCTTGAATGAAATGAGCAAAGGTCACGTCCGCCTCTTGAACAAGCAAGGATTCTGAAAAACGTACGTCATTTGGTACCGAAAGTGCTTTCTTTCTTCTCCTTGGAGTCGACAGAGGAGAATTTTTATCCTTTTTGAGCTGTCACCGGTTTTCAGAATTTGCTTTCCAAGTGTGAGTAGGCCAAGTTCTACATTTGAAATCAATAAATGGAAATATCCCTTTTACGTCACAGTGTGAGATATAGGCGTTCACAAGGGTCATTTCCACCAGTGTATAAAACGGTCTATCATCACTCTTTTTGAATTCTGCCTGTATAATTAAGGAGACTTCTAATCATGTTACTTTATTTAAGCCACCCACGTTTTGGTTATAACCTTGTACAACTGTCAGTGCCCCCACTCAAATCTTAGTTCCATATTTCATTTCCATGATAATTTGGAAGAAAGTGAACTTCTGACAACTGTAAAATGTTTGTATCATGGTAAACGAGCTGTAACATATGCTTATCGCCAGCAAGCAAAGATGATCACCTGAGATTCTCCCACCTCTGACTGTAGAGCGCCGTGTGTGGTGTATCGCTGGACCACTCTACCATTGCAGCCCCGAGGTGGATGCGTAAATGGCGATGTCTCCATTTCAACTTAGAAAAACTAAGAATTAATAAATTATAAACTCCACTCCTGACGACAGTTTGGTCCACTTGAAATATCTCGAATAATTGAGGGGAAACTTCAGGATGCGTTTTCGGTCCTATAACTGATTGAAATACACTACTGGCCATTAAAATTGCTACACCACGAAGATGTGCTACAGACGCGAAATTTAACAGACAGGAAGAAGATGCTGTAATATGCAAATAATTAGCTTATCAGAGAATTCACACAAGGTTGGCGCCGGTAGTGACACCTAGAACGTGCTGACATGAGGGAAGTTTCCAACCGATTTCTCATACACAAACGGCAGTTGACCGGCGTTGCCTGGTGAAACGTTGTTGTGATGTCTCGTGTAAGGAGGAGAAAAACGTACCGTCACGTTTCCGACTTTGATAAAGGTCGGATTGTAGCCTATCGCGATTGCGGTTTATCGTATCGCGACATTGCTGCTCGCCTTGGTCGAGACCCCTATGACTGTTGGCAGAATATGGAATCGGTGGGTTCAGGAGGGTAATACGGAACGCTGTGTTGGATCCGAACGTATCACTAGCAGTGGAGATGACAGGCATCTTATCCGCATGGCTGTAAGGGATCATGCAGCCACGTCTCGATCCCTGAGTCAACAGATGGGGACGTTTGCAAGACAACAACCATTTGCACGAACAGTTCGACGACGTTTGCAGCAGCAAGGACTATCAGCTCGGAGACCATGGCTGCGGTAACCGTTGACGCTGCATCGCAGTCAGGAGCGCCTGCGATGGTGTACTCGACGACAAACCTGGGTGCACGAATGGCAAAACGTCATTTTTTCGGATGAGTCCAGGTTCTGTTTACAGCAACATGATGGTCGCATCCGTGTTTGGAGACATCGCGGTGAACGCACATTGGAAGCGTGTATTCGTCATCGTCATACTGGCGTATCACCGGGGGTGATGGTATGGAGTGTCATTAGTTACACGTCTCGGTCACCTCTTGTTCGCATTGACGTCACTTTGAACAGTGGACGTTACATTTCAGATGTGTTACGACCCGTGGCTCTACCCTTCATTCGATCCCTGCGAAACCCTACATTTCAGCGGGATAATGCACAACCGCATGTTGCAGATCCTGTACGGGCCGTTATGGATACAGAAAATGTTCGAATGCTGCCCTGGCCAGCACGTTCTCCAGATCTCTCACCAATTGAAAACGTCAGGTCAATGGTGGCCGAGCAACTGGCTCGTCACAATACGCCAGTCACTACTCTTGATGAACTGTGGTATCGTGTTGAACCTGCATGGGCAGCTATACCTATACACGCCATCCAAGCTCTGTTTGACTCAATGCCCTGGCGTACCAAGGCCGTTATTACGGCTTGAGGTGGTTGTTCTGGGTACTGATTTCTCAGGATCTATGCACCCAAATTGCGAGAAAATGTAATCACATGTCAGTTCTAGCATAATATATTTGTGCAATGAATACGCGTTTATCATCTGCATTTCTTCGTGATGCAGCAATTTTAATGGCCAGTAATGTACAACGCTTACCTTCTGGCAGTGAGCTGAAACTAAACTCCGTCCGAAAAGATCTCGGGAGCCCAACGGTACCGACCGATCTCCATGTCATCCTGAGCCACTAGCCGTCACTAGATGCAGATATGGAGGGGCGTGTGGCCAGTACACTGCTCTCCACTCCGTTGACGGTTCTCCTCATCGGAGACGTCACTTTTCAGTCAAGTAGCTCCTCACTTGGCCCCACAAGGGCTGACTGCAAGCCGCTTATCGACAGCACTCCGCAGTCCTGGACAGTGATCCATCGAAGTAGGCTTAACTTCGGTAAAAAATGTCACGTGACTAGTGCCTCCCGTCGAGTAGACCGTTCGCCGGGTGCAAGTCTTTCGATTTGACGCCACTTCGGCGACTTGCGCGTCGATGGGGATGAGATGATGATGATTAGGACAACACAACACCCAGTCCCTGAGCGGAGAAAATCTCCGACCCCCGGCAATCGAACCCGGGCCTTTAGGATTGACACTGTCGCGCTGACCACTCAGCTACCGGGGGCAAACGTTTAACTTCAGTGATCTCACGGGAACCGGTGTTACCACTGCGGCAAGGTGGCACTATTATTGTACAGGATATTCGAAAATCCGCGTTACAAACTTCTAGGAGCTGTAGATGGAAATAATTAGATAATACACTGAAGCGCCAAAGAAACTGGTATAGGCATGCGTATTCAAATACAGAAATATGTAAACAGGGAGAACACGGCGCTGCGGTCAGCAACGCCTATATAAGACAACAAGTCTCTGGCGCAGTCATTAGATCCGTTACTGCTGCTACAATGGCAAGTTATCAAGATGTAAGCGAGTTTGAATGTGGTGTTACAGTCGACGCACGAGCGATGGGACACAGCATCTCCTAGATAACGGTGAAGTGGTGATTTTCCCGTAGGACTACACTCCTGGAAATGGAAAAAACAACACATTGACACCGGTGTGTCAGACCCACCATACTTGCTCCGGACACTGCGAGACGGCTGTACAAGCAATGATCACACGCACGGCACAGCGGACACACCAGGAACCGCGGTGTTGGCCGTCGAATGGCGCTACCTGCGCAGCATTTGTGCACCGCCGCCGTCAGTGTCAGCCAGTTTGCCGTGCCATACGGAGCTCCATCGCAGTCTTTAACACTGGTAGCATGCCGCGACAGCGTGGACGTGAACCTTATGTGCAGTTGACGGACTTTGAGCGAGGGCGTATAGTGGGCATGCGGGAGGCCGGGTGGACGTACCGCAGAATTCCTCAACACGTGGGGCGTGAGGTCTCCACAGTACATCGATGTTGTCGCCAGTGGTCGGCGGAAGGTGCACGTGCCCGTCGACCTGGGACCGGACCGCAGCGACGCACGGATGCACGCCAAGACCGTAGGATCCTACGCAGTGCCGTAGGGGACCGCACCGCCACTTCCCAGCAAATTAGGGACACTGTTGCTCCTGGGGTATTGGCGAGGACCATTCGTAACCGTCTCCATGAAGCTGGGCTACGGTCCCGCACACCGTTAGGCCGTCTTCCGCTCACGCCCCAACATCGTGCAGCCCGCCTCCAGTGGTGTCGCGACAGGCGTGAATGGAGGGACGAATGGAGACGTGTCGTCTTCAGCGATGAGAGTCGCTTCTGCCTTGGTGCCAATGATGGCCGTATGCGTGTTTGGCGCCGTGCAGGTGAGCGCCACAATCAGGACTGCATACGACCGAGGCACACAGGGCCAACACCCGGCATCATGGTGTGGGGAGCGATCTCCTACACTGGCCGTACACCACTGGTGATCGTCGAGGGGACACTGAATAGTGCACGGTACATCCAAACCGTCATCGAACCCATCGTTCTACCATTCCTAGACCGGCAAGGGAACTTGCTGTTCCAACAGGACAATGCACGTCCGCATGTATCCCGTGCCACCAAACGTGCTCTAGAAGGTGTAAGTCAACTACCCTGGCCAGCAAGATCTCCGGATCTGTCCCCCATTGAGCATGTTTGGGACTGGATGAAGCGTCGTCTCACACGGTCTGCACGTCCAGCACGAACGTTGGTCCAACTGAGGCGCCAGGTGGAAATGGCATGGCAAGCCGTTCCACAGGACTACATCCAGTATCTCTACGATCGTCTCCATGGGAGAATAGCAGCCTGCATTGCTGCGAAAGGTGGATATACACTGTACTAGTGCCGACATTGTGCATGCTCTGTTGCCTGTGGCTATGTGCCTGTGGTTCTGTCAGTGTGATCATGTGATGTATCTGACCCCAGGAATGTGTCAATAAAGTTTCCCCTTCCTGGGACAATGAATTCACGGTGTTCTTATTTCAATTTCCAGGAATGTATTTCACGAGTGTACTGTGAACATCAGCAGTCCGGTAAAGCGTCAACTGTCCGATATTGCTACGGCCGGAAAAAGATTCTACAGAAACGGGACCAAAGACGACTGCAAAGAATCGTTCAACGTGACAGAAGTGCAATCCTTCCGCAAATTACTGCAAATTTCAATGGGCCATCAACAAATGTCGGCTTGAGAACCATTCAACGACATACCATCGCTACGGGCTTTCGGAGCCGAAGGCACATTCGTTTACCATTGATGACACCAAGTTTTGTGCCTCGCCTCGGCCCGTCCACACCGACATTGGACTGCTGATGACTGGAAACATGTTGCCTGGCCGGACGAGTCTCGTTTTACATTGTATAGAGCGGATGGACGTGTATGGGTATGGAGACAACCACATGAATCTATGGACCCTACATCTCAGCAGGGGAGCGTCCAAGCTGGCGGGCGTTCTGTAATGTACAGTTGAAGTGATATGGGACCACTGATACGTCTAGATAAGACCCTGACAGGTGACATGTACAGTCCTGGACAAAAAGAGCGAGACCCCTCGCCTTTTCGTTGTGCTGATCCGTACAGCTTTAAAGTGTGCTACACAGTATAACAGGCAAGGCGACGGAGTGCGACCAACATACTATGCACAGGCGTGAAATTGACAAACTGTCAGAACTTTGTCAGACTGTTTGCAATCATGTGTAAGAATATATTAACGCTGGTTAGTGTGTTAAACACAACACGTAAGTGTAAGATATGGATGAAAGAAGAAAAGCTAATTAGTATAAACTGTGCTAATAAAAATGAATTTCATCTTATCGAGATAACGTAACTGTTTTAATAAGACAAAGTACCCCAGATCGTTACGAATTAGCAAAATACTATGCGCATTCGGCCGCGAAACGGTCTGTGTCAACGTTCAGACCAGTCATACTGGATTACCGTTGCTGATCTACGATGAATGTATGCAAATTTAGCAATGCGTGAACATCCACAATGAAAATCTGTTAAAAACCATTCAGTGTCACACGCAAGTCACTTCAGTTATTGACAGAAGCAGAAAAAGTAGGCAGTAACAAGTATAAATATTCATATTTACATCCTCAGGGCGCCGGTACAGAATAAAGGTAGCAATGAAACGCATTGCGGGCGCGAGAATTTCTTAAAATTGCTTTACTGATAGTCTATCTCCCTACATCGAGATTATAACCGAAAACAAACCTCCCCTGCACTAGCAACAACCTTTCACTACACTAGCAGACAACCCAGGCAAACAGCACTCTATTATTATCCCAGACATGAATATGCAGGCAATTTCGCAATGAAAATGGCAAAATGATGTGCAGTTTCTGTTGCATTGAGCTTTCTGGACTCAAAAACAAGAAATTCCTACCTTTATGTCACCGCTTATGTGACAATCATACGGGATGTCTATCGAAATAACAAAATACTGTTATTAGAGAGTAAATTTAGTAGGATAATTCTGCACCACCCCAGGAAATAAACGGCTACATAGCTGCCAAACGAATTCTACAAAGTTTATAATTCACCATTAGACTCGCCACAGGCAGAAAACGTTCATTAGTCGAAGTGTTTCTTAAGCTAGCTACCAATGGGAATGCTCGCACTTCTAAAACGCGGTAGCAATAATACTGGGGTCTGAATTACCACGTGTATAGGAAAATGGGTTTTATTTGCATTCCAGTAAACGTGATTAGCGTCGAAAGCGTAGCTACTACACTGAACGTTGACACAGACCGTTTCGCGGCCGAATGCGCATAGTATTTTGCTAATTTTTTTTTAATTTTTTTTGTTTTTTTAAAAATGGTTCAAATGGCTCTGAGCACTATGGGACTTAATATCTATGGTCATCCGTCATTTTTGCTAATTCGTAACGATCTGGGGTACTTTGTCTTACTAAAACAGTTACATTATCTCGATAAGCTGAAATTCATTTTTGTTAGTACATTTCATACAGATTAGCTTTTCTTCTTTCATTTATATATTATATTTACGTGTTGTGTTTAACAAAAATGGGTCAAATGGCTCTGAGCACTATGCGACTTAACTTCTGAGGTCATCAGTCGCCTTAGAACTAATTAAACCTAACTAACCTAAGGACATCACACACATCCATGCCCGAGACAGGATTCGAACCTGCGACCGTAGCGTGTGTTTAACACACTAAGCAGCATTTGTATAGTCTTACACATGATTGAAAACAGTCTGACAAAGTTCGGATAGTTTTTCAATTTCACGCGTGTGCATAGAACGTTGGTAGCACTTCGTCGCTTTGCCTGTTATGCTTCGTAGCGGACTTTAAAGCTGTGCAGATCAGCATAACGAAAAGGCGAGGGGTCTCGCTCGTTTTGTCCACAACTGTACGTAAGCATCCTATCTGATCGCCTGCATCGACTCATGTCCACTGTGCGTTCCGATGGACTTTCGCAATTCCAGCAGGACAATGCAACACCCCACAAATGCAGAAATGCTGCAGTGTGGCACCAGAACACTCTTCTGAGTTTAAACACTTTCGCTGGCCAAAGAACTCACAAGACGTGAACATTATACAGCATATCTGCTGCCCTGCTGGATTCATGGTGTCAGATCCTTCCAGCACTACTTCAGACATTAGTGGAGTCCACGCCACGTCGTGTTGCGGTACTTCTGTGTGCTCGATATGAGGCAGGTTGAAAGGTCTCTGTTGGATTCCTTTCATGTTAATTTTTTAAAACTGTTGTCATTTACAGCATACATTCCACTTCTAAATTTACTGTGGTGTTTCTGTCTCTATCTGGGAGGAGACTGAGCAGTGGAACGCGCTACTTTTACACATAATCAAGAACGATCCGTCACACCACTACACTTTAAAACACAGTTTATATGTAATTCATGTCACACAGTCTCGTACGGAACCTACTTCCGCTTTCTTTTATATACTGTGTATGATAAGATACTGTCATCCCCCTTCCCTTCTGTGTGAAAGCATGAATGAGCAAATGTATTTCTACTTGCATGCTTGATGGTAGCAGACAAGCCGGTCTGCTAGAGAACAGTAGGACCAACAAAAAAAAAATTGTTCAAATGGCTCTGAGCACTATGGGACTTAACTACTGTGGTCATCAGTCCCCTAGAACTTAGAACTACTTAAACCTAACTAACCTAAGGACATCACACACATCCATGCCCGAGGCAGGATTCGAACCTGCGACCGTAGCAGTCGCGCGGCTCCGGACTGCGCGCCTAGAACCGCGAGGCCACCGCGGCCGGCCCTTTAATTATCAAAATTATTGTGGAGTTACACTCTTTGTGTAAACCAAGTCGACCACGTGAAGCATGTGGTGTAATCATCAAAGTAGCCCTCAGCTATTCTTTTCGGGAAGATTTCACAGAGAGTTAGTATGAATTTAGTATACCAGTGTGTGATAATTTCATAACGGACAGGATTGCGCTACGAACGTAACTTCTTTGGGTGAAAATTGAATCTGTTGGTTGTGGTTAATATCCTCTTGCATATGTTTCAACGTTCTTCGTGTGTTATTTTATGAATGCAGTGTTGTATGCAGTCTCCCAATCTTGGCTCCATATTTTATGTGTTCCGTAAGATTAAAACTCATATTTTCACAATCCTAAATAAGGCATCAGTTTAGTTATGAATCAAGTTAAATATGCTGAAATTTTAACGGAACAATGGTCAATGTTAAAATAAATGTCCAAATATGAACTGATTTACTTCTTTTTATTTAAATTCTCTTTATATATATGTATATCACCGGTTGTCGTAAGCTGACTATTAATAGATTATAATTAATGTTGGTCTGGTTGGGAATTTGTTAAGCTAGACTGGATACATGGTGAAACAGTTGCTCAATAATGCAAGGTTAACTTCCCTAGATAGCTCACAGCTTTTAACCCACCTTTATTGTCTTGAATATCAGCACCGCTTTCAGAACAACTTAATGCATCAACATTACAAGGTGTACCAGTTTCTTTGGCTCGTGTCGTTTCCGTGATATAACCATATTGGAAAACATGTAGGTAACGCAACCACTTTTACAAGTAATTGATTATGCGTGACCCAGTACATCACTTGTTTTATTATTCCATTCATTAATAGTCAAAGAAATTGCTCGTGTACTACTTGAAGGGTTCTCTTCAACGTGATGCTGTACGGTCTATTCCAGTACGGGTGTGCGGCGTCGGCTTGGAGCACCACAGTCACCAGTGCTGACGGCGAAGGTACGTTTTCTCGGAGTCGCTGCGTAATTGTGGCGAAAAGGGCGTGCTGTGGAGTCGAACGCCGTGGAGAAAGACCTTGATAAAGGTCTTTTCGGTGTATCCTGCAAGCGTGTATTCAATCATGCTGCTCTGACACTCACAGACATGTGAATGAGGCTCGCACCAGGTCGGAGAGGTGGGATAGACGTCGGATGACGTCCGCGGATCCGACGTAGCCACTTCCCATTACGACTACCCTCTAGCGTACCTACCTAGCAAACATGTTTTCAAACAAATGTAGAACAGAAGCGGTACTTTTCCAGACATGGGTTCCAAATCGACATATTATCTGCCCTCCAGAAGTCCTAGAAGTTTGTAAAGGGTATTTCCGAACACCCTGTATATGCTCAGACGAAGTGCACATCTATTCAAAATTTCTCTTTCTGCAAAGTCTGGATTATGAACGATGAAGTCACTTCTAATTTGTTTGCGCAGTAGATGGTTCAAAAATGGCTCTGAGCACTATGGGACTTAACATCTGTGGTCATCAGTCCCCTAGAACTTAGAACTACTTAAACCTAACTAACCTAAGGACATCACACACATCCATGCCCGAGGCAGGATTTGAACCTGCGACCGTAGCGGTCACGCTGTTCCGGACTGAAGCGCGTAGAACCGCACGGCCACACCGGCCGGTTTGCGCAGTAGAAAGTCCACAGAACATTCATTTGTTCATAACCATTTGCCACAATCCACATAAGTCTTTCTCGTCACTGACGTCACTGTAACGTCTCATTACTTCACTAGCCGGTAAACTCTTCTTGCACCCCTTGCACCCACAAGTCTTCAATAAGAGTCGAAACAGTTCATAATCTCCTGCAGCGTACATGTTGCTGCTGATCTGTGTTGACGGAAACGAGGGTATTAAAAAAACAATGGTTTAAATACGGTTTTTAAGGTCTGGAACGCAGAATTGTATGGCAGTGAAACATGGACTGTGGGGAAATCCGTGTAAGTAGGCTGCTTAGGTTTTTATATTGGTAACGCCACGTAGCACTCTGTATGAAAATCACTGGCTGTGCTTTGTGCAGTCTGTGGCTGGTTTGCATTGTTTTTTGCTATTGTAGTGTTGGGCAGCTGGATGTGAACAGCGCGTAGCGTTGCGCAGTTTGGAGGTGAGCCGCCAGCAGTGGCGGATGTAGGGAGAAAGATGGCGGAGTTTTGAGAGCGGATGATCTGGACGTGTGTCCATCAGAGACAGTAAATTTGTAAGACTGGATGTCATGAACTGATACATATATACACTCCTGGAAATTGAAATAAGAACACCGTGAATTCATTGTCCCAGGAAGGGGAAACTTTATTGACACATTCCTGGGGTCAGATACATCACATGATCACACTGACAGAACCACAGGCACATAGACACAGGCAACAGAGCATGCACAATGTCGGCACTAGTACAGTGTATATCCACCTTACGCAGCAATGCAGGCTGCTATTCTCCCATGGAGACGATCGTAGAGATGCTGGATGTAGTCCTGTGGAACGGCTTGCCATGACATTTCCACCTGGCGCCTCAGTTGGACCAGCGTTCGTGCTGGACGTGCAGACCGCGTGAGACGACGCTTCATCCAGTCCCAAACATGCTCAATGGGGGACAGATCCGGAGATCTTGCTGGCCAGGGTAGTTGACTTACACCTTCTAGAGCACGTTTGGTGGCACGGGATACATGCGGACGTGCATTGTCCTGTTGGAACAGCAAGTTCCCTTGCCGGTCTAGGAATGGTAGAACGATGGGTTCGATGACGGTTTGGATGTACCGTGCACTATTCAGTGTCCCCTCGACGATCACCAGTGGTGTACGGCCAGTGTAGGAGATCGCTCCCCACACCATGATGCCGGGTGTTGGCCCTGTGTGCCTCGGTCGTATGCAGTCCTGATTGTGGCGCTCACCTGCACGGCGCCAAACACGCATACGACCATCATTGGCACCAAGGCAGAAGCGACTCTCATCGCTGAAGACGACACGTCTCCATTCGTCCCTCCATTCACGCCTGTCGCGACACCACTGGAGGCGGGCTGCACGATGTTGGGGCGTGAGCGGAAGACGGCCTAACGGTGTGCGGGACCGTAGCCCAGCTTCATGTAGACGGTTGCGAATGGTCCTTGCCGATACCCCAGGAGCAACAGTGTCCCTAATTTGCTGGGAAGTGGCGGTGCGGTCCCCTACGGCACTGCGTAGGATCCTACGGTCTTGGCGTGCATCCGTGCGTCGCTGCGGTCCGGTCCCAGGTCGACGGGCACGTGCACCTTCCGCCGACCACTGGCGACAACATCGATGTACTGTGGAGACCTCACGCCCCACGTGTTGAGCAATTCGGCGGTACGTCCACCCGGCCTCCCGCATGCCCACTATACGCCCTCGCTCAAAGTCCGTCAACTGCACATACGGTTCACGTCCACGCTGTCGCGGCATGCTACCAGTGTTAAAGACTGCGATGGAGCTCCGTATGCCACGGCAAACTGGCTGACACTGACGGCGGCGGTGCACAAATGCTGCGCAGCTAGCGCCATTCGACGGCCAACACCGCGGTTCCTGGTGTGTCAGCTGTGCCGTGCGTGTGATCATTGCTTGTACAGCCCTCTCGCAGTGTCCGGAGCAAGTATGGTGGGTCTGACACACCGGTGTCAATGTGTTCTTTTTTCCATTTCCAGGAGTGTATTATGACCTTTGAACACTATTAAGGTATATATATTGTTTGTTCTTTATCAAAATCTTTCATTTGCTAACTTTGCCTATCAGTAGTTAGTGGCTTCAGTATTTTGAATCTTTTATTTAGCTGGCAGTAGTGGCACTCGCTGTATTGCAGTAGTCTGAGTAACGAAGATTTTTGTGAGGTAAGTGATTCATGAAAGGTATAGGTTATTGTTAGTCAGGGCCATTCTTCTGTAGGGATTATTGAAAGTCAGATTGCGTTGCACTAAAAATATTGTGTGTCAGTTTAGTGATGATCAGAATAAGTAAAGAGCGAAATGTCTGAGCTCGTTCGGTTCTGCTCAGCTGTTTGAAAATCAAATAACGTAAGGGGTTAACCAGCACAGTTATTCAATAATTTTTCTAAGGGGACGTTTCATCCGTTACAGAAGGGAAACGAAGCATCTTAAATGTGGTACTACAAAGCTATGTTGAAAATTAGCTAGAGGGATAAGGTAAGAAATGGGAAGGTTCTCCGCGAATAGGGGAGGAAAGGAATTTACGGAGAACATGGAAAAAAGTAGGGAAAGGATGACAGGACATTTGTTAAGACATCAGAGAATAATCTGTATCGTACTAGAGGGAGTTCTAGAGGAAAAAGCTGTAGTGGAAGACAGAGATTGGAATACATCCAACAAATAGTAGAGGACGTATATTGCATCAAAACCACGCCGAAAAATGTTGGAATGCCGTTTGCTTTCACGTTGATAGTCAAATAGTTAGCCAACGGCCTTGCCACAGTGGTAACACATAAGTTAAGTGCTGTCGGGCTGGGCTATCACCTGCATGGGTGACCGTGCGGTCTGCCGAGCGCTGTTGGCCAGTGGGCTGTGGCAAACTGAGGAGCTGCTTGATCGATAAGTAGCGGCTCCAGTGCCGTAAACTCACATACGGCCTGGAGAGCGGTGTGCTGACCACGTGCCCTTCCGTTTCCTGTGGGCTAAGGACGACATGGCGGCCGGTCGGTACCGTTGTGCCTTCAAGGCCTGTTTGGGCGGAGTTTAGTTTAGTTTCAGTTAAATAGTTGTTTAAATTCTGATGATTAATTTATTCAAAGCACTAACTCATACATATAGCTTCTTTATTTTAAATATCTAGAAAATGTAATAAAGAACTCTGAACAAGCCTCTGCAAAAATTAGCAAAATCTTGTATAATGTTATAATTTATAAAGACATATATATATTGAGAACTCTCTGACGTTTGCAGAGTTCTGCTGCGCCTTCTTGAAACAGACAGCACGAATATTGCACCAACTGGACCGATTTTATTGACAGTCATGATATGTAACCCCATAAAAACGCAATAAAAAAGGATACGAAGGAGTACTACAACGCTTTCACTATCTTCCTAATATGTTACATCCAGTATATAGAGGGACAGAGATTAACTGCTGAAGAAGGAAAAATTAGAGAAAACTCCCTCATAGAGGTGCATTCAAAGTGGATTGCAAGTGTTATGTCTTTTACCATTGCTGTTTCTGATTGTGTTCCTGCCACTATCTTTTCTGATGCAAGAGTAACACAGCTCCATCGGAACAAATGATGGAAGGAGAATCTTCTCCATCTTTGGGGCTGTTTGAATAGAATTAACAAGTAATTTAAGAAAGAAAAGAGCTGATAAATTAGTGTAAATCTATAAACTGCTGGATGCTTTCAAAAAGGACAAAATTGTACTTTACAGTCATTAAGATTCTAAAGCGAGTTAAAGATTTTTTCTCGACTTTAAATGTTAACTGTGTTTCTTATATTCCAGGAAAAGTTAAAACATAATATTAACAAAATAAATTTCTATAGTGGTAAATAGATGCATTCAATAAATATGATGACTGTTTTTGATATGTATAACGCTAATTAACATGTTGTATGCTAATTAAATGTTCATAAATATAATTTTATTTACTTTTTGCATGGGCTGCTTTTTTTTAAAAAAAAACTGTTTTTGGTATGGTTTAAATTATAACAATCCTGATGCTGATAGCCTTAAACAAATCTCTTCTGTTCTCTTCTTTCTTCAAGATCTTCTTCATCAAAGCAGCTTGGCTTGTTTTCCCGTCTACTAACGCGTCTCTCTTCTTTCTTGATTGACTTCTGATTCAACCGGAAGTCCACCAACATCTTCTCCTACGACGCAATTAGACAGTCTCTGACAACAGTCTTTGTTACACTGGCGTATTCTCAAAATTGCATCGCTTCATCTCCTTTTCATTTCATTATATCCTATTGCACCGTTCTCGTTAAATCACAGTTTTAACATTACTTCAAAATACTTCCTCACCACATTACACTTACAAACTTCAGAAACATATAGACATTATTTTATCAAAATTAGAACACGGGAAGAAAAGCTATTGTGATTTAAAGATTTATCTAAATTTATCTGCTCAGCTTAGTAGTTGGGAAGTTTAATCATCGCAGCGTGGTACACCAAAGCACCAACAGATGGCACTGTTAGTTTTTTTAACTTAGTGGCAGATGTATTTGCGGAAGTTTATGTCAGCGACAGGATTAAGCGCCACGAGATAATCTTTAAGAATACAAACTAAGAGAGCATTTACTTGGCTACGATACGCAGATTTGTATACAAAAAAAAGTCATTGATTTCCTCCTTTCGTTATGTTTTATTTATATTCTTTGTTATGAAATACAAATTTGTTGAGTTTGATTTGTGATTTGTGTGCCAACTACATTCTCTGTTCGTTTTACGAATAAAAAAGCCTAGGAAACATTCGAGTCGTCCGGTATACACCAAAATGGCTAAAGGACTGAGGGCTATGTGGCCTCAAGAATCCAGTGATGATCCTGTGGCGAGACGTGCTGTGGCTCAAGAATACCAGCTTTTGGAAACCTTCCGGAGGTGAGATGCGACACAACTATGGTCAAGAGCATCTGGGAGTATCTCACTCCTCAGAACTCTCCACTCACAGAGGCTTAAAGTTACTTCTCTCCAACGTAACACCATAGAATAGAAAATTTTGGCACGATATACCAATCGCATTGTCAGAATAGCAACAGTTCATTAACACTTTCTCTAAGTACAACAAAGGATGACATAAAACGAACAATCAACACTGAATACTAATGAAACATTATTTTGCTTATAACAGGAAAAGTTATGTAAGTTTCAGTTTTCAAGAAGTGATTACTAGTTTCAACTGATTGACATTATTATTTTCAAAAATGAAGAATAACCGCCTTCAGTCACAAACGTGATTTTATTTCAATGCACGATGGATTTCGAGCCCTGGGAGCTCGTCTTCTGGTACGTTGACAGTATACATGGATTATTTTTCTTGATTTAGGTTAACCCTGGTCCTGGTGAGATGACAATAGAATATTAGAAAGTGGGAACATTGTGAATTAAAGTTCGCAAATCTAATACAAATCGAAAAATAACTCACTGCTTCCGTTGGTGGATACCTGAATGTACAGTATGTATACACATACTTATGTACATACATACATTTTCGTTCTACAGTAAATTATGTAAGCACATGTGAAAACAAGCCACAGAACTTCAATGTAAATATACCATATTTCTACAAATATACAGGTGTTATTATTTCAAAGGAAGTACAAAGCAATTATATTATTTGTTATACAGAATATCAGTGACAAAATAAATATTTGTGAATATCTCAAAAGTGCATTATGTTATCAAATAGTTGCACTATTAAATAATTGTTTCTTTAGAAAAACAAACTTTTAATATTACTGAAAAATCTGTGACTGCTAAACTTTGTTTGTTGATTCAGCATGTTTTCAGAAGATTTTACTTTGAGTAACATTTATTTCTAATTGTTCTAATAAATCAATTTTTTGCTACGGTTTTCAGTAGATTATACTTTTTGTATCATTATTTCTAACTGTTCTAATACATCAAGTTTTTCCTATGGTTTTCTTTGTGGTGTACAGTTAAACTGTTGTGGATGTCACTTAGTCTGTATCTGTTAAATACATGTGGGTGGCTATTGTGGGTTTTTTCAAAGTGGTTAAATCTAAAAGCATCAGTGTGTTCTTTGTATCATATGTGGAAAGTTCTTTCTGTTTCTCCTATGTTCAATGCATGGCAGCTGTTACATCGTAATTGAAATATTCATGTCCTGCTATTTGGTGCATTTGTTTACAGTGTGAGGTAAGTGGTGTCCTAACAATTTACCATTTCTTTTTAAACGTGTACAGTTCTCAGTGAGCTTATGTTATGTCGTAACCATAAATAAAGCAGAAGCCAGACACTGTGTGTTGCCATGGTGGACCTTAGCAAGGGTTGATTTTTGCATGGCCCGCTCTACATTTTGGCTCTCTCCAGTGGTAGCGAAGTTGCATGGAAAGAAGCTTTAGAAGCCAAAAATAAATGCCATGTATGCGAAGCCTCGAGCAAAGCTACAAATGACTATCCAGGTAACGCCCAGTTCCTCAGTTCTCAGCTGGTATGCCATAAAATTCATTTCGCCTGAAGAGAAAAGAAAACATTTAGATATAAAATTCCACTGAACGGAATAGATTTATTGACATTTTATTTTGTCTGAACAAAAATCGATAAACAAATATGCAGTAACTAACACTGGGTAAGGTAGCTACAGCCAATATTGCCAATGTTATTCTGTGAAACTGGACTAGATAAGCAATCTGAGCTATCAGTAAACGGAATCTAACCTGCATAACACTGTGTGCATGTTGTATGAGTATCAGTTTCACTGTCATTTAAGCCCTCAGCTGATCGTTACATGAAAAACTTAAAACTAACATTTGGATAAGCTGACTGCGTTTTGAACAAGAATTTACAAGTGATACAGAATCTGGCTTGTGCAACGGAGTTTATTGGACTAGAGTACATGACATGTTGTGGTCTGTCAGAGTCTCTGTTTTGGCCCTAAGTTTTGCACTCACCTCTTTAGATGACTGCCTTTTTCTAAGTGGTTTACAGCAATGCGCAGCAGCATGCAGCAGCAGGACCTAAAGCTTTTTGTAACTAAGAATGAATTTAATAAAAAAAGTTTTCTTGGTTCCTGTTGACCATTAAATAACTTTTGAGCAGGGATTTGAATAATTAAGTCCATTTAGAACTTCAGAATCATCATGAACAAGTATTAATAACGACAATGACAAATTGCATATGTGTCAATAATGGGTGAGTCCAAGAATAACAAATTATTTCCATTTCAAAATTGCATTAACAATTAATAGCCACAACATATTATTTAGATCTGAAGAATAATTATTATTATATGAAGGATAAGGAAGCTTCTTTCACAGACAAGCAAAACATGGGATTATCGCAAACTGGGACTAACAATCAAGACCCTAACATTGCTATGCTTGCGAATTTTACCTTGAATTCCATCTTCAAGCGTAGTTAAGTCATCTAAATCTCTCCTGGCCATGTAAATGAAATCAGGTCTTGAGTGTGGTAAGGTCTGCCATCACCGACGTGAGGGCAGCGTGACACGTCTTCTGTCTCCGAGCTCTCGACCGACGTTACCCTTGCGCTCTCGCAGACAGACCTCATCTCACAACAATGCTTAGAATCGCGTACCCATGTTTCCCTCTCAGATTGTTACCATCGATATCTGAGTGCTTACACAATGCAAAGAATAGTGTTAAGTTGGATATATTGTTTTATGCAATGGAGAATTCTGACACACTCCTTACACTGGAAACAAAAACAATTAACAAACCAGAGACTAGTGTCACATTAACACACAGAAATTAAGGAAGTCTAAAATTTCAGTAGCAGCATCGAAATCAGGAAGATATGAAATGAACGTGGCTGTTGCATTAGTGCAGAGTCAATTCAAGTCAAGAGACGGCACAGTTTTGAATCTGGTATTGTTCAGTCGGCTGTGTGGCGCATGTTGAAATGACAACTTGCGATGCTACCATACTACATTCAAATCGTGTGGTCTCTAACAATACTGCAAAAGATGTGATAGAGTTACATGCTGTCACAGCTTAGCTGCAAATATTCAGAAAAGCATTTGGAAGGTATTGATATTCAGATAATACGAGATCACCATTCACGCAGATGGACTTCTTAATCGACATAACACAATCCTCTTTGTGCCAGTGAAACTCTGAGAGGTGGCATGAGCCCCTTCTCATATTTCTATCTTACCCTGAGTAATTTGAGTTTCCTCTTTTATTGCATGCAGTGAAAAGTTGCTATTCTTTCACATGCAGACTTCCCACACAGTATCTCTTGTCACCCGGGTGGTCTGGTGACAGGCGGGTTCTGCTGATCTTGAAAGGGTTAAGCCGACGGGTGTGAGGGAGTCGAGAGGATGCTTTCCAGACGCCAACATTGTCATAAGAGCGGGGGCGACACGCCCACAGGCGTCTGACGGAGCAGCTAGGCTAGAGATTCCGTTACTTCGCAGAAACTTAGTGAAAACACTTTCTGGCTGGCTACCAGCGAGGCTTGGGAATGATTTGAGTTCCTGGGCAGTCTTGGCAATCAAATTCCCTCGTTTTCTACAAAATCATGACTGTGATTGGCTTGCTCACGGGATAGCTCCGTGACGTAGCAAAATTGGCGCAGAAATTGGCGCCAAGTATCTCCACTGGGGGAATAGTACTGCATCGGTAATAGAGTCGAATTTTCCGCCGGTTTTCGAGTTGCTGATTGGAACATTTAACCACGGCCACTGTCGTGGGGGCGGGAATGTTCTGTGTTCGGCTTGTACAGGTGCTCTCGGAGTAGCTCGGTCGGAGTAGGTTACAAGACTGATCTCTTGATGCTCTGGACAGCCTGCCTTCCGTTGGCTGTCTAATATACTTTCATTTAATTGTAACTGTTTGACGAAGTTGCTGAAGTTTCGACTTCAATGTAACTTTCCGAGTACAGTTGGCTATTGTGCGTTCTGCGTACTAGCAGCCTATATTGTCGTCTTGAGCAGTTTCGGCTAAAGTTGACTGTATCAGAGTTACTGTGTGACTTCGCTTGTTAAAATCAATCTACCGTCAGTGATTGTGTGGCGAGCCTTCTTCGTCTCCCTCAGAGGCGCATTTGTATTGATAGGAAGTCTTTAGTCTGGAACAACCAGACCAGGATAATTTGTTTCTGGCTATACTCGCGACATTATCATCACCACGACGGAACGTCGAAGCAATCAGCCATCGCCTCCGGTATGCCAGATTGTGTCCTTGCAGTTAAGAAGACAGCTTGGTAATGTACGTCCGCAGCACCGGCAAATCAGGGAATTTTGTTAGGTGATAATCGGAGCTCAGCAGAGCGCGCCTGTTCGTCTTTTCTAACTTTGTTCTGTCTTGGGTGTTCATTGTCTGAGTTATCACTACTGTAGAAGCAATTAATGTTGGGTTGTCTGGGAGTTTCTCTTAAGATTTGAGTTGCAAGGAATTGGCTCCACATTCCACTCGCTCACAAATGACACAATCTAGTTTATGGACAACTTCACCTTCACAGCATTTATTTGAGTATCCAGTTTGATGTTTCATGTATTTTTTTATTATTTTGAGTTTACTCATAATAAATAAAATTGTTAATTTGGACAAAACTGTCATTCTGTTAATTGGTAGAGCAACCCTTTCATTTCTCACTATGTTAATGAAACTTCCCTTTATCTAATTAATTTCTATACAATTAAATTATTGCAGGTGCCAAACTCTTTTCTACTCCACTTGCAGGGTCGATGACATTTTGAAACATCCTAGGGTGAATATGCTTGGTGCGCTAAGACCGACACTAATACAGCTCCACTTCTTTGACACCACTGCAACGGCTGTAGACTTACTTTTAACGATGTTGCAAAAGTACGCTATCGATGAAGTTCCCCTAAAAATCCGACTCGTAGCTTTCTTCCTATAATCGGTGAACCAACGCATTACGCGCCCATGCATGTCTCAACCAGACATTTCCCATTAGATGGATCGCTCGTAGATGTACATATGAAATGACTTCCACAGTCAAAAGGCCTTGACAGCCAAAATATTTTGGGTATATGGAATGCTCAAAGAGCGTGTGCACAACAGGAAAAAATAACATTTGAGGCGTGGAGGATCGAATACGGTAAGTGATTTATCCATTCGTCATGGAAGAAAGAACGACGATACCTTTCAGGTTATAACACTGCAAAAGCATTTACGTAGCTTTTGCAATCAAATACCGAATTTGGTTTATTACGTACTATGCCCCAAAAGAACAAATAGTCCTGTCATGGAAAAGCCATGTATAACACTCATGTCTGCTACTGCTATACCATACATAACCTCAAAGGTGAAGGCAGTTTGTAAAATAGAACTATTTTGTTAGAGTAATTATGGTATAAAGCAACAGAGCAGTGTTCCCCTCTGAGAGGAATTTTGTTTTGCTGACCGTGGTATACCTAACGGAGGTGGCATATCGGAAGCGAAAGTCACAAATATGTAAATATTTAAACAGTAATAAATAATATTTAACCTATCCACACTGTTTAAAGGATAAAGAAAACGGTTGCCGGACTAATTAGGCAAGTGAATGATTAGCATTCTTCTTCAAGAAAATAGTTATTAGTAACTTTAACGGACAAACACAACCTATGCTTTACCTCACGCGAGTGCAATGAAATCTGACACCTGCATATGTCGACGTTAAGGTTGGAACTAACAGTTAGAGCAGCACAAACTGTTTGCAAAAATATAACAGATAACGGAACACGCTATTACTTTCAGGGCTTATCAAACTGAATGGTCTTTATAACATTGCTATTAATATTCACTGTAGAATCATAAATTGGACATAGGTTCAGTATTACTTTTCACACATTTTCCTAGCCGACATAAAATTGTAAATGTAGTTCATTGCAAAATTATGAAGTGATCACAGGTTAAGTCTTTCTCAACTAAATACTTTTCTATTAAGAATGAAAGTTAAATGGAATTCATTAACAGGTTACTTCTCACTGTCTTTTTAATAAAGAAATTATTCTTTTCGTAAATAGTGGTCTTTCTATTAATTGTTATTTATCATGAGCATAAAGAATAACCTGTGGATCCTAATACACTATTAATATGCACTTTCAATACACAAAATAAACAAGTGCTTAGCAAGCATGAGTATATAACTTTCCACACTTGCAGTTTTCCACTTTTACTACAGTGAGACACAAAATTAACATATTTGTAAGATACTGACTCACCTTTTGCGATTTACAACAGGTGGCAATGTGATCATTTACTCAGCAAAACTTTATAAGCCTCAGTCTTAAGAACTTTTACTTTTGAAGTTGGCAGCAACATATTAATAAGCAGTTTTAATAGAAAAATTATTCTCTGCAAGCATCATTTACTTTAACTCACTCTCCTGCCACATTAACTTTAACTTTCTTTTAACTATGTTCAAGAGGCATTAATTAGTTAAAACACTTGGCTTTAATGTTCATTCAATAAGGGACACTCGGAAGCACTATAGCGTGGGAGGGACCCTAAGTGGATATGTGACTGAGGATAAATCACGGTAGGTACAAAAGTTCAGTTAAAATTTACCCTGTATTTGAGTACACTATACATCCAATGAGCTGATCCTTCATTGCACATTACTATAGTGTTCCATTAACAGTGATTGCGCAATCTGGTGGCAACTGCATGTTGGTAGATGGATTTGCAGGTAGAATTGCCGGAATCTGTCATTTCTTGGTGGCGGTGATAGACATCAATTCGAGAATAGCTCCAGTTCCTTATCCATCCACCCGAGGCATTGGAAAGTGGCACGGAAAGCCTCTCTTGGCACCAGCACAACATGCAGCTTTTACATGAGCAATTGACAGTTTGGTAACTCGTCCCCGAGTGACTCTTGTTCCACCTTTTCTACCTATGCCAACCACAATTTTCGCGCGCTACTAAGTTCCGTTCCCGAGGGGAACCACACTACCTTTTACATACAAAGTAACTAAGAATCCTAAGTGAAGGTCAGCAGTTTCCATACCAGCAAACAAACATTTTAATTAAAACGTATGAAACGTCCCCTCAGAAAAATTAATGAATTGCTGTGCTGATAAACCTCTTACTTTATTTGATTTTCAAACAGCTGAGCAGAACTGAATGTACTCAGACATTTCGCTCTTTACCTATTCTGATCAACACTAAACTGACACACAGTATTTTTTCCGAAACGCAATCTGACTTTCAATAATCCCTACAAAAGAATGGGCCTGACTAACAATAACCTATACCTTTCACAATCACTTACCTCACAAAAATCTTCGTTACTCGAACTACTGCAATACAGCGAGCGCCACTAATGCCAGCTAAATAAAAGATTCAAACTACTGAAGGCACTAACTACTGATAGGTATAGTTAGCAAATGAAAGATTTTGGTAGAGAACAAACAATGTATTTACCTTAATAGTGTTCAAAAGTCGTAATATATACATCAATTCATTACATCCAGTCTTACAAATTTACTCTTTCTGATGGACACACGTCCAGATCATCCGCTCTCAAAACTTCGCCATTTCTCTCTCCACATCCACCACTGCAAGCGGCTCACCTCCAACTGCGCAATGCTACGCGTTGTTAACAGCCAGCTGCCCAACACTACAATAGCATATACTCCAACAATGCAAACCAACCACAGCCTTCACACAGCACAGTCAGTGATTTTCATATAGAGCGCTATGTGGCGTTACCAATATAAAAACCTAAACAGCCTACTTACACAGAATATTTGTATATATTGGTAGTTCTACACAAAATTATTTAAACAAAATTATTTATCCTCAAAGATAACCAAAGACATTAAGTGAGAAAGACAAACATATCATTTGCTCATGTCGTATATATTACATAGGTCAAACTTCCCCCATTCCAAAAGACATTAAGTGTAAAACAAAGAAAAGAATAAACACTCCCATGGTATGGATTCAATCCAACAACATTTACAGAAACTCAACGATGTAACATTAAATGAAACAAAAGGCAAAATAAATCAGTATAGTATTAGAGCTATGGTGTTACAAGGTGACATAGTCCGGTTTACTGACATGTCGGTAACGAACGAGGGATCTGGGGCTGGGGTATATGGTGTGCAGCCTACAGACAGCGTTCTCTCTGGGGAAGCTGGCTACTGTATTCCAGGCAGAGATATTCGCTATCAGAGTGCGTGAGGAAGAGAGTTTACATAGGTGTTAGGGATATCGTAGCACCTACAGAGAAGAAGTACTGAAATTTCCATCAGCCCCTGCAGTGTGATCGATGCAGGATGTCAGGATTCGCTTCTGAGGCTAGGCGAAAGCAACAGTATAAATCTGCTGTGGATACCCGCTCACACAGATATTAATGGTGTCCTGCAAGCAGATAGGCTGTCCAGACAGATGTGACGACTCCATTTGTTGGACGGAACTTGTCTTAACTGTCTCTACGGCGATGGTAAGATCTGAACTACGTAACTGGATTAGTAAACACTATTTGCAACATTGCGTGGTGCTCCAGATTTTAGTGTGCAGCTGAGTCCTTATTTTCTGCTTCAGCGACATCAGGTAAGCATTAAAATTAAATGATTTAATTAGTTAATCGCCGCTGCTTCGCTTGTGTAGACTGTACGGTCTGCATTGATTTTGTTCCTTTTGTTTTTCTGTAATCGAATTTTTATGCTGTACACAAATTGCAACCCTTAAACTTTTCACGGTAATTAGGGCCATAGAAGCATAGTCTTGTCCAGATGGACTTCTGACCGAAAAGCGATTCTGGTAGATGGAGCCCAAGGTTTCTGTTAATCATGCCTTTTCCGTTCTTGTGATGGTATTTCCACAGAAACTATCATCCCCTAAGACATATTTCTTTACGTCTAACCTAGACATGAAATGTTTTTATAGATTTAGCTTTAAAATATTTTTTAATACAATGAAGTATTTTCTTAAAAATATTCATCCTCTTATTCACTTCCATAGGGGTTGAATTTCCAAAAACAGTGAACCAGTTCATTTTTTTTAAATTTCTAATAGAGAAGCCAAACACACATTCTCATACTCTGCTTTAGTAGTTCTTTAGTAATTAATTATTTTCAAAAAAAACTTTCACCAACTGTTTTATCCCCTTAGCGGCTGAATTTCGAAAATTTTATTTTTTTATATCCGACTGAGAATTTTCATAGTTCTAGCTTCAACACTGTATTAATAGCGACATATCTTCAAAATGCCTTTCCTCTCCTATTTCACCCCCTAAGGAGTGGAATTACGAACTATCCCGACTTGAAGGATGTCTGCAGTATAAGATTAACACCCTCATACAGCGAAACACGTATCATTTCTAGCCGAGAAGCTAAATACTAGCTTTCGTGGATATAAATACAAGTACTTTAATAATTCTGTAATAATTATTTGTTTTTTAAAAATAACTTTCGTCATATGTTTCACCTCAATAGGGTTTAAATATGCAGAAATGCTAAAAGGTATTTCTTTATTTCTCGAAGACTTAGATATTACTAAACATCTTTCTCTAAATGACGGCCTCATTCTTAATGAGCAGCTACAATTACGTAATAAAAGCTTCTTCAACGGTATAAAACGGTTACTTGATATTTGACTTCGTGTTCCCTCGTGCAATTACCGAAATATTTTTTCTGTCTAGATCGATTCATAATTTTTGTTCATCAAATGGTTTATATTACCTACGTTTCATGTTACACCGTTATCCTACTTGCTCCGTTATTCAGTTCCATTGGTAATTCTATCATGGCATTTTCAGCCTTTAAACTGTACTTCTAAGCTGTTGTGTGGACAAATTGTTACCATACCTGATGCTGTCAGATAAAATATTGCCTCTTACTTCATGTTTTAAATAATATTCACCACAATATTCGTCTAGGCAACGGCCTTGCAGCAGTGGATACACCGGTATCCGTGAGATCACCGAAGTTAAGCGTTGTCGGGCGTGGTCGGCATTTGGATGGGTGACCATCCAGGCCGCCATGCGCTGTTTGTTGCCATTTTTCGGGGTGCACTCAGCCTCGTGATGCCAATTGAGGAGCTACTCGTCCGAATAGTAGCGGCTTCGGTCAAGAAGACCATCAAAACGACCGGGAGAGCGGTGTGCTGACCACACGCCCCTACTATCCGCATCCTCTACTGAGGATGACACGGCGGTCGGGTGGTCCCGACGGGCCACTTGTGGCCTGTAGACGGAGTGTGTTTATTTTTTTTCATTTACAATATTGGTCTGTATATATTGTATTTGCGGCTACTCGATGGCACTCTTGGTGTAATGCTCACCTGCCTGCAGTTGCTAAAGCGAGCGCCTCAGTCCGATGCTACTGCAGGTCGACTTGTGTCGGCAGTCCGTAGTGGCTTGCCTTCTATGTTTTCTATTTTAAAATTTTGTGACTAAAGCTTTACCGATTGATATTTATTTTATACGTGACATGCAAGTACTACGCCTTTTCTTTTTACACTTCTTGTCAGTGCTTACACTTAAAAAATTTCCTAAAACTTTGAACTTACGTTATAGACCGGTTTCAATGTTTTATTTCTCATGAAGGCACACTTACAAGGGGAGGCCGCCAATTGTGAAATTCAGATTCGATTCATACTGCGCATAATAAAAGCTCATGGCCAGAGGTGTAATGTGGCAAAGCACCAAGATGCACTTCTCAGCCGTTGTCGAGAAAATCGACAGTTAAAAGAAACCGTTGCTGTGAAATACTCTCTAAGATTATTAATTCTCTACAGCGTCGTGGCGCAGCGGTAAGCGCTCGGGTTCGTAATCCGAAGGTCGCCGGATCGAATCTCGCGCTATGCAACCTCTTTTTAGTATTTGTTTTTATAATTCATATATACATATATATATATATATATATATATATATATATATATATATATATGTATATATATAATTCCCGGCAATCAGTTCCAACAATTATGCATATAATAAGTTGTTGAAAGTCGTTTGTCGTGGAAACACTGGCGACATCATTATGTTTTCCGCAAACAAAGTTGTATTTCACAAATGTTATTAATTGTCTTCATATGTTAACCACGTATAGTTAACGGAAGGCGTAGAAACGATATTCCGAAACGAATACGTATAGCATAAGTCAAACGTTCGAATTAGAATAGAGACCCCACGAACACAAATTTGCTGTGGCAGGTATGAAATATAAACTCCGTTACTCGCTCGTTGCACTTGAAGGACAGATGTTGAATGGGCCGAAACGAGCCGCCGCATAACAGCGTAGTTGCCTGCTAACTTCGAAAGAAGGTAGATGCGGTCCCTAGCGCAACTTATAACATTGTCGAAAATCAGTGCGGACGGGAGAGCTTTGGTACACCCTGTTAAAAAAAAACGGAAAAATGGAGGCGGTACAATTGGAGAGCGATCCGCCTTCACCAACACGCATAAGCAATTCATTAATACTGATATATATATATATATATATTATTTGAATTACAAAAAACTAACAATAAAAAAAATTGCATAGCGCGAGATTCGATCCGGCGACCTTCAAATTACGAACCTGAGCGCTTACCGCTGCGCCACGACGCTGTAGAAAATTATTAATCGTCGAGAGTATTTCACCGCAACGGTTTCTTTTAACTGTCGATTTTCTCGACAACGGCTGAGAAGTGCATCTTGGTGCTTTGCCACGTTACACCTCTGGCCATGAGCTTTTATTATGCGCAGTATGAATCGAATCTGAATTTCACAATTGGCGGCCTCCCCTTGTTAGTAGTGGACGAAAACTAGGTCAATAAGACTTTATTTTTGAGACCGACGGCTGTTCTTGCTTTAATTTTATAATATTATGCATCTGGTGAAACAGCGGCGGTGTGGTGTACAACGAATTGCTTCTCGCAGGTGTAACCATAACTGCTGACAAATGGTCAACAACTGAGGTATGTTACAGACGGAGTGCAAGAACAACGGCCAGGAAGATCGCGTGGACTGATACCACATCACGATAACGTCCGCCGGCATTCTGCTAGACTGACAAAAACCGCTATACTAGAGCTGTGTTGGGAAGTCGCTCCGCACCCACCTTATTTTGCTGATCTCGTGCCGTCAGATTTTCAGGTCTCCCAGTCTCTCTCTCTCTCGAACAACCTTCAAGGAAGTTCCTTTCCGAACGCTCGACAAGTTCTTCGCAGCGTCGTGTCTACAGTCGCGGAATTGAAAAGTTACCCCAGTGTTGCCAGACTGTTGTAAATAGTGAAGGAGAATTTGTTATTGATGACTAAAGTCTCCATTATGTGTATCTGTTACGTTTATTAAACTTGCGGTAAAACGCTACGAACTGGTGCACCAATCCAGCACACCGTCCCCAAACTAAGAGCACAGCCAAAGATCCATAAGCAGAAACTCTCCAATTAGACCAATTGTTAACTCCAAGAACACACCTGCATATAATCTTTCACAGTTGTTATATCCTCAGAGAATTTTACACTTTTGAAACCACATACACAATAAAAAATGCACATGAGTTAACAACACTCATAAAAGATGTAAAAATCCCCGGAGAAGCTAGATTTGCCTCATTTGACATTATCAACCTGTTCACAAATATACTTGTTAAAGAGACAATTGAAATTATTAGAAAAAACCTCATCATACACAAAAAACTAACCATAACAGAGATTACAGAGATGGTAGATCTACTTGAACTAGTACTGTACCACAATTACTTTTCATTTAATAATAAAGTCTATCAACAGAAAGAAGGCTTAGCTATGGGTAACTGCATGTCAAGTTTCCTAGCTGACGTTTTCATCAACCACATAGAGAATAAGTTCTTCAAAGGAGAAAATAAACTTGTTCAAAAAATTGTGTATTACAGGAGATATGTAGATGACACACTACTCTTATTTGATGGCATCATTCAACTCACTCCACAACAAAATAAAGTTCACAATAGAACATGAAACAAATCAATCCATAAATTTCTTAGACCTCACAATTGTGAATGAACAACAAGAACATAACTTGTACATTTACCAAAAACCAGCCAACACTGACATCACAATACATGAATCTTCATACCACCTGAACACACATAAGTATGCTGCATTTAGGTCAATGTTGAACAGGGCACATACATTACCTTTAAAACCCAAAGCACTAACACAAGAAATAGATACTATCAAAACAATTGCAGTAAGTAATGGTTACTCTGTAAAATCAATTGATAAATTATCTAGAGAAATTCAGACCAACATCACTCACAAAAACACTGAAAAGAAAACTACCGACACAAAACAAATCTTCACAAGCATTCCATACTTAGGCACAGTATCACAAAAAATAGCTACCTTATTAAAAAAAACAATAAAAAAATATCTTTCTCCACAAACAGCAAACTTGGATACCACTTACCTCACACAGTGAACACAAACAAGCCAATAACACAACACAGTGGAATATATAAATTACAATGTAACAGTTGCTCTGCATTTTACATAGGAAAAACTGGAAGAACCTTCCACATACGGTATAAAGAACACACCGACGCCTTTCGACTAAACCATTTTGAAAAATCTACAATAGCTAACCACATGTATATTAATAAACACTGACTCGACGACATCCACAACAGCCTAACTGTACTTCACGCAGAACCCAACAGTAAAAACTTAATAGAATCTACTAGAACAGTTAGAAATAATGCTACACAAAGAAAATATTCCGAAAGCTTGTTGAATGAACAAACAGAGTTTAACAGCCACAATTTTTTCTACACCTTTAAAAGTTTATTTTTTCCAGAGGAATCAAATCTATAATAGTACAAAAAGCTGACAACCTACAACATGGTGCCAAATAATTATTTTAATAATATATGTGTACTAGTAATACTATATCACATTATCTTCTGTGAAACAAGAAAATCGATTATATTTAGAAGTAGAACATATGTATGAACGAGAATCTTTGGCATGTTTACGTTCTGCTACTACAATGTGCGAAAAAGTGTATGGCTATGTATATATCCCAGTATGTACTGCAAAATTAAAGATGTGTATTGCGTATACCAACTGCACAACAGAAGCAGACATCATACAATATTAAACTGTAACTTAGTTTCATATTATTAACGCTGTTAAACTTATATTTACAATATACCGTGTTGTAACACAAAAATGTAATATCAACAGGCAAACAACTAAAAAACCTGATGTAAATCACTAAAAAGCACCAGAAGATGAGCCTCCAGGGCTCGAAATGCATAGCGCAGTAAATAGACGCAACTTGTGACTGAAGGCGGTTTGTTATTCATTTTACGAAAGTAAAACAGTCGCGGACGAAACACTGAAAAACAATGGATAAAATTAACTTTCAGAGTAATCACGTTGAACAACTGATCTTCATTCGAACGCTGATAATTTGCTGCATCTCCTATGGCGAGTTAATTTCATAAAAGCATGTTCAGTAATACCGCTTTAGTGGCGCTTGCTGTCAAGTGTCTCGACGTACGGAAATCGGTGCGGCCCGTTTGCTGGCCCGTCTGGCTGGATGGCTGCCACGTGCCCCAGTGGTGTGCGTGTCGCGTCCGGGTACGGCGTCCTTCACCTTTTCACCTTTTGACCGCAGGGGGGCGTGGCCAGACGGCTGCAGAGCCGGCAGGGGGCGTGTCCTGCCTGCTGCCCCCTTCCCCGCGCTTCTCCAGCAGAAGCTTCCAGATAACGAGCCGGCTGCCGGCCTGGAACCTGCGCCCGGAAAGACTCCAGCCCCCGGCTAGCAGCACTCTCCTCTCTCAGACGGCATTACGAGATATTTCCATCCTAATGCGCGACAAACACGTGAAGAGCTGCGATTCCTGATAAAAGAAACTCTCCATCGTCATCTACGTTCGTACTCTGCAAACCGCTATAAAGTACGTAGCAGAGAGTACTTCTCATTGCATCAGCTATTAGGCCTTTCTGTCGTTCCATTTGAGTCGTCCCCTTAGAAAAATTAAGAATGACCGTGCTGGTAAACTTCTACGTTATTTGATTTTCAAACAACTGAGCAAAACTGAACGTACTCAGACATTCCTCTCTTTAAAAACTTTGAACATAGCTGCTAAGTTTCAGTGACCGTGTCAGAATTACGTTAGAACAAACAAGCCCTCGGTCACAAATATTAAGTCAAAATTGACCAGGTTTCGACGTTACTATGAGCGTCGTCTTCAGAATTAAACTAACCGTTCTAAAACATATTAGGTGTATAATACATTAATAAAATTAAATTTTGTACTGACTGGAAAGAGATGCAGTACTTACAAGTCACATTTATCGGCTCGCCATCTTATTTACAACTTTCTGGCTTAGATTTTTAAAATGTGATTTTGATTTTAATTTTACTGAAATTTAATCTTTCTTTCGTAGATCGCTAAATTGTCAAGTCTTAGATTCCTGATTTAATTACTTGTTATTGTCCTAATAGTAGTGATAAATGGAACATCATTCGCTTATTCACTTTTCTGGGAATTTGGAACTTGGGGGGAAATCTTTGGGGTATTGGGAGCTAATTTTTGATTTTTATTTCTCGTCCGAGGAAGTGGCATTACAGTAGTCATTAGGCTGTTTATTCCTTTAAACATATCCTCAGATTGTTCACTTTCACTTAGGACAGCAACGTCATCAGCGAATCTTATCGCTGCACATCGATCAGAAGCGGTACACTTATATTCCTTCCTTTCTACGGGGCTACATGCAGCAAAATAGATAGTGTTCTGGGAAGTGGAGGTATAAGACCTGTTTCTCAACCTCCGTTCGTACCGCCTCTGACCGCTGCGCAGAATATCAACGGCATATTAAAAATATTAAATTAGAAAAATATTAAATATTAAATTAAAATATTCAAATATAAAATATTAAATTACAAATATCCCCCTGTAGAGGCAGCACGTGAACCATTTTATCTATCATTTATTTATTTATTTATTTATTTATTTATTGTTCCGTGGGACCAAATTAAGGAGAAGTCTCCATGGTCATGGAACGAGTCACTACATGAAATTATAACACGATATTAGAAACAGATAAAATGAAATATAAAAAAACATATTCAGGTGACAAGTCGTAAGTTTAAATTAAGAAAATCAACAATGTAACACTGGAATTTGCTTAATTTTTTAGCTCTTCCAGGATCTCCTCGACAGAATAGAAGGAGTGAGCCATGAGGAAACTCTTCAGTTTAGACTTAAAAGAGTTTGGGCTACTGCTAAGATTTTTGAGTTCTTGTGGTAGCTCATAAAAAATTGATGCAGCAGAATACTGCACTCCTTTCTGCACAAGAGTCAGGGAAGTGTATTCCACATGCAGATTGGATTTCTGCCTAGTATTAACTGAGTGAAAGCTACTAACTCTTGGGAATAGGCTAATATTGCTAACAACAAACGACATTAAAGAAAATATATACTGTGGGGGCAATGTCAGAATTCCCAGACTATTGAATAGGGGTCGACAAGAGGTGCTCGAACTTACACCACATATAGCTGGAACAGCCCGTTTTTGAGCCAAAAATACCCTTTTTGAATCAGAAGAATTACCCCCAAAGATAATACCATACGACGTAAGCGTATGAAAATATGCGAAGTAGACTACTTTTCGTGTTGAAGTGTCACTTATTTCTGATACTGTTCTAATGGTAAATAAAGCAGCATTTAGTTTCTGAACAAGATCCTAGACATGGGCTTTCCACAACAGCTTACTATCTATCCGAACGCCTAGGAACTTGAACTGTTCCGTCTCGCTTATAATATGCCCATTCTGTCTGATTAAAATATCGGTTCTTGTTGAATTGTGAGTTAGAAACTGTAAAAACTGAGTCTTACTGTGATTTAGCATCAAATTATTTTCCACAAGCCATGAACTTATTTCATGAACTACATTATTTTTTACTGTTTCAATATTACACACAAGATCCTTGACTATCAAGCTGGTGTCATCAGCAAACAGAAATATTTCTGAATCACCTGTAATACTAGAAGGCACATCATTTATATAAATAAGAAACAGCAGTGGCCCCAGCACCGACCCTTGGGGAACGCCCCATTTAACAGTGCCTCATTGGGACTGAACATCACTACCACTCTCAATATTGCGGAGAATTACCTTCTGCTTTCTGTTCTTAAAGTAAGAGGCGAACCAATTGTAAGCTACTCCCCTTACTCCATAATGGTCCAACTTCTGCAGTAATATTTTGTGGTCAACACAGTGAAAAACCTTCGTTAAATCAAAGAAAACACCTAGCGTTCGCAACCTTTTATTTAATCCGTCCAAAACCTCACAGAGAAAAGATAATATAGCATTTTCAGTTGTTAAACCATTTCTAAAACCAAACTGAACATTTGACAGCAAATTATGTGAATTTAAATGCTCCAGTAACCTTGTATATACAACCTTCTCGAAAACTTTAGCAAACACCGATGGCATAGAAATAGATCTAAAATTATCAATATTATCAATGTCTCCCTTTTTATAAAGTGGCTTCACTACCGAGTACTTTAATCGGTCAGGAAACCGACCACTCCTAAAGGAAAAGTTACAGATATGGTTAAGCACTGGGCTGTCATACATAGAACAATACTTCATTACTCTGCTAGATACCCCGTCATATCCATGAGAGTTCTTGGTCTTTGGTGATTTAATTATTTACTCAATCTCCCTCTTGTCAGTATCATGGAGGAACATTTCAGGTAACAGTCTCGGAACACTTTTTTCTAAGAGCGCTATATGATTCCCTGTTGGGACTAGGTTTCTATTTAGTTCACCTGCTATATTCAGAAAGTGATTATTAAATACTGTACATATATGCGACTTATCTGTAACAAGGACATTCCCACTATGCACTGATTCTATATCCTCGACCTGTCTTTGCAGACCAGCCACTTCCTTTACGACTGACCATATGGTTTTAATTTTATCCTGAGACTTAGCTATTCTATCTGCATACCACATACTTTTTGTCTTCCTGATAACATTTTTAAGCACCTTACAGTACTGTCTGTAATAGGCTGCTGCATTTAGATTTTGACTGTTTCTAACGTTTTGATATAATCGCCACTTTGTTCTACAAGATATTCTTATCCCTCTAGTCAGCCACCAAGGCTGCCTGTTTGTGCTAGTACCCTGTTTTGAACGTTCTAACGGAAAGCAACTTTCAAAGAGCATGAGAAAAGTCTTGAGAAAAGCATTATATTTATCGTCTACTGTATCAGCGCTATAAACATCTTGCCACTCTTGTTCCTTGATAAGGTTTGCAAAGGTCTTTACAGCAACTGGATCAGCTTTCCTAAACAGCTGATGACACGTGTTGCAGCACAAAAATCTTTTAGAGTTAAAATTTGTGCATCATGATCTGAAAGGCCATTCACCTTTTTGCTAACAGAATGCCCTTCTAGTAATGAGGAATGAACAAAAATGTCGTCTATGGTTGTTCATTAATGTTGTCTATGGTTGTTTATTAATAAAGGGATTCATTTCCATTTACTGACTAACCGGACTCTTTTGTGTTCGAGGTGCCCCGGGCTTAACCTTGGGCGTCTTTTGTGGGATTACAACAAGGGAAACGTTTCCCCTCTCTCAAGCGGGGACACGAAATATATTCCGCCCGTGCGAGCCCTGTGAAAAGACAACAAAATAATGGCCCGTTGGCGCAGAGACCCAAAGGGGGTCCTTTTACAACAGGTGTTTATGCTTCGCTCTCGAAAAACGTGGTGTGTGGTGACCCGGAGACAAACACTGATGCGGCCGACGTCGGACACCAATAAGTCGCGACCCAGACTGTAAAACGGCTTTTCCTCTTGTTTGTACGAAAGGACACGCCAGTGACAAATAAGGGAACTGTTTACGTAGTGGTACATTTTTTCGACTCAGCGCTGCGTTCTCATTACAGACTAGTTCCTCCATCATTGTTAAGCCTCTCAAATAAACGGCTTTCAATAGCCCGGTGTGAGACGCAGTTCAACCGGTCTTTCATGTCTAGGTATAGGCGATTCCTGGTGGCGCAGCAAAGTCAGGCGCGTGGACAGGTAAGGGATGCTTTTCATATTTGCCGACACAAATAGACAATAGACTTACTGCAGCCATCGCGCCGACCGGGGTGGCCGAGCGGTTCTAGGCGCTACAGTCTGGAACCGCGCGACCGCTACGGTCGCAGGTTCGAATCCTGCCTCGGGCATGGATGTGTATGATGTCCTTAGGTTAATTAGGTTTAAGTAGTTCTAAGTTCTAAGGGACTGATGACCTCACCACTTAAGTCCCATAGCGCTCAGAGCCATTTCAACCATTTTTTGAACAAATAAGTTTTTATTACATTCTCTCGCTTATTTGTAAGCAGTTTTTTGTGGTAGTCTGCCATTAATTTAAGTATAATCAAGGGTTAGAAAACTCTGAGGTTATACCTGTAGTTCTGATTTGAAACGGTAAAGTTATCACTGTCTAATCCGCACCTCTAGGAAATTCGTTGATGGTTCCGGTACGACTTAGGTGTTGATGTAAATTACATACCATCTAAAAATTATTTGTTTCAGCTGACCAGTATGACGAAAGAGAGTGTTGAGTAAGCGGAAGCAGGAGGATAAGGACAAAGCTTTAAAGAAACATTGGAATGGTGAAACTGGATTTAATGAAGAACGTTGAAGATGTACTGTACCGAAGCCTACAGTGCGTCCTCGTTTATGTGGTGTCACCGCCAGACATCACACTTGCTAGGTGGTAGCCTTTAAATCGGCCGCGGTCCGTTAGTATACGTCGGACCCGCGTGTCGCCACTATCAGTGACTGCAGACCGAGCGCCGCCACACGGCAGGTCTAGAGAGACCTCCTAGCACTCGCCCCAGTGGTACAATCGACTTTGCTAGCGATGGTTCACTGACAAAATACGCTCTCATTTGCCGAGACGATAGTTAGCATAGCCTTCAGTTACGTCATTTGCTACGACCTAGCAAGGCTCCATTACCAGTTACTATTGATGCTGTAAAACATGTACCGTCAAGAGCGACGTTCACCATTTATGGATTAAAGTTAAGTATTCCACCAGCTACGTCAGTTTTTTCTACAGTCTACTTTCCTTGTCCTGTTCCAGACCTCACGCCAGCCTGCGTGAGCTAAAACGCGTGCCTTTCGGCTTCCTCTCATACCGGTGTTGGCTCTCCCGCCAACCCACAACAGTTTAAAGGGTTTAAATAAAATATGGAAATTTGGAAGACCTAATGATATGACGGCGGAGGTTAATTAGCACAGCACGTAATTAGACTCTAGTTCCTTCCGAGTAATACTGAATTAAGGAAACTTGCCTACGAACTGGCTGAGAAATATTATCTACTGCATCGCTCTAATAGGAAAAGAAGACAGTCGGTAAAATTTGATGTTACAGATTTATGGTAGGTCATCCCACCTTGTCCTTGCCAGCTCCCCAAGCAATAGCGAGGCCGAAGGAAAGGGTTTCGTAAATCGAGGAAAAAAGGAGTTTTTTGATTAATATAGAAAAATAATATAAGAACATGAGTTTACTGTTGACCAAATACATAACGTAGATGATACCGCATTATTCACAGTTCACCAACCATCTAAAGTATTTTAACGAAAAGTCAAACACCAAGTGGACGCAATCACAAACAGCGAAATGTGTCTTACAACAACATGTGTACTGTATTTGCAATGAATGCAGCAGGCGAATTCGTACCACCGAGGTTAACGTTTAAGCGCAGCGGAATGAATGATGTCTTTAAAAGGGGAGATGCTCGAAAAATGGTTGGATAACATCAAAACTGTTCGTCCGATGGCTAGAAGATTTGGTAAAATGCACAAAAGTAGAAAAGAGGGGACCAGAAACAAATTTGCTTTTGCTGAATGGCACAGCACACACGCCAAAAGTTTAGAGGCAATTCAGAAGGCTCGTGATTGTGGTGTAGAGTGCTATCGCTCGTCTACAGCCGCTGCACAGATCGTTCTTAAAAACAGGATAAATCAGCTACAATGAAGCGGCATCTTCGTGGCTGCGTTCAATTTTTGGCAGTGTCATAAACAAGCTGTTGTTTACAGAATGAGATTTTCACTCTGCAGCGGAGTGTATGCTGATATGAAACTTCCTGGCAGATTAAAACTGTGTGCCGGACCGAGACTCGAACTCGGGATCTTTGCCTTTTGCGGGCAAGTGCTCTACCAACTGAGCTACCCAAGCACGACTCACGCCCCGTCCACACAGCTTTACTTCTGCCAGTACCTCGTCTCCTACCTTCCAAACTTTACAGAAGCTCTCCTGCGAACCCTGCAGAACTAGCACTTGCCCGGCGAAAAGCAAAGGTCCCGAGTTCGAGTCTCGGACCGGCACAGTTTTAATCTGCATGAAGTTTCAAGCTGTTGTTGCTGTGGTCTTCAGTCCTGAGACTGGTTTGATGCAGCTCTCCATGCTACTCTATCCTGTGCAAGCTTCTTCATCTCCCCGTACCTACTGCAGCCTACATCCTTCTGAATCTGCTTAGTGTATTCATCTCTTGGTCTTCCTCTACGATTTTTACCCTCCACGCTGTCCTCCAATGCTAAATTGGTGATCCCTCGATGTCTCAGAACATGTGCTACCAACTGATCCCTTCTTCTAGTCAAGTTGTGCCACAAGCTCCTCTTCTCCCCAACTCTATTCAATACCTCCTCATTAGTTATGTGATCTACTCATCTAATCTTCAGCATTCTTCTGCTGCACCACATTTCGAAAGTTTCTATTCTCTTCTTGTCTAAACTATTTATCATTCGCGTTTCACTTCCATACGTGGCTACACTCCATACAAATATTATCAGAAACGACTTCCTGACATTTAAATCTATACTCGATGTTTCTTCTTCAGAAACGCCTTCCTTGTCATTTCCAGTCTACATTTTATATCCTCTCTATTTCGACCATCGTCAGTTATTTTGCTCTCCAAATAGCAAAACTCCTTTACTACTTTAAGTGTCTCATTTCCTAATCTAATTCCCGCAGCATCACCCGACTTAATTCGACTACATTCCATTATCCTCGTTTTGATTTTGTTGATGTTCATCTTTATACCCTCCTTTCAAGACACTGTCCATTCCGTTCAACTGCTGTTCCAAGCCCTTTGCTGTCTCTGACAGAATTACAATGTCATCGGCGAACCTCAAAGTTTTTATTTCTTCTCCATGGATTTTAATACCTACTCCGAATTTTTCTTTTGTTTCCTTTAGTGCTTGCTCAATATACAGACTGAATAACATCGGGGAGAGGCTACAACCCTGTCTCACTCCCTTCCCAACCACTGCTTCCCTTTCATGCCCCTCAACTCTTATAACTGCCATCTGGTTTCTGTACAAATTGTAAATAGCCTTTCGCTCCCTGTATTTTACCCCTGCCACCTTCAGAATTTGAAAGAGAGTATTTCAGTCAACATTGTCAAAAGCTTTCTCTAAGTCTACAAATGCTAGAAACATAGGTTTGCCTTTCCTTAATCTTTCTTCTATGTCGTAGGGTCAGTATTGCCTCACGTGTTCCAACATTTCTACGGACTCCAAACTGATCTTCCCCGAGGTCGGCTTCTATCAGTTTTTCCATTCGTCTGTAAAGAATTCGCGTTAGTATTTTGCAGCTGTGACTTATTAAACTGATAGTTCGGTAATTTTCACATCTGTCAACACCTGCTTTCTTTGGGATTGGAATTATTGAATTCTTCTTGAAGTCTGAGGGTATTTCGCCTGTCTCATACATCTTGCTCACCAGATGGTAGAGTTTTGTCAGGACTGGCTCTCCCAAGGCTGTCAGTAGTTCTAATGGAATGTTGTCTACTCCAGGGGCCTAGTTTTGCAGAATTTATGGGTAAAGGACACCCCTAATCAGTTTGTGTGGACAGAGCTTGTAATATTAGTAATTTTCGCCTCACAAACATTAATATACGCTCAATAGTTAACGCCTGATGGCCTAGAGTTATCGAACAATTGTAAAGTAAAAGAAATGAACCATCGCATAGCAGTGACAGAATCTATTATTCTTTATCTTTGCCGTTCTTGCGCGGTGCCAGTAAAATCTCTATGTACATGTATCGATTAATTGTGTAAAAAAGAATTCTGTTGTTTCAATACAAATGAGGCTTTTGGCGCCTCACCTTTTACTGTTTGTATTCCATGAGAGGCGGACGCGGACTTGCTGCGTTCCACAACTGTATTTTATATTTGATGTGAAAATATTGAGTGAATATGCTAATTGTTATTTTTTCCAATCAGAAAAGATGTAGTTTCTTGTAACTGATATCGAACAGACAGCATCAAGAGGACATTTTGACTGTTATGTATAAAGTATTTAACCACAATGGTCATCTATTGTAATTTAATATGAAAAGGTAAAAAAAACGTGTGTTAAAAATAAGTGTGCTTATTTTCGTAAATTAACCTTGATGAGTCCATCTCCTTATTTACTTAACTGTTAATTATTTTGTGTTACTTCATCATCAGAAATTACGATCACGCTGATGGGCCGAACGCAGTATGAGGCAGAAGGAACATTATCGTTTTCTTATTATTTCTGAACCAACTTTTTTTTAATTGTGTAGTGTTGCATTTCTTTTAAAGTCTATAAATCTTCTGGTCCCTTAGTGTTGATCCGGGTATGACTACATCGCGACTATAAAAATGCACAGAAATGATAATGTTTCTTCCGAGCGATCTCAAATATATATATGCTGCTCTTATTCAGGTATTTAATGGTCAACGTATGTTATTATAACAGCGTAATAAATCCCTGATTCTGTTGCCAAGTGGCCCACCAAAATATTCACTTTTTCGACATTAAAAAACAAAGTAACAGTTCTTTTTATTGTCGTCCCCCAAGAACAACGCTACACTTGGCGCCCGAACAGGGACTTGATCAAAAATCATTTCATGTATGTGTTTATTAATTTTTCAGTGCTTGTTCTAGTAATTGTTTCATTTTTTCATGTGGATGCAATTCAACCGAGAAAGAGAAGTGGGAAAACCTTTTAATTAATTCAGAAGAACGATTGATGAAATTACCAAAAAACGCGAGTATCCAGCTGTATCATTATCAAGACAGCCATAGTAAGTCAAATTTTTATACGCAGTAGCCAAGCTTTCGTAGTGACGTAGCATCTTTCGAGTTGATCAGAACGTAAACCTGTCTTTCCTTGCCTTGAAACAGCTTTATTTCAATTTGTCCATAGTCCATTCTTATGTAGTTAAATTCAGTGAAAGTGTACCATTGTTGTCAGTGCATAAAAAAAATTACGATATGGCGGATAACTACGCTCAAAACTGGTAAAACTTGTGATATTTCATTTGTTTGTAATTAGTAGGAACCATCTTGTCTTCTTGGCGTAAATGAACGTCAGTTGTTACCCAGAGTTAAAATTTTATCTTAGGTCCCAGTAAGCCATTGCACTACGTCACAGACAAACGACTGACGGCAGTGACAAACAATATCTGTAGCATTTTGACGTTTGACAAATAATTCATGAACATGGCTGACGGTAAACAGCGGACACAAACAAAACCAGACGACAGCGGTGATGCGAATGGACCTCACTATCCATTACGATCACGCGCGATAGGTACACGAGCGGAGGCAGAAGCAGCCTCGACCCAAGTTTTAGAAGCTGGTCCTAGTGTGCAAACTAATCCCGTTTTTGAAAAAAATGACTTGGCTGCAATGATCGAAGCAATAATGGAACGCAAGTTCGAAAGCCAAAAACAGGAAAGATTAGATGAAAAGGCCCGCGAAGAAAAAGAGAAGGCCGAAAGACGGCATAATAAAAATCAGGTCCTTACAAATCTGTACAACTCAGTAAAAGAAGACATAAATTCAGTAAAAACAGAAATAAATTCGGTAAAAACAGACATAAATTCAGTAAAAACAGACATAAATTCAGTAAAAACAGATCTGCAAAAGGAGATAAATGACCTAAATACACGGTTAAATTCGGTAAAGGCCGAACTAAAGGCAGACATAACAGCTGATTTAAATACCCTGTTGGGTAATGTCCAAAGCCAAATCAGTAGTCAGATCACGACCATGAGGCTAGACATTGACACACAAGTAGAGTCAAAAATAGAGGATATTTCAAAACGGTTAGATGAAAAAATCGAAGCAGCCAAGGGAGAGATAAATTCAAAAGTGATAGAATATCAAAAACAAGCGGCGACCTTAAAAGAAGATTATACTGCAATCTCTGATGAGGTCAAAGGAGTTAAAACCGCAGTAGACACGATCGAGAATGTTGTTGATGATCTTTCCAAACAGATTGAGACTCTTAATGTAGAGGATCAAATAAAGAATACTGTTAAGGCACATGCTGAAGCATTGTCCGACCACTACCAAGAGTGGATTAAAAACAAAAACGGATTCATAGAAAACAAGGTCAAGAACGAACTCAGGGAAATGGTCAAAAACGTGGCCTTTGAAATATTGGCAGCCCCTGGAAAAACAGGAGACACGGTGATGTCAGAATTAGGCCAGGTAAGACGAACGTTAGCTCAAGATTTACCTGAATGGCGTCAACAGATAATTGATGAAATTCGTACACTAAAATGTCAAGTTGAAAATTCCCCACCTTCCGTGTCAGGAAACTGGAATAATTCACCACGAAGTAATGAACAACAGCAGGTACACTACCGTTCACCATTTGATAACGCTCAAACTCATAGTTCTATAGAAGCACAAGTTAACCAGGCTACCAGCCCACCCACTTTTGTCAGTTTGATGCAGGAGGAAAGCGTGATCAAGCATCGTATTTTTCCGACCTTTCACCCACAGAAAAGAGAAATTCATCCTATAGTGTTCCTCCGAAATTTTTCAGGAATTTTCCCGAATAGCTGGAGTGACCGCCAGCGAATTCAATTCGTTAGTGGATTTATCGTAGGCGATGCTGCCTTATGGGGAACCGAAATGGTCGACTCTTGTAAAAGTTACAAAGAGTTTGAACAGATGTTTTTAGCTAAATTCTGGAGTTCTGGTGTGCAGCAGCGCCTGAGAAAAAGAGGTTTACAACGCCGAAGTGTTTAACAGTAAGCGCGGTAGTTAGAGAAGATATTTTGAAAAGTATTTAGCGAAAATCAAGTTCTGGGATTCGCCGATCACCGCCAAAGACGTTATTATGATTCTAAAAACTAAGCTACCGATTGCGATCAGAGAAAAGTTAGTAAACGTGTCTGAGGACGATACGGACACTTTCCTATCTGTGTTAGACTCGTTAGATCTGATTTACGAGGACGCTAGAGTTGATGTTGGCAACGCCCACTTCAGTGCAGGCGGCCAGCACAATACAGAATACGCAGGCAACAATGGTGGCCGAGCGAAAGCGCGTCACAGCGACAACCAGTACCAACCCCACAACGGTTTCAAAAATAAACACACTACGTACTCCAACAGCAAATACAAAAATAAGTACAATAACGGCCAGAGATACAATCCAATATATAATTCGTCACCACCTCAGTACGAAAATGCACATTATAACACACAGCCCCAGCAATATGGAAACACGCAACCGATCAGCGGTAATTATCAAAACGATCAATCTTACGATTCAGATCGACAGTGGAAAAGAAATAAATGGTATAATCAAGGTGGAGACCAATGTACACCTTTCACTAACGGTTACAAACAACACAAGCCACAGCAAAATACGTTTCAGCCACAAGCGAACGGACCTTCGGGAACTCTGAAGCCTAAACGCCCGCATAATACGCAAATTTATTATGCGCAAGCGAATACGCCAGGACAACAAGATCCGTTTCCAACCGAGTTCGTACCACAAAACCAACACCAGTTCCAGACGGAAGAAACATTAAGAAATATAAATCAGCAGGAAAGTAAGCGTCGAGCGGAAAATTAAAAGCAGCACCTTTGAGCCTCCTAGAGGATGCTGCAAGTTTGAATGGGGGCACCCTGTCCCTTAGTCCACACGAAATTAAAGCAATTAGGTATGACAAAGAGACAAACTTACGGGATGATCTAGTAGCAGACACTGAGACGAAAGACAATGATGACGTATGGGACGAACAAGTTCAAGCTTCCATAAGAGTATCAATTGCCAACATACCAGTAACAGCCATTGTAGATACAGGAGCTAATATAAATGTCTTATCTTTATGTTTATTTAAGCAAATATCCTCTGTATGCAAAGTTTTATCACTTCCAATTCAAGGTTGCACCGTATCGGGAGCAATTGGTCCACTAACACAACGTGTAAATCTTCAGACTCAGCTTCAAATCCAGATAGAGTCTATTTGAGTAACGTGCATTTTTCTTATTGTTAAAAACCTATCAGTGCCATGTATCCTGATTGTGGAATTCTTGAGGCAGACGAAAGCTAAAATTGACATCGAGTGTGGAATCTGTACTCTAGTAGCGAGCCAGCAACAAGTAACTGTAAATTTGTTAAGAAGTAAGGTGAAGACAAACTTTGTGGTGCTTCAAATAGCAGTACGGCCATGGACTAAAAGACAACAGTACAGTCAGACAGAAGACATGACAGATCTTGAAAGTGTTAATGACGATGAGTATAAAGACCCAATTCCCGGTCAGAATGAATTATACGGTAAAGCTAGTGAGTCCATTGAATTATCCAAACAACAGAAGAATGAGCTTTACAATTTGTTAACAGATTACGTTCAAGTATTTTCTAAGAAACCTGGACTAATAAAAGGCTTTGAATATCGAATGGATGTCCTGCCCCATTCAACCTACTGTAGAACAAGCTATTCCGTTCCATATGCGAGACACGAAGCTGTCAAGTGCGAGATCAAGAAAATGTTACGCTGGAATGTGATAGAAGTATCTCATTCACCTTATTCGAGTCCTTTATTGTCTGTGCTAAAATCAGATGGTAGCGTAAGGCTAGTCCTAGATGCAAGATTAATCAATAAAATTATAGTACCCATAAGAACGAGACCAGAGGCTCTTGAAGAGCATCTGCAGAAGTTTCATGGAGTTAAGTATTTGAGTACCCTTGATTTGAAAAGCAGTTACTGGCAAGTAAAACTTGCGCAGGAGTCAAGGAAGTACACTGCGTTTATATTTGCAGGTAGATCTTACCATTTCAAAGTTGTACCGTTTGGACTAAATGTGAGTTCCGGAATTTTTATTTCTGCCCTTGACTATGTACTAGGTCCTGAACTTTTAGATGAGGTAACAGTCTATGTGGATGACGTTCTTGTAGCATCGAAAAATTGGGAAGATCATGTGGCCCTTCTGCAAAAGATATTTCAACGATTCAGAGAGTATGGTGTTACAGCAAATCTTAAGAAATCCAAGTTTGGAAAAAGTGAAATTAAATTTTTAGGACACATCATCACCCCTGAAGGAATTAAACCAGACCCGGAAAAATTGTCTGCTATAAAAAACTTTCCAACCCCTGTTACAAAAAGGCAACTGAGAGGATTTATCGGTCTTACGTCATTTTTCAGACGTTTTGTTCCCAATCAGGTATTGAACAATCCCGCTCTTCACAACCTTTTAAAAAAGAATTCACATTGGAATTGGACGCCGGAATGCCAAGACGGATTTAAGAAAATTAAAGACAGTCTGGTTAACAGTAACATTCTCCATCATCCTCAGATGGATAAGGAATTTTGTATTACTGCAGACGCTTCCTTTGTGGGTATCGGCGCTTGTCTTTTCCAGATTCAATTAGTAAATGGACACGAGCAAATCCAAGTGATTAGCTTTGCGAGTCGAGTGTTATCAGAGTGTGAGAAGTCTTATTCGGTTACGGAGTTGGAGGCACTTGCCGTAATATGGGCTTTTAGGCGATTTAACTATTATATCTATGGAAGAAAAATTAAAGTCTATTCAGACCATCAAGCCTTATCATTCCTCCTTACATGCAAGTTGCAACACCCTCGTCTTACTCGATGGTGCTTATTCCTGCAGGAATATGACTTTGACATTGTATATATAAAAGGTAAATATAATGTTATAGCAGACGCACTTTCTCGCTCACCTGAGGGCTTACTAGAAACCCGCGAACTGGTGGAACAAATGTCTAATTATAAAGTTTCGTTAATGAAAGATCCAATTCACAGAAAGTATTTTCTTCAGTTATGTAGGCAGATTCAGATTCTTCAAAATACAGATCCAAAATGGGAAAAGGTTAGACAAATTCTTCACGAAAATCCAGCCCACAAGTTGTCCAAGTTTTATAAACTTCATAACCAAGTGCTATTTCATAAGACGTCTGAGTCATCTGAGAGGTGGTGTGTTTGCATCCCTCGAAATTTCATTGAACATCTTCTGTGGTACACTCACATTTCATGGGGTCACTACGGACCAGAAAAATGTAAAAGGAAAATCTCGACTTACTGTTATGTTCCGAATCTACACCAGAGAATTCATAAATTATTGAGAAACTGTGTCATCTGTCAAAAGGCAAAATCCTTAAACATTTCCACTTCAATTCCACTAAATCCAATAGTTGCTGAAAGGCCAAACCAGCTTCTTAGTATTGATTTAGCAGGTCCACTACCCACCGGTAGGGGAGTCGCTAAATACTTAGTAGCAATCCTGGACAATTTTCTAAGCACATAAGACTGTACGCAGTAAAATCTTCTTGTGCAAATCCAATAATTCGTCGCATTGAAAATGATTATTTCCCACGATTCGCGGTTCCAGAATCAATCTTGTCTGATAATGCTTCAAATTTCACATCACGCCCGTGGCGTGCATTTCTTGCTCGCCATGGAATCAAACAAATTTTGATATACCTGTTTCGAGCGCAATCGAATCCGACAGCAAGAATCTTCAAAGAATTTAACAGATTTATAAGGACGTACATTCCGAATAAGCAATCTAAGTGGGTAGACTTTGTAACACCATTCGAACAGATTGTAAACCACCTTCCTCATCTGTCGACCGGATTCACGCCACATGAGTTAATGTCAAGATCAAAAGAGAGGAATGAATGGATAGACCCCCTTCCAAAGCTACAAGACAACGAATTGGACCTAGACGCAAAAATCAGGCAAGCTCTCATATCATTGACAACGTATGCTAACCTCCGAAAAAAGGCATTTGATAAGAAGGTAAACAGAGTTATAGATTTCAAAGAAGGAGAAAAGGTATTAGTCAGGACTCACTTTAAACCATCCTTGTTGTTAAAGAAGAATCGTAAGTGGCAACACATTTATGAAGGTCCCATTGTGATAATGAGGAAACCACACATTGGTAGCTATTTGTTATCTGACCCTGCCACGAATAAAATCAAAGGATTGTTCCACCATCAAGATTTAAGAAAATTTTATAACGCCAGGAATTAAGTTAACTTAAGCTGTAAGAAAATTCTAAGGTATTGGAGATCAGGATTAACCAATGAGTAACAAGAACGGAACTGAACTGACTACGGACGTAAACCAGTGCTGAAAGGAAACCTTATGTATTAAAACAACGCGTCTGGAAAATAAAATACAGAATAAGTTGTAGACAAGTATTTACATGAATAATCTTTATGCAAACAGGAGGACATGTCCTAGAGGCGATTTTCAATTTTAGTTATAAGTTAGTATGTAAGGAAAATGATGTACTCGAGAGGTATTAATTAGCCCCGAGGTACTAAAATGAGGAAAGAGGAAGGAGCGAATAATGCACTTCTCTCGCTAAATAGTAATTTGAGAATGAGCAGGAAGGAGCGAATAATGCACTTCTCTCACTAAATAGTAATATGAAAATGATGATTATATGTGCTTAGTATTAGTAAGTGAAATTTATTCGAGGGCAAATTAATGACCTGTTTTAAAAGGAAATACTTAAACGTCCAGACAAAAGAGGAAAGTGAGAAAGATTCGATTCCATGAGGTTATTCCCTATTTTCAAAGGTGACGTAAATAAGGCACCACCTGTTAGCGTAAAACAGTCGGTAGATTTAACTTGTAAATTCCAGCACAGTGCTGTGCCAGCGATAAAATAACATCTCTTTGAAGTGAACAGATACCTAGGATTAAGCATGAACAGACTGATGACGCAGTGCAATTGTTCTAAAAAGGCCTGACGTTAACCTTAAGTAAAAGTGTGATGGAATAAAAAGGAAGTTTATTATATAACGCAAAGTAAGATGAGTCCAGACTATAAACAAGCTGAGTAAAAGAACATATGAGTAACATGGTTTATTATGCCAACTTCACGGTACTATTGAGCATTAGCGATACTGCAAATTCACAAGCTAGCAGCACATAGAATAAGGATCTCGCCCAAGCTTCACAGGTAGCGACAGCAGCAAACAACAACAGTCTAGTGAGAGGCTTATATATACAAATGATAATTAATACCCAAATGCGTAATGCATAAACTTGACTTAGTCTAAGAAATGAGCAAAGAGTAGTAAGCAAGCTGCAGCAAGATACATATTAGATATACATGCTTGAAGTGATAGATTTTATTTTAAGTGTGCACTGCAATATTTATTGTTTTCTCTGTGATTATGTGATTATTGAATCCCTTTCCTAAGTGCAAATCCTTTAAGATCCTTGATCCTATCCAATCCTCAGGATCAACTTGTAAAGATGCACGTGTGCTTAGGAAGTGAGGCACTACATATAAAAATGAGTAGGTTCGCGACACGCATGTTGCTTTTGTAATGCGCAAGGTAAATTAAATTTTCGACCTGGTTGAGGAGTAATTTAAATTCTGTCGACGATCAGCGAGTAGACCCGCTTTTTCCACCTTTCTTTTTTCGACTGTTTGTATTTCTACACGAAACTCAGAGGCGGAATTGCTATTTTCTAATCTGTCCTCGAACTTTCTTTAAAGACAAGCACATACGAGAAAAACTTTTGACATAAATGAAGCTCCCCTCACAAGTCACTAAATAAGACGAGCACTAAAAGAAAAAAAAAAAAAGAAAAAGTATTGGTCCTACAAAATGAATAAGCAAGCGTGATAAAGATTACTATGAATAAAATTAATTTGTAAAGGAGATTGGAATGGATTTGGTCAAAGAAAAAGTACTTATAATAGCCTACCTGTGACCGTAGGCATAAATAAAAAAAAGACTAATTAAGAAACAATTGTTTTGATTCAAAGTGGTCAATTAGATTATTTATCGATTTAAATGAACTCTTGTAAATATTAGTATGTAAATCAACTTGTAAACACCGTGTGATGTTATGACGCGAGAATTTCTTTTAATACACCGTTCACGCAGACGCTCACCACAGTGCAAGTGAAGTTTTAAAGTTCGACCGTTTTCAGTGGCAGTATTCTACTGCACCATATGTGTGAAAAATTCGTTGATGTGTGCAGTGTGTAATAATCAGTGTCATTCCACACACGCAGTTGCAGCGGTAGCTACCACTTACCTGTGAATCCGTAACTGGATAGTGGACAGGAAGTGATGTGAGGCAGTTTCGGTGGCAGAAGCTCCCTCCAGCAATCTAAAAAGCACAAAGCCACGATCCGCCGAACAAAAGCGACGCACGGCACCTCAAGCGCGAAATCAACGCTCTGCAAGAAAGCTCCGGTCACGTGCGCGCGCACAGACTGAATTTCAAGATTGCTCGCAACAGTGGAGGCAGACAGCCACCACGTGACGAAATAATGTAAACGTTCAACCGCCAACACAGTTGCTGTGCGGTACATTCTGTAGCAAAAACATTCACACCCAGTACTGAAAACATTTTGTATGTATCATAAACCTTCCGAGAGACTCTAAGATAGAGAAGTTAACGTAATTATTATAATGACTGATTGTACACAGAGACAAGTCACAAGGTCACCTCTGAACACTGTTGAAATGTAAACCTTGACGAGAGGTCACGATACGAATGAAAATAAGCACACGAAAATACGTCAAAGGATCCGATCCTTCCTATATCCCATCCCACATGTATATAAAATTAGTTTTGTAAGCTATTCTAATATAAGATATTTTATCCGTTTAATATGTGAAATAATTCGGAGAGCCACACTCGAGCCCTGAAAGTGAAAGTTATGGACTTCCTTGTCGAAGCCATCACCAGTGGCCGCTCTACAATCCAAGTCTATCATAAATAGTGTATGTGCGACGAAAATAAATGTATAATTAAATGCGACGACGGACAAGGCAATCAATCGACAAGACAATGACAATATAATGAATATTGTCAAAACAGAAAGCTGTGTACCAGTTGTGACAGTCAAATTACTTTTGCAACGATGAAAAACGAAGTGTGACTCTATTTCCTTATAAATTTTGTAAATATGTGTACTTATAGCCTTAATTTTAAGAATCATCAAGATAGACTGAATCCATACAAACACTGATAGAAACACAGAACAAATTCACAATGATCCACCGTCAGTAATTACAAATTGAAACGTTAATTCTTTTATTATGGAATGAATATGAAATGAGACTTTTAATAACCTGTATGTTACATCCGAAAATTACAAATATTCCAATGGGCATGAGGATGAAAGTAATACCTTCGGTATTCCTTCCCTCCTCATGGGAGGCAGTGTAATATTAGTAATTTTCGCCTCACAAACATTAATATACGCTCAGTAGTAAACGCCTGATGGCCTAGAGTTATCGAACAATTGTAAAGTAAAAGAAATGAACCATCGCATAGCAGTGACAGAATCTATTATTCTTTATCTTTGCCGTTCTTGCGCGGTGCCAGTAAAATCTCTATGTACATGTATCGATTAATTGTGTAAAAAAGAATTCTGTTGTTTCAAGACAAATGAGGCTTTTGGCGCCTCACCTTTTACTGTTTGTATTCCATGAGAGGCGGACGCGGACTTGCTGCGTTCCACAACTGTATTTTATATTTGATGTGAAAATATTGAGTGAATATGCTAATTGTTGTTTTTTCCAATCAGAAAAGATGTAATTTCTTGTAACTGATATCGAACAGACAGCATCAAGAGGACATTTTGACTGTTATGTATAAAGTATTTAACCACAATGGTCATCTATTGTAATTTAATATGAAAAGTTACGTAGCATTAAAAAAAAACGTGTGTTAAAGATAAGTGTGCTTATTTTCGTAAATTAACCTTGATGAGTCCATCTCCTTATTTACTTAACTGTTAATTATTTTGTGTTACTTCATCATCAGAAATTACGATCACGCTGATGGGCCGAACGCAGCATGAGGCAGAAGGAACATTATCGTTTTCTTATTATTTCTGAACCAACTTTTTTTTAATTGTGTAGTGTTGCATTTCTTTTAAAGTATATAAATCTTCTGGTCCCATAGTGTTGATCCGGGTATGACTACATCGCGACTATAAAAATGCACAGAAATGATAATGTTTCTTCCGAGCGATCTCAAATATATATATATCAATATGCTGCTCTTATTCAGGTATTTAATTGTCAACGTATGTTATTATAATTGCGTAATAAATCCCTGATTCTGTTGCCAAGTGGCCCACCAAAATATTCACTTTTTCGACATTAAAAAACAAAGTAACAGTTCTTTTTATTGTCGTCCCCCAAGAACAACGCTACAAGCTCTAAAGGTTTTAAGGTAACAGGATTATGGCCATGTTACAATAATGTCACCAAAGAAGAGGACTTTTTAGCTATTACTGTACATAGTGTTGAGCAATCAGACCAAGAATCGGGAGATGGAACTGAAGAAACAACACGAAAGTGTGGAAGACCGCCTAACGTTGCGACACCACTCAACGATCAGTCTGGACCTTCGACAGTGTCTCGAGAGCGTGGACCAGTAAACAATATTGCAGTAGTTGCCGAAATAAAGTGTTAGCAAATAAAGTATTACTTGCGCACTTTACTTCCTATCCCGTGCATAATAACAGTTACAAGTAAAAATACGGAACGACCTACAGAAAAGGGCAATGAAAAGAAGAAAGCTGTGCACAAACCTATAAAAAAGAGCCACAAACCTTACAAGAATAACCAACTGACTCTGTTCTTTATGTCGTCAGCTATGTATGAAATGTAAAGATTGGGTACATGATTTTTGCCTGCAAAGTATAAAATTAAGAAATATTTCTGTGTTAATACCAACTGATTTCCAATAGTTCAGTTTAAACAGTTTAGCTTGTTAAGAATTTGGGTTTTGTATTCGATGTGTTATTTCATTACGTGTTACTATGGAAGTAACGTTACGTTTATAGTTCATAATTTGTTACTGTCACGTTTTCTTACTTTAGTCCATGGATTTTTATGTGGTCGAGACTTCGTACGATTTAGGCTGTAGGGGGTACAAATTAGGAAACTAGGCGCCTTAATCATACCGAAGGTACAGATTTGAAAAAGGTTGAAAATACATAGTCGCAGAATCCCACCCCTTGACGAGGGGTAGTCGTTAGCAAATAGTTACAGGCAGAGCACTGGGGCGAATAATGCAGGGAATCAGGCACAATAATAAACTACTCTGAATCGAGAATGAACAGCAGGTAATGGAGGATCCCATTTATAATCGCAGAATCTGTAACTCGTTATCGCGAGGGTAAAGCCTCTGTAAAGCCTTCTGTAAACAAATATGGCGTCTGGAAAATTTGTTTACAGAATTTGCTTACAGAATATGACAGTGTACATGTGATGTGTTACGACAGTGAAAGGAACCTGTTACTACTGGAGACAGTGCCACAAGTTCCTCCAAAAAATCGTAACACAACACACACAAATGTCATACTAACAAATGTAAACCCACCTGATGATGGAGGTTTAAATCTTTGCAAACACGTCGTGGAGATGGATATACAGTGACTGGTTACAATACACTTGTTGTTTCATTTAATTAACATATTTCCATGCTGGGTGTTCTGTATTCGAATCTTCTAAAGTGTAGTAATTATTTTTTATTTTTAAATCGTTATCGAAATGACTTTGATCATACTTTTATTCAATCAGTTGAACCAAGTGTGATTTATTAATTTCATTCCTTTGACCCATACTTTTAATCATAATACGAGGGTCAGTCAAAAAGTAATGCCTCCTATTTTTTTTTTTCTACGTTTAATTGTCAGGAAATTTAAATGCAATTACATAGGTTGAAAACCACAACATTGAGGATCATTTTGTCATTTTTCAATGTAATCTCCGCCCATCTCTACAGTTTTGGTCCATCTTTGAACAAGGGCATGTATCCCAGCACGGTAAAAATCACAGCTCTGCTTCCTAAGCCATTGACGCACGGATGTTTTGACGGCCTCCTCATCTTCAAAATGAATCCCACGATGAGCTTCTTTTAGTGGCCCGAACAGATGGAAGTCTGGTGGTGCCAGGTCAGGGCTGTATGGGGGATGAGGCAAAACTTCCCATCCAATTTTGACAATCTCGTCAGAGGTGTGACGACTGGTGTGTGGTCTTGCATTGTCATGCAAAAGAAGAACATCTGCCATTGATTTTGTTGGGCGAACTCGCTGAAGACGTGCTTTAAGTTTGTTGAGGGTTGTGACGTATTGAACAGAATTTATTGTGCATCCCTGCCCCAAAAAATCAACCAGAATCACACCCTCTGTATCCCAGAAAACTGTTGCCATAACTTTCCCTGCCGATCGCACAGTTTTGAATTTTTTCTTCCTCGGCGAGCTTGTGTGACGCCACTCCATTGACTGCCTCTTTGATTCGGGTTCAAAAAAATGCACCCATGTTTCGTCCCCGGTCACAATTTTTTTCAGAAACTCATCTCCCTCCAAACGGAAGCGCTGCAAGTGTTGGGAGGCTATTGTTTTCCTTGCCTCTTTATTCTGATCGGTTAACATTCTTGGAACCCACCGTGCACAAACTTTTGAGTACCCCAATTGTTTGATAATCGTGATCACACTGCCTTTACTAAGAGAAATAATGCGACACACTTCATCTGCAGTCACCCGACGGTCACCACGAATGATGTCATCAACTTGCTGAATGTTGTGTGGAGTCACTGCACTCACCGGCCTGCCGCTCCGCTTTTCGTCAGTCAACGGTGTTTGCCCTTCAGCTTCCTTACAACGACGAACCCATCGTCTAACAGTGCTGACATCCACTGTCACAACACCATACACCTTCTTCAGTCTTTCATGAATGTGTATGGGCGTTTCACCTTCTGCATTCAAGAATTCAATCACACAGCGCTGTCTCAAACGAACATCGATGTCGGCCATCTTACAAACTTCTGCTGTGCTGCCACCTGTTGACACAGAAAGTTACTACTGCAGTGGATTGCAGAAGAAGGTTTGAGAAATGGCGCCAAATTCTAATTTTTCACTTAACTTAATTTCTTTAAGTAGAAAAAAAATGGGAGGCATTACTTTTTGACCGACCCTCGTATTAATTTGTCCATTTGCTCTCATTTTCTCCCGTCAATCTTTCTCCACTTGAATTCTTTATTCGTGTGTTTTAATTAATTTTATGTGTTAATTTCTATTTTTCTTTTGTTTTATCACCCTGTTTTTTCGTCCACAATATTACGTCCACTATATCTATTTCTCATTGTGCTTGAATTCCGTTTTACTTATAAACCCGTCTTTTATTTGAATTTTCATCCGTGTTACTTTGTCCATAGTGCAGTAGGTATTCAGGTTAAGTTTTAAAAGTCTGTACGACGATTATTAGGCAAAAAAATTGCACAATTTGTAAGGAAAATGCATTTTTCACATCAATGCACAAATGTGAATAGAATATTTCGTCTTTTGTTTTCTAACTGATAGATCGGAATTTTCAAATAATTGAATATTACAACACGTGAGTGTAATTATGTTCACATCACATAAATATTGACTAGAAAAAGAATGATGTAAAGAAACATTGAATCAAATGAATATGTTCATACTGTGATTAAAATGATGTGACAAAGTAATGGAATTAAAGAATCACATTTAAGTCAATTAATTGATTGAAAATGATGATCAGTCATTTTCGTGAAGATTTAAAACAAAAAGAAATTTCCTGCACCTGAGGAAATTCGAACCTATAACTTCCTGCGCGAGAAGCTGTTAACCTATCCATTATACCACACAACCGGACTATGTAACACAATTTTTGTATTCTATTAAGTGTCCCACAAAATTCCGATTTTTTTTGTCAACTACTCTCAAAGGAGGGGCCCCCAGGGTGAATGGCTGCTACGTGTGATACCTGGGATCTTAACCAACGTCACCGTACAGATCGTTTCAAAAAGTCGATCAGAGCTCTTGGGGCCTCTCCTTGACAGATGATAAAACGAAAAGGTTCGATTATTGTACATCCAGGAAATTAGTGATGCCACAGATGTTTTCCTAAAATACTGAGTGTTTGTAATAAACGTCACGTGTTCCTGTAGGGGGCAGCATTGGTCAAAAGATGAAGCACATTTTCTGTAATATTACGTTTAGAAACCAATACCTGATGAGATAGGAGTCGTCGACCTGGAAAAAAGTTCGACAATGTAAAATTGTGAAAGATGTTCGAAATTATGAGAAAAATAGATGTAAGCTATAGGGAGAGACGGATAACGAACAATATGTACAAGAGCCAAGAGGGAATAATAGGAGTGGACGACCAACAACATCGAAGCAAACGGTCAACGTGGGTTTAGAAACATCGTTCTTGTGAAACACAACTAGCTCTTTATTCGCATGAAGTGTTGAGTGCTATTGACAAGGGATTTCAGATCTGAAACTTCCTGGCAGATTAAAACTATGTGTCTCTGTCGGGCACACAGTTTTAATCTGCCAGGAAGTTTAATATCAGCGCACACTCCACTGCAGAGTGAAAATCTCATTCTGGAAACATCCCCCAGGCTGTGGCTAAGCCATGTCTCCGCAGTACCCTTTCTTTCAGGAGTGCTAGTTCTGCAAGGTTTCGCAGGAGAGCTTCTGTAAAGTTTGGAAGGTAGGAGACGAGATACTGGCAGAAGTAAAGCTGTGAGGACCGGGCGCGAGTCGTGATTCGGTAGCTCAGATGGTAGAGCACTTGCCCGCGAAAGGCAAAGGTCCCGAATTCGAGTTTCGGTCGGGCACACAGTTTTAATCTGCCAGGAAGTTTCATATCAGCGCTGCAGAATGAAAATCTCATTCTGGATTTCAGATCTATTACGTATTTCTGGATTTCCGGAAGGCTTTTGACACTGTACCATACAAGCGGAATGCAGTGAAATTGCGTGTTTATGGAATATCGTCTCAGTTATGTGAGTGGATTTGTGATTTCCTGTCAGAGAGGTCACAGTTCGTTGTAATTGACGGAAGTCATCGAGTAAAATAGAAGTGATTTCTGGTGTTCCCCAATGTAGTGTTACGGGCCTTTTGCTGTTCCTTGCTTGCAGATTACGCTGTCGTTTATCGACTAAAGAAATCATGAGAAGATCAAAACAAATTGCAAAAAGATTTAGAAAAGACATCTCAATGGTGCTAAAATTGGCAGTTGACTCTTAATAACGAAAAGTGTGAGGTCATCCCCATGAGTGCTAAAAGGAATTCTTTAAACTTCGGTTACCCGACAAATCTGTCAAATCTAAAGGCCGTAAATCCAACTAATCTCTGGGAATTACAATTACGAACAACTTAAATTGGAAGGCTCAAATGGTTCTGAGCACTATGGGTCTTAACTTCAGAGGTCATGAGTCCCCTAGAACTTAGAACTACTTGAACCTAACTAACCTAAGGACGTCACATACATCCATGCCCGAAGCAGGATTCGAACCTGCGACCGGAGCGGTCGCGCGGTTCCATACAGTAAAATTGCAAGGAACACATAGAAAACGTTGTGGGGAAGTCTAACCAAAGACTGCGTTTTAATGGCAGGACATTTAAAAAATATAACAGATCTACTAACGAGAGTTCCTACACTACGCTTTTCCGTCCTCTTTTAGAATACTGCTGCGCGGTGTGGGATCCTTACCAGATAGGACTGACGAAGTACATCGAAATTCAAAGAAGGGCAGCATGTTTTGTACTATCGCGAAATACGAGAGAGAGTGTCACAGAAATGATAGGGGGTTTGGGCCGGACATCATTAAAAGAAAGGCGTTTTTCGATGCGACGAAATCTTCTCACGAAATTCCAATCACCAACTTTCTCCTCCGAATGCGAAAATATTTTGTTGTCACCGACCTATACAGGGAGGAACGATCACCACGATAAAATAAGAGAAATCAGAGCTCGTACGGAAAGATATAGGTGTTCGTTCTTTCCGTGCGCTATACGAGATTGGAATAATAGAGAATGGTGAAGGTGGTTCGATGAACCCTCTGCCAGACACTTAAATGTGATTTGCACAGTATCCATGTAGATGTAGAAATGTTCGGATTAAAAAGGGTGTAAGACAGGGATGTAGTCTTTCAGCCCTACTGTTCAATCTGTACGCCGAAGAAGCAATGATGGAAATAAAAGAAAATGATGCAATTACCTGGCGACATTGCTATCATGAGTGAAAGCGAAGAAAAATCACATGATCTGGTAAATGGAATGAAAAATCTAATGAATATAGAATGCAGACTGAGAGTAAATCGAAGAAACATGAAAGTAATGAGAGGTAGCAGAAATAACAACAGCGAGAAACTTAACATCAGTGTTGATGGTCACGATTCTACTACCTAGGCAGCAAAATAGCCAATGAAGGATGGAGCAAGGATGACATTAGAAGCAGACTAGCACTGGCAAAAACGACATTCCTGGACAAGAGAAGTCTGCTAATATCGCAGAGCTAAAACACTACTTTCTAATTACAATACAGATGTTGTATAACATATAGTTTCTTGTAGTTACAGAATGACCAGTTTTGTCGCAACACACTTGTTTCAGTCTCAAACACCCAAGCCAAAAATGTACACTGTCATTTACGTTAAAATTTAAAACAAATTTAATGTGTGTGTGTGTGTGTGGAAAGGTTGTAGTGTTAACGAGTGGCCGCTTCACGTACTAACGGATTTAAAAACTCGGTCTTGAAATAATTTATACACTGGCGTGCAAAACTTAAGGACGAAAGTAACTTTATTACGATGTGGCACTGCCAAGTAACATAGCTCGATGAACGTAATACATGAAAAGAATTGCTACAATATAGTGCAGAAGGTAACTGAAAGAAATATTCAATGAGACGGACAGGTATGACACTTTTATTCTAAGACAATAAACACGCAGAAGTCACCGCGATTTATGATGGTCCTCTGGACATTACAAAAGGTGAGACTTGGTTCTTAATTGGTTATATGATAACGGAACAAACACTGGTAGCAGTTACTTCTGTAAAATATCTGGGAGTATGCGTGCGGAACGATTTGAAGTGGAATGATCATATGAAATTAATTGTTGGTAAGGCGGGTGCCAGGTAGAGATTCATTGGGAGAGTCCTTAGAAAATGTAGTCCACCAACAAAGGAGGTGGCTTACAAAACATTCGTTAGACCTATACTTGAGTATTGCTCATCAGTGTGGGATCCGTACCAGGTCGGGTTGACAGAGGAGATAGAGAAGATCCAAAGAAGAGCGGCGCGTGATAGCGTTACGAAGATGTTTAGCAAACTCAAGTGGCAGACTCTGCAAGAGAGGCGCTCTGCATCGCGGTGTAGCTTGCTGTCCAGATTTCGAGAGGGTGCGTTTCTGGATGAGGTATCGAATATATTGCTTCCCCCTACTTATACCTCCCGAGGAGATCACGAATGTAAAATTACAGAGATTCGAGGACGCACGGAGGCTTTCCGGCAGTCGTTCTTCCCGCGAACCATACGCGACTGGAACAGGAAAGGGAGGTAATGACAGTGGCACGTAAAGTGTCCTCCACCACACACCGTTGGGTGCCTTGCGGAGTATAAATGTAGATGTAGAATTGGACGTACGACACAGACGGACAGCGATGCATGGGCAGCAACACGCTGCCATGCTGGGTACAGAGCTGCTAAGAAATGCTTGTGGTAGGGTGTTCCATTCTTTCACAGTCGAAGAAATTTAAAATCAAAACATTAATTAGCGACTTCCAATATTTGCTAAAGAATGTGTAGTATTTATACTCTTGTTATTAACAACCTGAGACATTTACGTTGGTAACTGTTTCGCATTACAATAGCCTATGCGAAGCGCTTCAAGGATTTTATTAAATAACGTACAAGTAAGATAATTTTCATCAAATACGATTACTAAAATGTGAAATGTACGTACGACCGGACACATATGTCATTTGATAAAATATGCTATATAGTGTGTTACAGGACAAATAACACGATACGGTGTAAAACGACTCTTTTCTATCTTCAAAAATTTGTAACGTAACAGTCATACATCAGCCATGTAATTTCAGGTACCGTGAGTGTAAGCAACAAAACTGGTCAGGCCTTTCGCACATTTATAATTTTAATTATCTTAGTAGATACGTACTCTCTCTTGTTTATTTTCAATGAAATTTATTGTACTTTTTCTTTCTTCTTCGCGGATGGATCACTTAGGACCACGCGTAATCAACATTTGTTGGCCTTCCTTTTCGCCCAGTATTCCTTCATAAACAACGAATGGGCTAGCTTTCGTTGCGTAGACCATGTACGTCGGTTAGTTTATCTCTCTTCTTCCTCAAAACCCCGTGTGTTTGTGATTTTTCTGATTTCATTTCTATCATGTAGATTTGGAGACCCTAATTCTCTCAGGTGTTTCTCCGACTGTTTGTACCAGTTCGGTCTTGTAGTTTTGTTCTTTAAAAATGTACGGATTTTGTGCGTTAACCTGTTTGAGTCCATTCTTTCTAAGTGCCCCATGAATTGGATTCTTCTCATGCGCATTGTGTCTGTTATTTTGGAGATATTTTTATATATTTCTGCATTGGGTTTTGGATAATGTACCCCATCTTTAGTTCTTGGTCCTAGGATTTTCGTCATTATTTTACGTTCTTTCACTTCTAATTCCTCTTTTAGTGTTCTGTGTTGAAGGTTTAGTGTCTCAGATGCGTAGAGAGCTTCGGGTTTTAATTACTGTTGTGTAGTGTCGTATTTTGCAGTTCCACGAGAGACTGTTTTTGTTGTAAATGTTTTTTGTTAACTGAAACGCCGTCTCCATTTTCTGAACTCTTGATCTGACAGATTTCTTTTCATTACAATTTTCTGCAATCCATTCACCTAAATATTTAAATTCTTTTACTCGAGAGATGTAGTTATTACCAATTTTGAGATCAGAAGGTGCAACTTTGACGTCAGTCATAAATTTTGTTTTTTCAAATGAAATTTGTAATCTTATTTCAGCTGCCTGTTCTTGTAATAATTCTAGCTGTTTCTGTGCATCAGTAATGTCTTGTGCGATCAGTGCCATGTCATCAACAAATGCTAAACAGTGTAATTCTATGCCCTTATGTCTTGGTCCCAGTCTGTGTGCTGATGCACCTGCTTTTTTCCATTCTGTAACAACTTTTTCAAGAGCACAATTGAAGAGCACTGGGGACAGTACATCCCCTTGTCGTACTCCTGTGTCAATTTCAAATTCTGTGCTCAATTCTCCCATAAATTTTACTTTAGATTTGGTCTCCGTGAGTGTTTCTTTTATGATGTTTGTTGTCTTTTGATCTAGTCCAAATTCTGCTAATACTTCAAAAAGGGATTCTCGGTCTATACTGTCATATGCTTTTTTAAAGTCGACAAACGTGATGACATAACTTTTGTTTGAAGTACTATGTAAATATTTCATTGAGTTTTTCAAGTTAAGGATTTGTTCTACGCAAGATCGACCTTTTCTGAACCCACCTTGGTATTCGCCTAGTTTCGAATCCAGCTGAGGTTCTGCGCGGTTTAGTAGGGCTTTAGACAGAATTGTTATACAGAATTATTGTATTTTTTCATTTTAATGTAAACCAGAATTTCCCTATAGATGGTCTGGGCGTCAGTATAGAGTCCCCTGAGATGTAGAGAGCCTGTATACAGAGAGAGTGGCCATAGGCGACGTTGCCCGTGATGTTGGAAGTAAACACGTTAGTAATTGTACAGTATTTTTTTTGACATCTGTAATTCGTAAACGATGCCAGGTTGTGCTGCATTTGGTTGTTCCAATAGAGGCGAAGGTGGATTTCGCAGTCTTTTTAAATATTTTTAGTAACGCAAACCAGGTAGGCCTATTACAATTTACTGCATTTTTAAGCTCTTATTTCTATAACAGTTCGTGCATACTGGTAGCATCACAAGCTTTCCTGAAGCCAATATCTGACAGTCCCTGCTGGAAACGGAAAGTTCCTGTAATTGTTGTGCCATGCTCATTCGACTTTATAGCGTCAAACTTTATTTCGTTCCGAATCAGAACACTAGGCATTATTTTGGTTTCAATATTATTGCCTGACTGTTGACGCAGGCAAGTTGTAGGCACGTTTTCCGTTGTTGTCGTGGTTGTTGAAACATTATTCGTAGTAAATAATTGTAGGTACTCTTGAAGACAGTTTTTAATAGGCCTACTTACTGTGGGGTGGAAGGGATACGGTAGTTTTCTTGTTATATTTCGTCGTTATTACAGTAACCTACATTTAACATTACCCGATTTTTGTAACCTTTTTCGTTTGTTACCTACGAGAGGTATTCAGTAAAAGAAAGTCGTAAGCAGTTGTTTATTTGTGACATGCAAAAAGTTTAATGACGTGACAAGAAGTACTAATACGTCTCACACTTTTTGCATGTCTTCAAGTAAACAGCTGGTTACGACTTTCATTCATCTGTATGAAATTTTCCTGTGCTGTACGTAGTAGGCTATTATGAGTATATTATAGCTGTAAAGAAAGGCATTTAACGAATGATTTCGCCATATTGTCTTGTGCTTTTGATTCGGTGAGTGTGTACTCCACTACTCCACTATTGGCCATTCAAAAGTCCCGCTCGCAGTTTGGCAGAAAAATGGCCGCCGTATCGTCCGGTTGGCCACTCTCTCCCTACACAGGCTCTCTAGGTATACCGTGTCCGCAGCGCCATCTGCTTCCTGTAACGGCTGACGACGAATGTCAACACACACTGTAACCCAAAAAAAATCGTTCAAACGGCTCTGAGCACTATGGGACTTAACATCTGAGGTCATCAGTCCCCTAGAACTTAGAACTACTTAAACCTAACTAACCTAAGGACATCACACACATGCATGCCCGAGGCAGGATTCGAACCTGCGACCGTAGCAATCGCGCGGTTCCGGACTGCAGCGCCTAGAACCGCACAGTAACCTAGTTTCCATACATCGGTATCTGTTTCTGACCCGTAAACATATCGAGTTTTGTGCCTACGAACTATGATTTGCGGACACCATTGCTTTTCTGTTATCATTTGAAGAAAACCGCTACAGAATAGCATCGAATGCTTGTCGAAGCTTTCGGCAAAAGTGCTATTGAGAAAATACAGTGTTTCGAGTGGTTCAAAAAATTCAAAAGTGGTGATTTTGACGTGAGAAATAACTAGCGTGGGAAACCATCGAGAAAATTCGAAGACAACGAATTATGAAGATGGTATTGAAACTCAACAGGAATTCGCGGAACAATAGAATGTGACGCAGAGAATCGTTTCTCTTCGGTTGAAAGCTATGGCAAAGGTGCAGAACGTGAGAAAATGGGTTCTCTATGAACTGAATCCAAGACAGCAAGCAAACCGAAAGACCACTTTTGAAATTCTGCTCGCCAGATGGAAAAAAGAAGTCGTTTCTCGACCAAATAGCGACAGGTGATGAAAAATGGATAAATATTCAGAATCCTAAGCATCGTAAACCATGGATGAATCCAGGAAAACCATCGACATCTACTGCAAGACCAAATTGCTCTGGAAAGAAGCAATGCTCTGTGATTGGTGGGATCAGAAGAGTGTATCTTAGCTGCTAAAACCTGGTGAAACCGTTGACACTGTTAGCTACCAACAGCACAGCGTTACGTGAAAAAAAACGTCAGGACTATGGAAAAAGGCCACACAAAGTCATATTGATCCATGACGGCGCCCCATCACACACAGCAAAATGGGTCAGGGAAACGGTCGAGGCGTTCAGCTGGGGAATACTAACTAGGGCATGCGGCTTGTTCTCCAGAATTGGCTCCGTCCGATTATCATATACACTACTGGAAATGGAAAAAAGAACACATTGACACCGGTGTGTCAGACCCACCATACTTGCTCCGGACACTGCGAGAGGGCTGTGCAAGCAATGATCACACGCACGGCACAGCGGACACACCAGGAACCGCGGTGTTGGCCGTCGAATGGAGCTAGCTGCGCAGCATTTGTGCTCCGCCGCCGTCAGTGTCAGCCAGTTTGCCGTGGCATACGGAGCTCCATCGTAGTCTTTAACACTGGTAGCATGCCGCGACAGCGTGGACGTGAACCGTATGTGCAGTTGACGGACTTTGAGCGAGGGCGTATAGTGGGCATGCGGGAGGCCGGGTGTACGTACCGCCGAATTGCTCAACACGTGGGGCGTGAAGTCTCCACAGTACATCGATGTTGTCGCCAGTGGTCGGCGGAAGGTGCACGTGCCCGTCGACCTGGAACCGGACCGCAGCGACGCACGGATGCACGCCAAGACCGTAGGATCCTACGCAGTGCCGTAGGGGACCGCACCGCCACTTCCCAGCAAATTAGGGACACTGTTGCTCCTGGGGTATCGGCGAGGACCATTCGCAACCGTCTCCATGAAGCTGGGCTACGGTCCCGCACACCGTTAGGCCGTCTTCCCCTCACGCCCCAACATCGTGCAGTCCGCCTCCAGTGGTGTCGCGACAGGCGTGAATGGAGGGACGAATGGAGACGTGTCGTCTTCAGCGATGAGAGTCGCTTCTGCCTTGGTGCCAATGATGGTCGTATGCGTGTTTGGCGCCGTGCAGGTGAGCGCCACAATCAGGACTGCATACGACCGAGGCACACAGGGCCAACACCCGGCATCATGGTGTGGGGAGCGATCTCCTGCACTGGCCGTACACCACTGGTGATCGTCGAGGGGACACTGAATAGTGCACGGTACATCCAAACCGTCATCGAACCCATCGTTCTACCATTCCTAGACCGGCAAGGGAACTTGCTGTTCCAACAGGACAATGCACGTCCGCATGTATCCCGTGCCACCCAACGTGCTCTAGAAGGTGTAAGTCAACTACCCTGGCCAGCAAGATCTCCGGATCTGTCCCCCATTGAGCATGTTTGGGACTGGATGAAGCGTCGTCTCACGCGGTCTGCACGTCCAGCACGAACGCTGGTCCAACTGAGGCGCCAGGTGGAAATGGCATGGCAAGCCGTTCCACAGGACTACATCCAGCATCTCTACGATCGTCTCCATGGGAGAATAGCAGCCTGCATTGCTGCGAAAGGTGGATATACACTGTACTAGTGCCGACATTGTGCATGCTCTGTTGCCTGTGTCTATGTGCCTGTGGTTCTGTCAGTGTGATCATGTGATGTATCTGACCCCAGGAATGTGTCAATAAAGTTTCCCCTTCCTGGGACAATGAATTCACGGTGTTCTTATTTCAATTTCCAGGAGTGTATTTGCATCACTGGGACGCGCTCTCGCTGAACAACGCTTCAATTCGTATGAACACGTACGAAAATGGCTCGCTGACTGGTTCGCTTCGAAAGAAGAGCTGCTTTTTTGGCGTTCGCTATCGTAACTTTTTATTTGCGTCATTAATTTTGGAGTTACATTAACACGCTTCGCTAACTCTCAGTTACAGATCGTACGACTTGGTCTACTCCCGTCCTCTGTTACGATTACTGATTTAACGAAGCTCTGTAGAGAAGAAAACGGAGCAGCAGGCCTTTGGGCAACTGTTATTACACATATGTCGAATTGTTCCGTGGAATACTTCAGTGGATATTTTACGTGATACTGGAACCTCATTTCAACAAATGAAGTGCAATCGTGCATCAGTTTCGAGCATTACCTTGCTCTGAAACAAAGCGGGTGTTGTACGTGTCGTAAGCTTAGACTGTCGCGCAACCTTTGCCAGTAGAAAGAGCCAGCGCCCTTACTCCTGTCATCGCTAGATAACGGCGACAGAGCACTTTATCGTGGCTTCGAACGTTCACTCGAAAAATTTGTAAATACACGCGAAGCTTCTTCGTCGATGACACTCTTACTAACAACAGGATCAAAATCGCTGCAGTCGTTCCTGAGATTCTTCCCACTTTACTAATGCAATATAAGTTTGTAAAAGCAAAAAAAAAAAAAAAAATTGTGCGATGTAACTACAAAGCAGAAAGGTGGAAGGAGTATATAGAGGGTCTATAGAAGGGCGATGTTCTTGAGGACAATATTACAGAAATGAAAGAGAATGTAGAGTAGGAGATAAGACACTGCGTGAAGAGTTTGACAGAGCACTGAAAGACCTGAGTCGAAACAAGGGCCGGCCGAAGTGGCCGAGCGGTTAAAGGCGCTACAGTCTGGAACCGTACGACAGCGACGGTCGCAGATTCGAATCCTGCCTCGGGCATGGATGTGTGTGATGTCCTTAGGTTACTTAGGTTTAAGTAGTTCTAAGTTCTAGGGGACTTATGACCACAGCAGTTGAGTCCCATAGTGCTCAGAGCCATTTGAACCATTCGAAACAAGGCCCTCGGAGTAGACAACATTCCATTAGAACTACTGACAGCCTTGGGAGAGCCAGGCCTAACAAAACTCTACCATCTAGTGAGCAAGATGTATGAGACAGCCGAAATATTCTCAGACTTCAAGAAGAATATAATAATTCCAGTCCCAAAGAAAGCAGGTGTTGACAGATGTGAAACTTACCGAACTATCAGTTTAATAAGCCACGGCTGCAAAATACTAACACGAATTCTTTACAGACGAATGGAAAAACTGGTAGAAGCCAACCTCGGGGAAGATCAGTTTGGATTCCGTAGAAATGTTGGAACACGTGAGCCAATACTGACCCTACGACTTATCTTAGAAAATAGATTAAGGAAAGGAAAATCTACGTTTCTAACATTTGTAGACTTAGAGAAAGCTTTTGACAAGGTTGACTGAAATACACTCTTTCAAATTCTGATCGTGGCAGGGGTAAAATACAGGGAGCGAAAGGCTATTTACAATTTGTACGGACACCAGATCGCAGTTATAAGAGTCGAGCGACATGAAAGGGAAGCAGTTGTTGGGAAGGGAGTGAGACAGGGCTGTAGCCTATCCCCGATGTTATTCAATCTGTATATTGAGCAAGCAGTATAGGAAACAAAAGAAAAATTCGGAATAGGTATTAAAATCTATGGACAAGAAATAAAAACTTTGAGGTTCGCCTATGACATTGTAATTCTGTCAGAAACAGCAAAGGACCTTGAAGTGCATCTGAACAGAATGGACAGTGTCTTGAAAGGAGGATATAAGATGAGCTTCAACAAAAGCAAAACGAGGATAATGGAATGTAGTCGAATTAACTCGGGTGATGCTGAGGGAATTAGATTAGGGAATGAGAAAGTAGTGAAGGAGTTCTGGTATTTGGGGAGCGAAATAACTGATGATGGTTGAAGTAGAGAGGATATAAAATGTAGACTGCCAATGGCAAGGAAAGCGTTTCTGAAGAAGAGAAATTTGTTAACATCGAGTATAGATTTAAGTGTCTGGAAGTCGTTTCTGAGAGTATTTGTTTGGAGTGTAGCTATACATGGAAGTGAAGCATGGACGGTAAATAGTCCGGACAAGAAGAGAATCGCTGGGAGATGAAGAAGCTTGCACAGGATAGAGTAGCATGGAGAGCTGCGTCAAACCAGTCTCAGGACTGAAGACCACAACAACTACAGTTTAAGTGTGTGTAAGTCTAGGGGGCGATGATCTCGGCAGTTTGGTCCCTTAGGAATACATACACACACACACACACACACACACACACACACACACACACTGGACCATTATACAAATAATCTTATACGTCGGGTAACCCCACCTGAAAAAACTTGCACATAATGTGAGAACCTGATAAAAAAATGTAAAATCAAAGATGGCAAAATAATCTATATTGAAAGTAAGTGAAAGTCCAAATTCACAATACCTCTTTATTATGTTCTTACTGTATGACGACCAGTTTCTTTCCCTGGAGGTATATGTTCAGGCCACATCTGCATACAGAATAAAACTATCGAAGTGAAAGCACTAGTAGTTAACATAACCCGCCGAACAAACGACATTACTTACATTCTGCAATGTAGTATATGCTCACAGGCTTTATCCTATCATACGTGGGTTGTCATGTGCTGTCTTTTTGCTGTGTTTTGGAGATGTGAAAGTGATCATGCGTGGATCGGATCGGTGGCCCATCTATCGTTTCATCCAACGTTTTACCGAGGAATTACAAATTTTTCCGCGCACCTTCGAATTCATGACATATGAAGTATTAGTTTTGAGTACATCACTTTCTCTATACTTTGCTCGATAGGTTATACTTATGTATTTTTATTATATATATGTATGACATGAAGATATACCTACAACGTATGAAACCGGGTGTAATATAGTGAAGACAGTTTCAGTATAGATTATTCTACCATGTCTGGTTTTAAATTGTTAGATTGCCTTCTGCATTATGAGCCAGTCTAGGATCACTTTATTGCCTGCGTGTTTGTCGGACTGTTAGGGCCCCTTTTTTCTCATGAATTGCTAGCGGTAACAAGTTAAAATTTATGTCACATACTACGGTCTACGGTCTCGTGGCACTCTATGGAATTTAAGCTATTAAGTCAATGCAATACAAAGATATAACCATCAAATTTTGATACTCGCAAACTCACTCATCAAAACCTATACGGTACACCCTGTTGACACAGAATCACGAAATTTGACAAGAAGCAAGGTTATACAGTAGAAGTAAAGGGGAAAATACGAAATTAGTTAGATTGTAGTTATGTTGTTGTTGTGGTCTTCAGTCCTGAGACTGGTTTGATGCAGCTCTCCACGCTACTCTATCCTGTGCAGGCTTCTTCATCTCCCAGTACCTATTGCAACCTACATCCTTCTGAATCTGTTTATTCATCTCTTGGTCTCCCTCTACGATTTTTACCCTCCACGCCGCCCTCCCATACTAAATTGGTGATCCCTTGATCCCTCAGAACATGTCCTAACAAACGATCCCTTCTTCTTGTCAAGTTGTGCCACAAACTCCTCTTCTTCCCAATTCTATTCAATACCTCCTCATTAGTTATGTGATCTACCCATCTAATCTTCAGCATTCATCTGTAGCACCACATTTCGAAAGCTTCTAGTCTCTTCTTGTCTAAACTATTTATCGTCCACGTTTCACTTCCATACATGGCTACAGTCCATGCAAATACTTTCAGAAATGACTTCCTGTCACTTAAATCTATACTCGATGTTAACAAATTTCTCTTCTTCAGAAACGCTTTCCTTGCCATTGCCAGTCTACATTTTATATCCTCTCTACTTCGATCATCATCAGTTATCTTGCTCCCGAAATAGCAAAACTCATTTACTACTTTAAGCCTCTCATTTCCTAATCTAATTCCCTCAGCATCACCCGACTTCATTCGACTACATTCCATTATCTTGGTTTTGCTTTTGTTGATGTTCATCTTATATCCTCCTTTCAAGACACGGTCCATTCCGTTCAACTGCTCTTCCAAGTCCTTTGCTGTCTCTGACAGAATTACAATGTCATCGGCGAATCTCAAAGTTTTTATTTCTTCTCCATGGATTTTAATACCTACTCCGAATTTTTCTTTTGTTTCCTTTACTGCTTGTTCAGTATACAGATTGAATAACATCACGGATAGGCTACAACCCTCCCTTCCCAACCACTGCTTCCTTTCCGTGTCCCTCTACCCTTATAACTGCCATCTGGTTTGTGTACAAATTGTAAATAGCCTTTCGCTCCCTGTATTTTACGCCTGCCACCTTTAGAATTTGAAAGAGAGTACTCCAGTCAACATTGTCAAAAGCTTTCTCGTAGAGTCAGTATTGCCTCACGTGTTCCAATATTTCTACGGAATCCAAACTGGTCTTCTCCGAGGTCGGCTTCTACCAGTTTTTCCATTCGTCTCTAAAGATTTCGCGTTAGTATTTTGCAGCTGTGACTTATTAAACTGATAGTTCTGTAATTTTCACATCTGTCAACACCTGCTTTCTTTTGGATTGGAATTACTATATTCTTCTTGAAGTCTGAGGGTATTTTGCCTGTCTCATACATCTTGCTCACCAGATGGTAGAGTTATGTCAGGACTGGCTCTCCCAAGGCCGTCAGTAGTTCTAATGGAATGTTATCTACTCCCGGGGCCTTGTTTCGACTCAGGTCTTTCAGTGCTCCGTCAAACTCTTCACGCAGTATGGTACCTCCCGTTTCATCTTCATCTACATCCTCTTCCATTTCCATAATGCTAAGAACAACACACACACTCGTGTCGGAGGGAAAACTGGAACCTTTGGGCGGGAGGGGCCGAGCAATCCATTGCATGGCACCTCAAACCACGCGGCCACCCCGCTCGCCTAATAGTTCAGGTGTGGAACCCCAAAACGTAAATAAACAGTTCATTATTTCGAAAGTATTCGCCACATCTGCTAATGCATTTACCCCACTGTGAGACAAGGGGGTCAACGCTTTCAAGGAAAAATGTTTGCGATTGCCTATGGAAACATAACTGTACCCAGGGGAGCATTTCTTCGTCCCGAGCAAACTCGACGGTCGCGAATGTCTTACGTCGGGCCTCCAAAAATATGGCAGTCGCATGAAGAGAGCTCGAAACTGTATTAAGGATGTGTAAGTGCTTCCCAGCGAAACTTCTGAAGCTTAGTCAAAACAGTCCTGGCACCTTGTGAACAGGCATTATCTTGCGACAGAATTACGCAGTACGGCAACATTTCTAGTCGCTTGGAGTCGATGGCGCACTTCTACATCTACATCTACATGTATACTCCGCAAGCCACCCAACGGTGTGTGGCGGAGGGCACTTTACGTGCCACTGTCATTACCTCCCTTTTCTGTTCCAGTCGCGTACGGTTCGGGGGAAGTCCGACTGTCTGAAAGCCTCCGTGCGCGCTCGAATCTCTCTAATTTTACATTCGTGATCTCCTCGGGAGGTATAAGTAGGGGGAAGCAATATAATCGATACCTCATCCAGAAATGCACCCTCTCGAAACCTGGCGAGCAAGCTACACCGCGATGCAGAGCGCCTCTCTTGCAGAGTCTGCCACTTGAGTTTGCTAAACATCTTCGTAACGCTATCACGCGCCGCTCTTCTTTGGATCTTCTCTATCTCCTCCGTCAACCCGACCTGGTACGGATCCCACACTGATGAGCAATACTCAAGTATAGGTCGAACGAGTGTTTTGTAAGCCACCTCCTTTGATGATGGACTACATTTTCTAAGGACTCTCCCAATGAATCTCAGCCTGATACCCGCCTTACCAACAATTAATTTCATATGATCATTCCACTTCAAATCGTTCCGCACGCATACTCCCAGATATTTTACAGAAGTAACTGCTACCAGTGTTTGTTCCGCTATCATATAATCATATAATAAACGATCCTTCTTTCTATGTATTCAGATGATGCAAAGTATCCACGTATTTCTGTGCGTCAGTTGTGGTGTTTTGTTCCGAAATGTTAATGAGCAGTGGGCACTTGCAGTCAGAGAAAAAGATCGTCATGTCATCATAACATCCCCAAGGCTGGCGTTGCCTTTTGTTTCGACTATGCTGCAGTTTCACTGGGGGCCCTTAAACATCCTCCATACAGTCCCGATCTACCTCCACGCGAATTCCGAATTTTTGGAGTCCTAAATAAACACATTCGTGGTTGTCGATTTGCCTTAGACGATGAGGTGTACGACTGGATACAATAATGGTTTCGTAGGGTTGACGAGATACGTTTGAAGTTCTCTAACGCTATAGATAAGCAATAAGGAATAGTGCAGTAGGCAGCACAGTTGAAGAGGAATGGACATCTCTAAAAAGGGCCATCACAGAAGTTGGGAAGGAAAACATAGGTACAAAGAAGGTAGCTGCGAAGAAACCATGGGTAACAGAAGAAATACTTCAGGTGACTGATGAAAGGAGGAAGTACAAACATGTTCCGGGAAAATCAGGAATACGGAAATACAAGTCGCTGAGGAATGAAATAAATGGGAAGTGCAGGGAAGCTAAGACGAAATGGCTGCAGGAAAGATGTGAAGACATTGAAAAAGATATGATTGTCGGTAGGACAGACTCAGCATACAGGAAAGTCAAAACAACCTTTGGTGACATTAAAAGCAACGGTGGTAACAATAACAGTGCATCGGGAATTCCACAATTAAATGCAGAGGAGAGAGGAGATAGGTGGAAAGAATACATTGAAAGCCTCTATGAGGGTGAAGGTTTGTCTGATGTGATAGAAGAAGAAACAGGGAGTCGATTTAGAAGAGATAGAGGATCCAGTATTAGAATCGGAATTTAAAAGAGCTTTGGAGGACTTACGATCAAATAAGGCAGAAGGGATAGATAACATTCCGTCAGAATTTCTAAAATCATTGGGGGAAGTGGCAACAAAACGACTATTCACGTCGGTGTGTACAATATATGAGTCTGGCGACATACCATCTGACTTTCGGAAAAGCATCATCCACACAATTCCGAAGACGGCAAGAGCTGACAAGTGCGAGAATTATCGCACAATCAGCTTAACAGCTCATGCATCGAAGCTGCTTACAAGCATAATATACGGAAGAATGGAAAAGAAAATTGAGAATGCGCTGGGTGACGATCAGTTTGACTTTAGGAAAAGTAAAGGGACGAGAGAGGCAATTCTGACGTTACGGCTAATAATGGAAGCAAGGCTAAAGAAAAATCAAGACACTTTCATAGGATTTGTCGACCTGGAAAAAGCGTTCGACAATACAAAATGGTGCAAGCTGTTCGAGATTCTGAAAAAAGTAGGGGTAAGCTATAGGGAGAGACGGGTCATATACATTAGGTACAACAACCAAGAGGGAATAATAAGAGTGGACGATCAAGAACGAAGTGCTCGTATTAAGAAGGGTGTAAGACAAGGCTGAAGCCTTTCGCCCCTACTCTTCAATCTGTACATCGAGGAAGCAATGATGGAAATAAAAGAAAGGTTCAGGAGGGGAATTAAAATACAAGGTGAAAGGATATCAATGATACGATTCGCTGATGACATTGCTATCCTGAGTGAAAGTGAAGAAGAATTAAATGATTTGCTGAACGGAATGAACAGTCTAATGACTACACAGTACGGTTTGAGAGTAAATCGGAAAAAGACGAAGGTAATGAGAAGTAGCAGAAATGAGAACAGCGAAAAACTTAACATCAGGATTATGGTCACGAAGTCAATGAAGTTAAGGAATTCTGCTACCTAGGCAGTAAAATAACCAATGACGGACGGAGCAAGGAGGACATCAAAAGCAGACTCGCTATGGCAAAAAAGGCATTTCTGGCCAAGAGAAGTCTACTAATATCAAATACCGGCCTTAATTTGAGGAAGAAATTTCTGAGGATGTACGTCTGGAGTACAGCATTGTATGGTAGTGAAACATGGACTGTGGGAAAACCGGAAGAGAAGAGAATCGTAGCATTTGAGACGTGGTGCTATAGACGAATGTTGAAAATTAGGTGGACTGATAAGGTAAGGAATGAGGAGGTTCTACGCAGAATCGAAGAGGAAAGGAATATGTGGAAAACACTGATAAGGAGAAGGGACAGGATGATAGGACATCTGCTAAGACATGAGGGAATGACTTCCATGGTACTAGAGGGAGCTGTAGAGGGCAAAAACTGTAGAGGAAGACAGAGATTGGAATACGTCAAGCAAATAATTGAGGACGTAGGTTGCTAGTGCTACTCTGAGATGAAGAGGTCAGCACAGGAAAGGAATTCGTGGCGGGCCACATCAAACCAGTCAGTAGACTGATGACAAAAAAAAAAGGCAACTGCAAATATTTTCCCAGAAGGTGTTGACTGTCTTGTCGCACAAAGGAATGTCAGTAGACTACTAACATTTATTTTTTGCGTGTACATACTTCTGATTGATGGTTTGAGGCCGGCCGGTGTGGCCGAGCGTTTCTAGGCGCTACAGTCTGGGACCGCTACGGTCGCAAGTTCGAATCCTGCCTCGGGCATGGATGTGTGTGATGTCCTTAGGTTAGTTGGGTTTAAGTAGTTCTAAGTTCTAGGGGACTGATGACCTCAGATGTTAAGTCCCATAGTGCTCAGAGCCATTTGAACCTTTTTTGATGGTTTGAGGAACTTCGGCCATTCACTTATTTAGAAAAATTGAACACTTACAGCCATCCTTTAGATGTCATTTATTATACGTCTAACATTTTCGGTGCTTCAGTGCACATTGTCAGTCCTTAACTGAGGGGGCTGACTCCAATCGTACACAGTCGCCAACATCTATGAACTGGTTTCCGTGGTCAGTCTACGGAAACCAGTTCATAGTTACTGGCCACTGCTGGGATGTGTATACGATTGGCGTTAACTCCCCTCAGCGTTAACAGTTTACTTCCTTTTTTTCTATACGCCTCGTTTTCGTTTGATGCTCCTTTATTTATCCGTTGCACGTAATTGCGGTTTTTTGCGTCAGGCCTCTTTTTGGTGGGTTGCCCACCCGAGTCAGACCTGAAATAACTCCGTTATTATTGAACTTTGGCGCTTGGTAATTGGAGTTTGGGACATTTATTAGTTCAGTTAAACTCAACAGTTCCGGCACATAAAATAAGAAATTCGGCACATCTGTTTGAAAACTTTATCCATCCCACACAAGATTTTATCAGAGTGTAGAATTACGACTGTGTGTGTGTGTGTGTGTGTGTGTGGGTGGGTGGGTGGGTGGGTGGGGGGTGGGTGGGTGGGTGGGTGGGTGGGTGAAACAGGTAGAGACAGGCATTGAAAATAGTTAAGTAGGAATAATCCCCTACCCTCCTCCCCCCCCCCCCCCAGTTATTTACAGAATCGATCTCCCATGTATAAATCTGCAAAACTGCTTCTAAAGACTGTTTGACTAGTTAATATGTTAAATATTTGACTATAAGCATGTAAAACGTTCATGGTTGAACACACCGTAGTTTCACGCATCTCAATATCTATGACGCTATGTACTCAGAGATATGTGACGCACAACGACATTATTTTGCAGGTATAGTCACTGGTATTTGACGATACTGTCCGCTAAATGTGCCGCGCGTGGAGTTAGTAGTAAAGAAGTAATAATTAAACTTTTATTGCAGTGAAAATGTAGCATTCGATAATTTTTTTCCTTTGAATATTTTGTAGAGGGTGTAGCTAGAAAAAGTTACGAAAAGGTTGAAAATCACGTATTAAGTTTTTTGAAGCAGCTAACAAGGGAACCTCCCCATCGCACCCCCCTCAGATTTAACTATAAGTTGGCACAGTGGATAGGTCTTGATAAACTGAACACAGATCAATTGAGAAAACAGGAAGAAGTTGTGTGGAACTGTGAAAAAATAAGCAAAATATACAAACTGAGTAGTCCATGGGTGACATAAGCAACATCATGGACGAAGTGTGCTTAGAAGCGCCGTGGTCCCGTGGTAGCGTGAGCAGCTGCTGAACGAGAGATCCTTGGTTCAAGTCTTCCCTCCACTGAAAATTTTACTTTCTTTATTTTTGCATAGTTATTATCTGTCCGTTCGTTCATTGACATCTCTGTTCACTGTAATAAGTTTAGTGTCTGTGTTTTGCGACTGCACTGCAAAACCGTGCGATTAGTAGACGAAAGGACGTGCCTCTCCAATGGGAACAGAAAACATTTGATCGTAAGGTCATAGGTCAACCGATTCCTCCACAGGAAAACACATCTGATATATTCTATACGGCACTGGTGACGGCATGTGCGTCATACGACAGGAATATGTTGTCGACCCACGTAACTTGTACACTTGGCGAATGGGTAAAAAGATTCTTCTACCTTGCCCGATTTAGGTTTTCTTGTGGATGTGATAATCACTCCCAAAAAAGTGATGAAAACATAAGAGTTTGTCACATAAACTGAAAATAAAAAATTAAAATTTACACTTGATGGAAGATTTGAACCTAGGACCTTTCGTTACGCAGCTGCTCACGTTACCACGAGACCACGGCGCTCCTACGTTACTATTGTCCTTATTGTTGCTTATGTCACCCATGGACTACTCAGTTTGTATATTTTGCTTATTTTTTCACAGTTCTACACAACTTCTTCCTGTTTTCTCAATTGATCTGTGTTCAGTTTTTCAAGGCCTATCCACTGTGCCAACTTATAACTAAATCTGAGGGAGGTGCGATGGGGAGGTTCCCTTGTAAGTACTCTCCTTCTCAAATATTGGATACATACCCGGTGTTACAGGTACTGTAAAACTAGATATATTTCTACTGGTAACAGACGCCGGTGTACTGAACAACATTACGTCAATATTACATCTTTTGTGGGTTCAATTTCCCCGTAGCAGCAGGTCAGATATTGGAGTGTGCAAGGCGGCCAGTCTATACGGCCACACGTCGTTCGCTTTACGGCCCAGATATAGCCGTGCAGAAAAAATCAGATCCTAAGGCTTGTGTGTGCTTGAGGTCTGTTCGACGGAGCGAAATCACAACCAACACACTCACGTATTTACATATTAAGGTATCACATATAAAAACGTCTGTCCTTGCACCTCTTACAGCCTGCACAGTCTGATTTATTAGCGTGCTGTCAGTTACAATGCGGCAAGACATGCGGACAGCTTCTAACTACAATACTTGTGTTACTGTATTAAACTTATAAGTAAGACTGAACGTCTCAATCAGTAAATTATGACAATATTTTAATATTTTAAATTTTGGTCGTTAATGTAAATCAAATTTTCGATGGCCCTGAAAGTCATTAGAATAGGCGACTTGCAACAGTAAAAGACTGTCTTAGCTGTTTCTTAATACTGATAAATGAACAAATGCATGTAAAAAAAAAAATCTGCGAACTCTGAGAAAACATTGAGGTTGTCAGCATGTTGACATGTTTTCCGATGACAAGATTTTCTGTAACTGTACGAGACCTGGCTTCCCTTTTTTTCCTCAGCCTGCGCTCGGCTGTGGAAATGGAAACCGCTGTGAAAACCAAGTAGCTTTTATCTGCAGCATTTAGCTATACTTTCCAGCTACTTCTTTATATAGTGGCCACTCCATCTTATACCTTTGTCGTAGAGTGGTATCTACTTTCCAATACGCTCGTCACAGCTGCCTGTGGTTTCCACCAATTCCCTGCGCTGGTCTGTAACTCGTTGTCTGTGTCAAAATTCTACCATCACAGACTGAGTTTAAGATAAGGTGAGAGGCGGAAATCAGAGCGAGCCGAGAGCGAACTGTTGCACCATCAGCGCATCGCCGAGCATTGTCATGAAGAGCGTGGGCTATTCAGAAAGTACCGATTGGTCGCGAAATTGAAACCACAGTGAGAATCCGATGAATCTTTTGTATCCCGCCTGGAAGGCGGCGAGTGAGTCTGCTCCTGTAAACCGAAGGGTAGGCCGAATGTAGGAAGTGAGTAGGATCAGGAAAAGGTTAAAATCTCTCCGTACTGCTCTTAGAAATGGTTTTACTACATCACAATAATAACTGAATACATAACTTTGCACTGAGGTGCGAAGCCTTAGACCCGTCGTAACTAGTACATAGTCTCAATAGGAAGCTGAGGTTGAAGCGATGTTTCCAGGCCGTCTGCTCTTGATGAAATGGGCAGAATCCGGAGCGGAGCTCCTAGAGCTTTTAAGGAACCATTTGCACTCGAGCACAGACGATATTTAATTTACTGAACCTAGATTATATGTATCGATTTTTTAAGACAAGAGAAAGCAGAAAAAGAAATTAACACCGCTCTCTTGTCGCAGACAGTAGGCATCTACATTCTTATGTCATTCGTTGCCCTAGAAGGACGTAATATTTTGTGTGGCTCCACAGTTAGCCATATTAATACTTATTTGCAGAAAAGAGCCGCAGAATTAATAAGTCGCTCTCATTTGTGAATTATCTGCAATTATCTACCTAGAATTTTTTCGTAAGTGTCATTCATATCGTAATGTACACTACTGGCCATTAAAATTGCTACACCACAAAGGTGACGGGCTAGAGACGCGAAATTTAACTGGCAGGTAGAAGATGCTGTGATATGCAAACGATTAGCTTTCCAGAGCATTCACACAAGGTTGGCGCCGGGCGCGACACCTACAACGTGCTGACACGAGGAAAGTTTCCAACCGATTTCTGATACACAAACAGCAGTTGAACGGCGTTGCCTGATGAAACGTTGTTGTGATGCCTCGTGTAAGGAGGAGAAATGCGTACCATCACGTTTCCGACGTCGATAAAGGTCGGATTGTAGCCTATCGCGATTGCGGTTTATCGTATCGCGACATTGCTGCTCGCGTCGGTCGAGATCCAATGACTGTTAGCAGAATATGGAATCGGTGGGTTTAGGAGGGTAATACGGAACGCCGTCCTGGATCCAAACGGCCTCGTATCACTAGCAGTCGAGACGACAGGCATCTTATCCCCATGGCTGTAACGGATCGTGTAGCCACGTCTCGATCCCTGAGTCAACAGATGGGGACGTTTGCAAGACAACAACCATCTGCACGAACAGTTCGACGACTTTTACAGCAGCATGGACTATCAGCTCGGAGACCATCGCTGCGGTTACCCTTGACGCTGCATCACAGACAAGAGCGCCAGTGATGGTGTACTCATTGACGAAACTGTGTGCACGAATGACAAAACGTTGTTTTTTCGGATGAATCCAGGTTCTGTTTACAGCATCATGATGGTCGCATCCGTGTTTGGATACATCGTGGTGAACGCACATTGGAAGCGTGTATCCGTCATCGCCATACTGGCGTATCACCCGGCGTGATGGTATGGGGTGCCATTGGTTACACGTCTCGGTCACCTCTTGTTCGCGTTGACGGCACTTTGAACAGTGGACGTTACATTTCAGATGTGTTACGACCCGTGGCTCTACCCTTCATTCGATCCCTGTGAAACCCTACATTTCAGCAGGATAATACACGACCGCACGTTGCAGGTCCTGTACGGGCCTTTCTGGATACAGCAAATGTTCGAATTCTACTCTAGCCAGCACATTCTCCAGATCTCTCACCAACTGAAAACGTCTGGTCAACGGTGGCCGAGCAACTGGCTCGTGACATTACGCCAGTCACTGCTGTTGATGAACTGTGATATCTTGTTGAAGCTGCATGGGCAGCTGTACCTGTACACGCCATCCAAGCTCTGTTTGACGCAATGCCGAGCCGTATCAAGGCCGTTATTACGGCCACAGATGGTCGTTCTGGGTACTGATTTCTCAGGATCGATGCACCCAAATTGCGTGAAAATGTAATCACATGTCAGTTCTAGTATAATATATTTGTCCAATGAATACCCGTTTATTATCTGCATTTCTTCTTGGTGTAGCAATTTTAATGGCCAGTAGTGCACGTATATGTTGAAATGAATACATGTATTATTTAATCGTATGCTTTTCTCTGTTTTAGTAGTTTTAGTCACTCCATTGTCATGATTGAAGCTGAGGTCAGATATCAGACTTTGTCTACAAAAAATATATAGTGAGCCCTGGCTGCGTTCCGTACATCTTCGGACGTGCGAAGCTCGATAAATTCATGGCGTAAATTGCATTTAATTTATTGTGTGACCTAAATGAACAATGCTACGTAAGATTTTATGAAACATTAAGAAATTCAATTCCAATCTTAAAGCCGAAACAAACTTTAATCTCTCAATTACTTAACCAAACAACAACAATTATTATTATTACAAATTATAATTATTATTGTTATTTTTATTTGTTAAACTGGCGACTGTGACAGGACTATTTGTTCTGTTGAGGCACAGTACGTAATAAACCAAATTTGGTGTTTGATTACAAGCTCTCCGCGCCGGCTAGAGGGCGCTGTCGTCGGTGTCTGTCATAGTGCCAACCTAGAAGAGCGCACTTACGTTGTGGCATCGTAGCTATCGATACCACAGAATCTTTGTACATATGTGTTGGGCAATATCTGTAGTATGCTTGTCGATCATGTCACATCACCCTTTTCAGTTCTGAGCACACACTGAGCATGTAAAGATGCATATAACAACAGTGTCTCGCACCAACAAGGTTGCCTGCTGAGAGGTTTCAGCTGATTTCACGCAACTTACCTATGATGCACTTCCTTCTTCATGACAACGAAGCACAATGAGGACGCTCCTGCAGTGGAAGTGTTTGACCACCCACCATACAGTCTGGACTTGGCTCCTTCTGATGTTCATCTCAGCTCACATTAACCACTGGATGTGAGGGCAACACTTTGACATATAAAACGAACTGCAGACCGGAGTAGAGAAATAGCAGAAAGTACAGGTGGCTGCCTTTTATAACGAGGATATTGGAAAGCTGGTGCACCGCTGCAACAAATGACTAAGTCTCAATGGCGACTATGTAGAGAAGTAGCTGAAGATGTTACAAGTAAAACATTTCTTATTCTTACTTTTGAAGACATTATCCGAAAACTGTCTTGAGCAGCTAAATCGACAGCCAAAGCGTAATGGAAACATTTTAGATCTGGTAGCCACGAACAGACCAGACCTCATCGACGGTGTCAGTGTTGAGACAGGGATTAGTAACCATGATGTTGTCATTACGACTATGGTTACGAAAGTTAAAAAGTCGGTCAAGAAAGCTAGGAGAGTATTCTTACCAGAAAAAGCTGATAAGCAGTTGTTAGCATCCCACTTAGTAAATGAATCGACTTCATTTACTTCCGGTACGATGGACGTGGAAGAATTATGGGCAAATTTTACACACATTGTAAATCACGCATTGGACAAGTATGTGCCGAAAAAGTAGGTTACGGACGGAAAAGACCTACCGTGATTTAACAGCGCAATTCGGAGAATGCTCAGGAAGCAAAGGCAGTTGCGGTACAAGAAAGATCGGGAGAATGAGGACAGGCAAAAGTTAGTAGAGATTCGTGCTGCTGCAAAAAGAGCGATGCGCGAAGCATTCAACCACAAACACAGTCATACCTTAGCAAAAGATCTTGCTGAAAACCCAAGGAAATTCTGGTATTACGTAAAATCCGTATGTGGATCGAAGGCTTCCATCCAGTCAATCACTGATCAGTCTGGCCTGGCAACGGAAGACAGCAAAAGGAAAGCTGAAATTTTAAATTTAGCATTTGAGAAATCTTTCACGCTGGAGGATCGTACAAACATACCGCCGTTCGAGTCGTACAGATTCCCGTATGGAGGACATATAGACATCCCTGCGGTTGTGAAGCAGCTGAATGGGTTGAAAATAAATAAATCGCCAGGTCCTGATGGGATTCCAATTCGGTTTTACAGGGAGTACTCTACTGCATTGGCTCCTTACTTAGCTTGCATTTATCGCGAGCGACTGAAAAAAGCGCAGGTGACGCCTGTATATAAGAAGGGTAGAAGGACGGATCCTCAAAATTACAGATCGACATCCTTAACATCGGTTTGTTGCAGGATTCTCGAACATATTCTGAGTTCGAATAAGCGCGACTGCTACGGTCGCAGGTTCGAATCCTGTCTCGGGCATGGATGTGTGTGATGTCCTTAGGTTAGTTAGCTTTAAGCAGTTCTAAGTTCTAGGGGACTGATGATCTCACATGTTAAGTCCCATAGTGCCGAGAGCCATTTGAACCAAGTTCGAATATAATGAATTTCCTTGAGACAGAGAAGTTGCTGTCCATGCATCATCACGGCTTTAGAAACCATCACTCCTGCGAAACGCAAGTCGCCCTTATTTCACATGATATCTTGCGAACCATGGATGAAGGATTTCAGACGGATGCCATATTCCTTGACTTCCGGAAAGCGTTTGACTCGGTGCCCCACTGCAGACTCCTAACTAAGGTCCGAGCATATGGGATTGGTTCCTAAGCATGTGAGTGGCTCGAAGACTTCTTAAGTAACAGAACCCAGTACGTTGTCCTCGATGGTGAGTGTTCATCGGAGGTGAGGGTATCATCTGGAGTGCCCCAGGAGAGCTTGGTAGGTCCGCTGTTGTTTTCTATCTACATAAATGATCTTTTGGATAGGGTGGATAGCAATGTGCGGCTGTTTGCTGATGATACAAGATGACTTGGACAGGATTTGTGATTGGTGTAAAGAATGGCAGCTAACTCTAAATATAGATAAATGTAAATTAATGCAGATGAATAGGAAAAAGATCCTTTAATGTTTGAATACTCCATTACTAGTGTAGCGCTTGACACAGTCACGTCGATTAAATATTTGGGCGTAACACTGCAGAGCGATATGAAGTGGGACAAGCATGTAATGGCAGTTGTGGGGAAGGCGGATAGTCATCTTCGATTCATTGGTAGAATTTTGGGAAGATTTGGTTCAAGGAGACCTCTTATAAAACACTAATACGACTTATTCTCGAGCGTTTGGGATCCCTATCAGGTCGGATTGAGGGAGGACATAGAAGCAATTCAGAGGCGGGCTGCTAGATTTGTTACTGGTAGGTTTGATCATCACGCGAGTGTTACGTAAATGCTTCAGGAACTCGGGTGTGAGTCTCTAGAGGAAAGGAGGCGTTCTTTTCGTGAATCGATACTGAAGAAATTTAGAGAACCAGCATTTGAGGCTGACTGCACTACAATTTTGCTGCCGCCAACTTATATTTCACGGAAAGACCACGAAGATAAGACAAGAGAGATTATGGCTCGTCCATTTCGCAACTGATTGGGCCATACTTTCTGAATAGCACTCGTACGATAGTTACATCATGCGGGCTGCATAACATCAGGTGAAACCCCTCAGCTTGACACTTCACACTTGGCTTGAGATGCTACTGTTCTGGGCATCTTTATGCGCTCGCTGAGCACTCAGAACCGAGAAGTGCGACGTGACGTAATCGACGGGCAAATAGAGACATCTGTGCAGAGCTTTATCGAATGTTCGCGGTGGTTTTAATTTCGCGACTGATCGGAGGTTAAAAAAAATAGCCCTGGTAAAAGAGAGTCGTTCCATACCACAGCAAGAGGGCACAGGTATGATCCGCAGAACATGCAGGCAACTAATTAACAGCGCACAGTCCGTTTAGCAACGGCCTGGGGACAAGAAAGGGCTGCCCCTCATCCCCTATTTCTAAGGGAAAGGAAAATATATACTGTGGCCAAGTGTTTTTCTTTGAAGAAAATGATTTGAAAGTTGGTATCATGCAGGTCCTCCAAAAGTATTAAAAATACTCTATACCCCAGGTCTACCTCGACAGGTGGCTACACTGAGTCACAGCGCCAGAGATGGCATCAAAGATTATTATTCCGCTGCCTCCATTGGTACAGTATTAGTTCAGAGGATGTCGAGAGCAGTTAAAAATGGCTCTGAGCACTATGGGACCTAACTTCTAAGGTCATCAGTCCCCTAGAAGTTAGAACTACTTAAACCTAACTAACCTAAGGGCACCACACACATCCATGCCCGAGGCAGGATTCGAACCTGCGACCGTAGCGGTCGCGTGGTTCCAAACTGTAGCGCCTACAGCCGCTCGGCCACCCCGGCCGGTTCGAGGACAGTTGTTGTTCTGTTGGGCGAGAGAACAGATGCTGTTCGGTTAGTGTAATGTATAGATGGAAGAAGTTGCAATTGTCAGGGTGTATTTGAGGAGATGGGCTTTTGATTTATGATGCTGGTGTAATGGAAAATTTTCGTCAAAATATGTGGTTCATGGTGTGGGTTCCTGTAGTCATGTCCTAGTTCATGAACCACGGGCAACGTATGAGTGGCCAAGTAAGTGGTCCCGACAGTCGGGATACCAGTTACTTTGGAATAAGGCTGGGCATCTCGGACATATTCTGAGTCGTGGTCACCTTTGTGCTCATACGGCAAAGACTACCAAATCCACCAGTTAGTCCCTCAGCCGTTAGGGGTAAAACCCAATGGGACTCGGGGCAAGTAAGGCTAGCAACCTGCTTCCCTGGTACTTTAAATATGATGCTGGCAACAATCAGAGCAAAATGCCTCGGACCTTTGGATGTGACGGAGTCCCACCTCCAACTGACAAACCAGGGACTCCAAAGATACGACTTGGCAAACAAATGGTAATGAGATGGGGAGCTATTAATATCAATGGGGGCTACTCTGGGAAGAAGGTAGAGCTGGCAAAGGCTGCAAGTAAGATGGGGCTGGACGTTTTAGCTGTTAGTGACATTCGGGTAAGGGGTGAGAAAGAAGAAGAAGTGGGAGAATACAAGGTCTACCTGTCAGGAGTCAAAGCAGGAATAGCACAATGGGGTTTAGGGCTTTACATCAGGAAAGAAATGGAACCCAGCGTAGTTGCAATAAGGTATGTAAACGAACGACTGATGTGGATAGATTTGACAGTGTCTAGCAAGAAAATTAGGATTGTGTCAGTATATTCGCATTGTGAAGTGACAGATCAAGATAATATGGATAGTTTTTATGAGGCACTCAGTGATGTAGTTGTTAGAGTAAAGGACAAGGACAGTGTTCTGCTCATGGGTGATTTTAACGCCAGGATTGGATAGTTTTTATGAGGCACTCAGTGATGTAGTTGTTAGAGTAAAGGACAAGGACAGTGTTCTGCTCATGGGTGATTTTAACGCCAGGATTGGATAGTTTTTATGAGGCACTCAGTGATGTAGTTGTTAGAGTAAAGGACAAGGACAGTGTTCTGCTCATGGGTGATTTTAACGCCAGGATTGGAAATCGAACAGAAGGGTATGAAAAGGTTATGGGTAAATTTGGAGATGATATGGAGGCCAACAGGAACGGGAAACAACTCTTGGATTTCTGTGCCAGTATGGGCTTAGTAATCACAAACTCCTTTTTTAAACATAAGAACATTCACCGGTATACTTGGGAAGGCAGGGGAACCAGATCTGTCATTGACTATATAATAACAGATCAGGAATTCAGGAAGGCTGTGAGGGACACACGTGTATTCAGGGGATTCTTTGATGACACTGATCATTATTTAATCTGCAGTGAAATTGGGATTGTGAGGCCGAAAGTGCAGGAGGGCAGGTCCATTTGTAGGAGGATAAGAGTGGAGAAACTTCAGGATAAGGAAATCAGGCACAAGTACATAACAGCGATCTCAGAAAGGTACCAGTTAGTTGAATGTAGTCAATTACAGCCATTGGAAAAGGAATGGACAAGGTAAAGGGACACAGTACTAGAAGTGGCTAAAGAATGTCTTGGAACAGTAGTGTGTAAAAGCAGGATGAAGCAAACAGCTTGGTGGAATGATACAGTCAAGGCAGTCTGTAAAAGGAAAAAGAAGGCGTATCAAAAATGGCTACAAACCAGAACCCAGGTAGACAGAGAAAGTTATGTTGAAGAAAGAAACAAAGCCAAACAGATAATTGCAGCATCCAAGAAGAAATCGTGGGAAGACTTTAGAAACAGGTTGGAGACTATGGGTCAAGCTGCTGGAAAACCATTCTGGAGTGTAATTAGCAGTCTTCGAAAGGGAGGTAAGAAGGAAATGACAAGTATTTTGGACAGGTCAGGAAAACTGCTGGTGAATCCTGTGGATGTCTTGGGCAGATGGAGGGAATATTTTGAAGAGTTTCTCAATGTAGGTGAAAATGCGATCAGTAATGTTTCAGATTTCGAGGTAGAGTGGGATAGGAATGATGATGGAAATAGGATCACATTTGAGGAAGTGGAAAAAATGGTCAATAGATTGCAGTGCAATAAAGCGGCTGGGGTGGATGAAATGAAGTCGGACCTCATCAAATACAGTGGAATGTCAGGTCTTAAATGGCTACACAGGATAATTGAAATGGCCTGGGAGTCGGGACAGGTTCCATCAGACTCGACAAAAGCAGTAATCACACCAATCTTTAAACATGGAAACAGAAAAGATTGTAACAACTACAGAGGTATCTGTTTAATCAGCGTTGTGGGTAAAATCTTCTCAGGTATTGTTGAAAGGAAAGTGCGAGTATTAGTTGAGGACCAATTGGATGAAAATCAGTGTGGGATTAGGCCTCTTAGAGGTTGTCAGGACTAGATCTTTAGCTTACGGCAAATAATGGAGAAGTGTTATGAGTGGAACAGGGAATTGTATCTATGCTTTATAGATCTAGAAAAGGCATATGACTGGGTTCCTAGGAGGAAGTTATTGCCTGTTCTACAAGATTATGGAATAGGAGGCAAACTTTTGCAAGCAATTAAAGGTCTTTACATGGATAGTCAGGCAGCAGTTAGAGTTGACGGTAAATTGAGTTCATGGTTCAGAGTAGTTTCAGGGGTAAGACAAGGCTGCAACCTGTCTCCACTGTTGTTCATATTATTTATGGATCATATGTTGAAAACAATAGACTGGCTGGGTGAGATTAAGCTATGTGAACACAAAATAAGCAGTCTTGCATATGTGGATGACTTAGTTGTGATGGCAGATTCGATTGAAAGTTTGCAAAGTAATATTTCAGAGCTAGATCAGAAATGTAAGGACTATGGTATGAAGATTAGCATCTCCAAAACGAAAGTAATGTCAGTGGGAAAGAAATATAAACGGATTGAGTGCCAAATAGGAGGAACAAAGTTAGAGCAGGTGGACAGTTTCAAGTACTTAGGATGCATATTCTCACAGGATGGCAACATAGTGAAAGAACTGGAAGCGAGGTGTAGCAAAACTAATGCAGTGAGTGCTCAGCTACGATCTACTCTCTTCTGCAAGAAGGAAGTCAGTACCAAGACTAAGTTATCTGTGCACCGTTCAATATTTCGACCAACTTTGTTGTATGGGAGCGAAAGCTGGGTGGATTCAGGTTACCTTATCAACAAGGTTGAGGTTACGGATATGAAAGTAGCTAGGATGATTGCAGGTACTAGTAGATGGGAACAACGGCAGGAGGGTGTCCACAATGAGGAAATCAAAGAAAAACTGGGAATGAACTGTACAGATGTAGCAGTCAGGGCGAACAGGCTTGGATGGTGGGGTCATGTTACACGCATGGGAGAAGCAAGGTTACCCAAGAGACTCATGGATTCAGCAGTAGAGGGTAGGAGGAGTCGGGGCAGATCGAGGAGGTACCTGGATTCGGTTAAGAATGATTTTGAAGTAATAGGTTTAACATCAGAAGAGGCACCAATGTTAGCACTGAATAGGGGATCATGGAGGAACTGTATAAGGGGGGGGGGCTATGCTCCAGACTGAACGCTGAAAGGCATAATCAATCTTAAATGATGATGATGATGATGATGATGAAAAGGTATTACAGTTTTCTTTAATGACAATGCCTCTTGCTCACAGGTACAGTCAACAAGGCATCTGGCTCGTGTTCATTTATTAGACTTGTAATTCTGGTTTCTATGTGCAATTATACTATTTCTGGTTTTTCAATTAGTTCATTGTAAATGGTGTTTAAAATATTTTGTCGTATTGAGAAAGAACCGAGCCAGATACATATACGTTAAGTCACACTGCCCCACACAGAACAGTTACACTTGTGCTTTGTTGTTTCGCAGCTTTTATATTTCCAGGGGACTTAATTAATCAATTGTGTTAATGGAAATTCCTTGTCATTCATTATTTTTATTTTATGCAGTCAGATTGCGTGCTAATACTAGTCAGGGCCAACCGGTTACGAGACTTCGTAACCGGTCACACAGCTACTAAAATTATTGCATTTTTTCTTTTAATTAGGCCCCTCATGCAACCTTCGTATGGGTGCCCTTGCGCTGCAATGAGAAAGGTACTTTCTGGAAATTAAACGCGTACGGTGTTTTATTGGTGGGGTCGCACGTGTAGCTCACCCGTCTTTCTCTGGAAACGGACGACCTCAGGGGTGGCGCTGCTAGAGCCCTGGAAGTTTCTGCGCTGGAGCCGGCGCGTGCGTCCTTGACCTGTCGCTCCGGCTGCTCTGGAACATTCGGCGGGCACGCGCGCTGCGCGGCGGATGGCCGCTGCGCCAGGCGCAGCCGCTTCTGGGAATCCCCGGGCCGGCTGCAAGAGCTCCCGCCGCCCCCTCCCACGAGCCGCTGCCGACGTCACCCGCGCTTAGGGCCGCGTGTGAGGCTAGCGGGCGCTTCGGGGAATTCCCGGGCCAGCAGATCGCCGCCGCAGCAGCCGTCCTTCACCTTTCGACCTCTGTTGTCCTCTTTTCTGATTGGCCAGAGCTCCGCGTGTGGGCGGAGCCCTGGAGAGCTCGGACGTGCCCAGCTCCCGGTCTTCTTTTATTGTTCAGCTGTCCTCGACACGTGCTGCTACCGGCAGCGAGCAACGCTTCGATTCGCTGGTTGGCGCCCTCGTCTGATGTGTGGCGGAGCTCGGTCCACACAATAGATTAGCCTGATCAAATCATTTCTGGAGAAAACCGGAACGCAATCAACTCTGATCCAGTGGACTCCGCGACTCCCAAATTTAACAAGGGCTTTTTAAAAAAAAATTTAAAGTTTTAATATTAATGTTGTGTTAATATATTTTGTTATCCTGACGATAGCCTATTTACAGTTAACATAAAGGATAGAAGCGAAAAACTTTGAACATAGCTGCTAAGGTCCAGTGACTGTGTCACAATTATATTAGAACAAATTTCACTCTGCCGTCCACCGAGCCACCTCTATACCCCTTTCCACAGAAAAGTTTAATGAGGAGATTAATTTACTTAAAACCGTAGCAGTCAATAATGAATATACGCCTAACATAGAGGACGATATCCTAGAAAAGAAAACTGCAAGAACTACCACGTTCAACACCTCACGCGCTGAAATTAACCCAAAAAAACGTTTTTCTATTACTTTCATAGGACCCATTTCCTATCAGATTCAGTGCATGCTTCGCAACAAATACAACTGCAATGTTGCCTTCTCTACTAATAATAATCTGAAGAGAAACTTCATTCATAATTTGAAATCCATTCGCTCCCCTACAGAAAGTTCTGGCGTTTATAAGATCATTTGTGACACCTGCTCTTCCTATTATTTGAGAAAGAACGGCACCAGTCCCCTAAATTCATCCTTAGCCGATTATCTCTTAATTACTGGACACGTGCCTAAAGCCACAGACGATAGCAATATTCTGCATACCGAAAAGAAGGGGCGTAGGTTAGATGTTTTAGAGGAATTGGAGATTTTCAAACATCTCTCTCGTCATGATGGCCTCATTCTCAACGAACAGCTGCAGCTGCGAAATAAAAATTTTTCGACTGTATAAATCCTTTGCTTGATCTTTGATTTAGATTTCCTCATGCGATTTGCTGAAATGTCGTTTTCCTGTTACATCTTTGCTGTTTTCTTATATGTCATTCCAGACGTTTTTTTTACGTTACAAAATGTATCTCTGTTTTAGTGCTTACGTTATGCCTGAATCAGCTTCATCACAATTTCGTGTGTCTAATTTTGAATGTACAGTAGCCTAGTTGTTTGTGCGGCTACTAGATGGCGCTCGTAGCAACACCATGTTATTTGCCCACACTTTCTAAAGTGGGCACCTCAGTCTTGTTGCAACCCTTGTTCACTCAAGTACGAGCAGCCCTTAGCGGTTCGCCATCTTATTTACAACTATTCATGACGTCGCCTTTCCGGCTTAGATTTTTTAAAATGTGACTTTTAAGTACTGCATCTCTTTCCAGTCGGTACAAAATCTAATTTTAAAAAAATGGTTCAAATGGCTCTGAGCACTATGGGACTCAACTGCTGAGGTCATTAGTCCCCTAGAACTTAGAACTAGTTAAACCTAACTAACCTAAGGACATCACAAACATCCATGCCCGAGGCAGGATTCGAACCTGCGACCGTAGCGGTCTTGCGGTTCCAGACTGCAGCGCCTTTAACCGCACGGCCACTTCGGCCGGCATCTAATTTTATTAATGTATTATATACCTAATATGTTTTAGAACACTTAGTTTAATTCTGAAGACGACGCTCATAGTAGCGCCGAAACCAGGTCAATTTTGCCTTAATATTTGTGACCGAGGGTTTATTTGTTCTAAAATACGGATAGAAGCGAATTTACTCTGTCTTATCTCCACTTTGCTCTCATTTATTTCCACAACATCTGTTTCATTACTGATATTTAATATTCACAACAAAAAATAAGTTTACTATGTTTTTTTTCGAAATATTATAGCCATGGAGTTTTTAATAATATTAAATTAACGTAAGCTTTAAATAATAGTAAGCGCCTGTAGATGGGATTGACTGTTCTAGGAAAAAAAGAATATTTTGCGTTCCTTCCAGCCTTCTCGATCAAGTCTCCGTTCTTTGACACAGTCGATTTTGTACTTGTTCAGGATCTGTAGCATCGCTTCAAGTGAGAATTCTCTTCCTTTCATTGTACCACTGGATATTCATGGAACAAACTAATCATTCTACATTGGCGTTATGGGGTGGCATTGCAAACAAATACCTTGCAAATACTACCATCTCAGAGTACTGCTGAAAATGATCACACAACTTTTTAAAAAACTCACCCGCTTCCCATGACGCCTTCATTTTCATCAGTCCACTTGTGAAGATTTCCTTCAACGAAATTTGTCAGTATCCTGAATCGCTCAAAGAGAACAGAGTCATCGATTTCAGTTTTTCCCCTATCAAGTAAGAAACTGTCTCTTCAACACTCTCCTCAATAACATCCAATCAGACGCCGGCAGTAATGCTGATTATGGGGTGCCCAACTTGCTCAGATATTCTATACCAGTTACATGGAAATTGTCAACTTCATCTTTAAAGTCCTTTTCTGCTGATTGTTTCACTTCTGCTCTTTTAATAACAGATTTAAGATTAAAACAAAAGAAGTGTTGCTCTTTTCCTCTTAGTAACAGTTTCGATAGTATGCTTCAGGACATCTTTTACCTCTGTTACACTTTTCGTGCTCCCCTCAATTTCTGTAATTCCTATCTGCAAAGTTTTAGGCCGGATACGAATGAATCACAAATAGGTTTTGATGTGTCGACAGAAGTGCCGACACAGTGTGGTTTGAGGGGACCGCAATGCAAGCTATTAGCTCACGCAGGATGCCGTGAGGTCTGAAACAGGATACCTAATGAATGCTATAAAGAAAAGTACGTAGCTTTTGGAATACTTAACTTTAATTCATCCTTGTTGTATACATCGTTCTTGATGAGACGTGCTTTATACGATAAGTATCAATTGCTATGTAAGGCTAATGGCGCCTTGCTAGGTCGTAGCCATGGACTTAGCTGAAGGCTATTCTAACTATTTGCTCGGCAAAGGAGCGAGGCTTCGTCAGTGTAGTCGCCAGCAAAGTCGTCCGTACAACTGGGGCGAGTGCTAGTCCGTATCTCGAGACCTGCCTTGTGGTGGCGCTCGGTCTGCGATCACTGACAGTGGCGACACGCGGGGCCGACATGTACTAATGGACCGCGGCCGATTTAAGGCTACCACCTAGCAAGTGTGTTGTCTGGCGGTGACACCATAGGTTTCATTTAAAGGACGGTTAAAAAATTGAACCAATACTTTGGCTGCTTTGTTCTCATTTCGGAAAAAATCTTAAGGATTCAGACAGCCCGATGATTTGTCCAAGTGAAGGAAGGGTTTGTAACCAACTGGTTGTCGAGTCACACATTACAGTCATTTATTCAGTCCCTTCATAATCAGAATATCCTTACGCCACTGTCCTAACCGTGTATATACAAGAGTACGAGAATAACTTCACAATGGTAGCTTCAACACCACAACTCAGATCATCATAGATGTTAGATTTTCATTGTGCATACTTCAGTAGTATTCGTGCAAAATTTTGAAATTCCGACAGATATTTCTGAGGAAGGAACTCACCTTCAAACGTTTGGGCTGAATTCCTTCACTAATACCTAAAACCTCAACAAGAAATGGAAATATTTTAGCAGCTTTATGATTGCTGGCATCGGTGGATAAAACGTAAAAAGAAGACATTTTGACATTCTCAAGGCTTTCCTTTAAATTCTGGGCAGTAACAGCTCCTTTGACTAAAAGGCTGATACTTTAGTTCTAGTCGAACTAAACTTTTTTGCAACGGAAGAATCATCGAACGTAACGTTCTTGCAACAAAGATAGTGGTAAATTTTCACAGCTCTTTTTATGTTGCAACGCCTGGATGTATTGCAACAATGCAGCTACTCTAGAGCCACACTACCGATCAAACGAAATTATGTTTCAGTGTATCAATACTGATACTGTGATTACTGTGCCACTACGGAGGCTAGAGAAATAGGCTACAATGTGTGTTTACAGGGTGTTTCAAAAATGACCGGTATATTTGAAACGGCAATAAAAACTAAACGAGCAGCGATAGAAATACACCGTTTGTTGCAATATGCTTGGGACAACAGTACATTTTCAGGCGGACAAACTTTCGAAATTACAGTAGTTACAATTTTCAACAACAGATGGCGCTGCAAGTGATGTGAAAGATATAGAAGACAACACAGTCTGTGGGTGCGCCATACTGTACGTCGTCTTTCTGCTGTAAGCGTGTGCTGTTCACAACGTGCAAGTGTGCTGTAGACAACATGGTTTATTCCTTAGAACAGAGGATTTTTCTGGTGTTGGAATTCCACCGCCTAGAACACAGTGTTGTTGCAACAAGACGAAGTTTTCAACGGAGCTTTAATGTAATCAAAGGACCGAAAAGCGATACAATAAAGGATCCGTTTGAAAAATTTCAACGGACTGGGAACGTGACGGATGAACGTGCTGGAAAGGTAGGGCGACCGCGTACGGCAACCACAGAGGGCAACGCACAGCTAGTGGAGCAGGTGATCCAACAGCGGCCTCGGGTTTCCGTTCGCCGTGTTGCAGCTGCGGACCAAATGACGCCAACGTCCACGTATCGTCTCATGCGCCAGAGTTTACACCTCTATCCATACAAAATTCAAACACGGCAACCCCTCAGCGCCGCTACCATTGCTGCACGAGAGACATTCGCTAACGATATTGGTGCACAGGATTGATGACGGCGATATGCATGTGGGCAGCATTTGGTTTACCAACGAAGCTTTTTTTACCTGGACGGCTGCGTCAATAAACAGAACTGGCGCATATGGGCAACTGAAAAGCCCCATGTTGCTGTCCCATCGTCCCTGCATCCTCAAAAAGTACTGGTCTGGGCCGCCATTTCTTCCAAAGGAATCATTGGCCCATTTTTCAGATCCGAAACGATTACTGCATCACGCTATCTTCGTGAATTTGTGGCGGTACAAACTGCCTTAGACGACACTGCGAACACCTCGTGGTTTATGCAAGATGGTGCCCGGCCACATCGCACGGCCGACGTCTTTAATTTCCTGAATGAATATTTCGATGATCGTGTGATTGCTTTGGGCTATCCGAAACATACAGGAGGCGGCGTGGATTGGCCTCCCTATTCGCCAGACATGAACCCCTGTGACTTCTTTCTGTGGGGACACTTGAAAGACCAGGTGTACCGCCAGAATCCAGAAACAATTGAACAGCTGAAGCAGTACATCTCATCTGCATGTGAAGCCATTCCGCCAGACACGTTGTCAAAGGTTTCGGGTAATTTCATTCAGAGACTACGCCATATTATTGCTACGCATGGTGGATATGTGGAAAATATCGTACTATAGAGTTTGCCAGATCTCAGCGCCATCTGTTGTTGAAAATTGTAACTACTGTAATTTCGAAAGTTTGTCTGCCTGAAAATGTACTGTTGTCCCAAGCATATTGCAACAAACGGTGTATTTCTATCGCTGCTCGTTTAGTTTTTATTGCCGTTTCAAATATACCGGTCATTTCTGAAAGACCCTGTATCTGGTAGTGTTGTGTTTAATCGAGCGACATCGCTAGCAACTTTTACTGAATTTCGTTAAACATTTCAGCGCCCCGGAACCATTTTGCGGGACAGCCCGTTTTATAACCAAAAACCGAAACAATCACTGTTTTCCGGGACTTTTTGCACCATACTCTAAACTGATAAGTACAAATTCTCCCCCAAACACAACTAAGTCCTTTCTCGCCCTACTTTCCTACTGGTAACTTAAACAGCTTCTCTGTATCACTGAGAAGTTCATGGCGGCGTATGCATCTATAGTACCCAGGGCTGCATTTAAGAGATCAGTGCCTAAGTATCAGCATAGAGGCCCTCACCACAAAAAAGATTAAATGAATGTGGTAACAACAGTAAAAAACATACAAGATGTACAGGTTAGATGTTCAGCTTGTCTTTAGAAAACGTAAAGGTAACAGATAGGCAATTTTGAATTTTTATTTAATAATGAAAGTGAGACTAAGACACGTTCATAGGATATGTCGACCTGAAAAGGCATTGCAAATGGTGCAAGAGGTTCGAAATTCTGAGAAAAATAGGAGTAAGCTATAGGGAAAGACGGGTAATATGAAGCATGTACAAGAACCAAGAGGGAACAATAAGAGTGGAAGACCACGGACAGAGTGCTTAGATTAAAACGGGTGTAAGACCAGGATGTAATCTTTCGGCCCTACTGTACAATCTGTACGTTGACGAGGCAAGGACGGAAGTGAAAGAAAGGATAGAGTAGAATTAAAATTCAAGGTGAAAGATTCGCTGATGACATTGCTGTCTTCAGTGAACAGGATCTGCTGTATGACATGAACAGTCTAATGGGTACAGAATGTGTTGCAGCTGTGGCCTTCGGTCCAAAGACTGGTTTGACGCAGCTCTCCATGTTACTCTATCTTGTGCGAGCCTGGTCCTCTCCGAATAATTACTGCATCCTACATCTTCCTGAATCTGCGTACTGGACTCAGCTCTTGGTCTCCCTCTATGGGTTTCACCATCCATACTTCCACGCAGTAGTACACTACTGGCCATTAAAATTGCTACACCAAGAAGAAATGCAGATGATAAATGGGTATTCATTGGACAGATATATTATACTAGAACTGACATGTGATTACATTTTCACGCAATTGGGTGAATAGATCCTGAAAAATCAGTACCCAGAACAACCACATATGACCGTAACAACGGCCTTGATATGCCTGGGCGTTGAGTCAAACAGAGGTTGTATGGCGTGTACTGGTACAGCTGCCCCTGCATCTTCAACACGATATCACAATTCATCAAGATTAGTAACTGGCGTATTGTGACGAGCCAGTTGCTCGGCCACCATTGACCAGACGTTTACAATTGATGAGAGATCTGGAGAATGTGCTGGCCAGGGCAGCAGTCGAACATTTTCTGTATCCAGAAAGTCCCGTGCAGGACCTGCAACGTGCGATCGTGCATTATCCTGCTGAAATGTAGGGTTTCGCAGGGATCGAATGAAGGCTAGAGCCACGGGTCGTAACACATCTGAAATGTAACGTCCACTGTTCAAAGTGCTGTCAGTGTGAACAATAGGTGACCGAGACGTACAAACAATGGCATCCCATATCATCACGCCGGGTGATACGCCAGTATGGCGATTACGAATACGCGCTTCCAATGTGCGTTCACCGCGATGTCGCCAAACATGGATGCGACCATCATGATGCTGTAAACGGAACCTGGATTCGTCCGAAAAAATGACATTTTGCCATTCGTGCACCCAGGGTCGTCGTTGAGTACACCATCGCAGGCGCTCCTGTCTGTGATGCAGCGTCAAGGGTAACCACAGCCACGGTCTCCGAACTGCTAGTCTATGCTGCTGCAAATGTCGTCGAACTGTTCGTGCAGATGGTTGTTGTCTTGCAAACGTCCCCATCTGTTGACTCAGGGATCGAGATCCGTTAAATCCATGCGGATAAGTGCCTGTCATCTCGACTGCTAGTGATACGAGGCCGTTGGGATCCAGCACGGCGTTCCGTAGTACCATCCAGAATCCACCGATTCCATATTCTGCCAACAGTCATTGGATCTCGACCGACGCGAGCAGCAATGTCGCGATACGATAAACCGCAATTGCGATAGGCTACAATCCGACCTTTATCGAAGCCGGAAACGTGATGGTACGCATTTCTGCTCCTTACATGAGGCATCACAATAACGTTTCACCAGGCAAAGCCGGTCAACTGATGTTTGTGTATGAGAAATCGGGTTGGAAACTTTCCTCAAGTCAGCAAGTTATAGGTGTCACCACCGGCGCGAACCTTGTGTGAATGCTCTGAAAAGCTAATCATTTGCATATCACAGCATCTTCTTCCTGTTAGTTAAATTTAGCGTCTGTAGCACGTCATGTTCGTGGTGTAGCAATTTTAATGGCCAGGAGTGTAAATTGGCGATCCGTTGATAACTCAGAATGTATTCTATCAACCTATCCATTCTTTTGGTCAAGTATTCCCACAAATTCGTTGGCTCATCAATTCTACTCTGTACCTCCTCATTATTTACGTGATCGACCCATCCAATCGTCAGCAAACCTCTCACATTTCGAAAGCTTCTACGCTCTTTTTATTTAAACTGTTTATCGTCCATGTTTCACTTCTATACACGGCTACACTCCAGACAAATACCTTAATAAAAAATTTCCTAGTACTTAATTCTATACTCGATGTTAACAAATTTCTCTTCTTCAGAAGTGCTTTTCTTGCCATTGCCAGTCTACATTTTTGTCGTATACATCCACTTCGGCCACCATCAGTTATTTTGCTGTCAAAATAGCAAAACTCATCGACCACGTCTCTTTTCCTAATCTAATTCCCTCAGCATCATCTGATTTCATTCAAATACATTCCATTATCCTCGTTTTGCTTTTGCTGATGTTCATCTTACATCCTCTTTTCAGACACTGCCCATTCCGTTCAGCTCCTTTGCTGTCTCTGACAGCAATATCAATGTCATCGGCTAACTTCAAATTTTTTATTTCTTCTCCCTGAACATCAATCCCCACTCAAAATTTTATTTTTGTTTTCTTTACTGTTTGCTCAATATACAGCTTGAATCACATCGCCGGCCCGGCGGAGTGGCCTCGCAGTTCTACGCGCTTCAGTCTGGAACTGCGTGACCGCTGCGGTCACAGGTTCGAATCCTGCCTCGGGCATGGATGTGTGTGACGTCCTTAGGTTAGTTAGGTTTGACTAGTTCTAAGTTCTAGGGGACTGATGACCTAAGATGTTAAGTCCCATAGTGCTCAGAGCCATTTGAACCATTTGAACCATCCTTCAACTTTCCCCACAGAAAGAAATCTGGGGACGTCAGATCCGGTGAACGTGCGGGCCAAGGTATGATGCTTCGACGACCAATCCACCTGTCATGAAATATTCTATTCAATACCGCTTCAACCGTACGCGAACTATGTGCCGGACATCCACCATGTTGGAACTACATCGCCATTCTGTCATGCAGTGTCCGATCGTCCCGTAATTTCTCTTGTGCCCAGTGGCAGAACTGTACACGACGTTCAAAGTCGTCGCCATGCAATTCCTGGGGCATAGATATATGGTACGGGTGCAACCGATGTTGATGTAGCATTCTCAACACCGACGTTTTTGAGATTCCCGATTCTCGCGCAATTTTTCTGCTACTGATGTGAGGATTAGCCGCGACAGCAGCTAAAACACCTACTTGGGCATCATCATTTGTTGCAGATCGTGGTTGACGTTTTACATGTGGCTGAACACTTCCTGTTTCCTTAAATAACGTAACTACCCGGCGAACGGTTCAGGATACCGAACAGCACACGCCCGTTGGGCATTTTGATCACAACAGCCATACATCAACACGATATCGACCTTTTCCGCGATTGGTAAACGGTCCATTTTAACACGGGTAATGTATCACGAAGCAAATACCGTCCGCACTGGCGGAATTTTACGTGCTACCACGTACTTATACGTTTGTGACTATTACAGCGCCATCTATCACAAAGCGAAAAAAGTGTCCCAACTAAAACAATCATATTTCTTTACGTACTACACGAATATGTAATAAAAAATGCTGTTGATATCTGCTTGACCTATGGCAGCGCCATCTTGCGGGTCAACTATAGCGCCATCTGGTTTCCCCCTTCAAGCTAGACGAGTTTCGTTCTTTGTAGTTTTTTCGTTTGATGCTTATTTAGTGAGATATTTGGCCCGGTCACTATCAACGGACCACCCGGTATACTATAACTGCTCGCAGAACTGAGGCTAAGTGTCGTCTTCCTGTTATTCAGTACTGGTGCTGTCAAAGTCTGAGACCGACCTGACCCGACAAGCGATGGGCTGCTAAGTGAGTCAGCGTTGGCAGGGAGTGCTGAACTGTGTCTTCCTGGAGGCGCGCTGGTCGGTGTGCGGTCGATGCTTTAGGATTACACTGATTTGATTGAAAGTTCTCGTGTATTCTTCTTCCATTTCCAATCTCCTTAAGAAAAAGAAACTTTTCCTCCTCTTTTTCTTGTTAAAGATCAGGAAAAAAGTAAATGAATGATAAGGCATCGTTACTTCTCACCGTCGTAATAAACCTACAGCTAGAATTACGTTGGAATGTGAATTAAACTACCAGCAGCAAGATTCGATCCACAGACTTTATATTGCCTATCTTGCGCATGGATACTCAGTTTGTATATTTTGCTTATTCCACTACGGTCGCAGGTTCGAATCCTGCCTCGGGCATGGATGTGTGTGATGTCCTTAGGTTAGTTGGGTTTAAGTAGTTCTAAGTTCTAGGGGCTGATGACCTAGGATGTTAAGTCCCATAGTGCTCAGAGCCATTTGAACCATTTTTTTTTTTTCACATCGCCGATAGGCTACAAGCCTGTCATATTCCATTTTGAACCAATGCTTTGCACTCATACCCCTCTAGTCTCATTACAGCTCTCTGGTTACTCCAGGATGCCTAAATAGTAAAGGTTTGAAGATGGCTGCGTTGTCAGCGACTGTATTACTAAAAGTAATGCAATAACAGCCCTCGGTCGCAAAAGTGAACTCTTTTGATCTAGATTTTGGCAACTACTAAGAGTGCTTTCATCAGAAGTAAAACATTAAAATTGGCATGTCACGTATAAAATAAATATTAAGCGATAAAGCTTTAGTCACAAAATGTTAAGATAGAAAACAGAGAAGGCAAGCCGCAATGGGCTGCTCACATGTCGAGCTGCGGTAGCATCGGACGATGAGCCCACGTTAGCAATTACAGGCAGGTGAACATTACACCAAAAGTGCTATCTAGTAGCCGATAATACAAACAGGCTTTTGAACATTCAAAATATGGACAGACGAATATTATGATGTACATTATTTAAAACATTAAGTAAGAGGCAATATTTTATCTGACAACAGCAGACATGGTAACAATTTGTCTATAAGAGCTTAGAAGAACAGTTTTAAGGCCGAAAACGCCATGACAGAATTACGAAGGGAGCTGATTAACTCAGCGAGTAGAAAAACGGTATAACATGAAATGTAGTTAATGTAAACCACTTAATGAACAAAAAATTATGAAACGACTTAGATAGAGAAAATATTTCGGTAACTACACGAGGGAACACGAAATCAAATATCAACTAACGGCTTTATACCGTTGAAGAAGCTTTTATTACGTAATTGAAGCTGCTCATTAACAATGAGTCCGTCATTTCGAAAACAGATGTTTCAAAGTTTCTAATTCTACTCCTTTTCTTTTAGTGTTCAACCCTGAGGTTGGTTTGCAGCAGAGCACCATTCCTCTCTTCGCTCTGCCTTCCTCTTAATTTCCACGTACGTCTTACATCCAACGTTACTCATGATCTGTTGCATGCATGATATCCTTGGTCTTCCCTGCCGATTCCTTCCCTCAGTAGCTCCTTCTGCTATTGTTCCAATGATGTTGTTGTGTCGTAGGATGTGCCCTACAAGTTTGTCTCTCCTTGTTTGGATGTGCCTCCACAGAGATTTGGTTTCCTGTACCATTCTAAGCACCTCTTCCTTTGTTGCTTTGTCTCTCCAGCTGATCTTCATCATCCTTCTATAGCACCACATCTGGAGGGCCTCTAGCCGTCTTGTCTCTTCTCTTCCAATTGTCCAAGTTTCACATCCGTATAGAGCCACACTCCGAACGAAACCTTTCATGATACGTTTCCTTATTTTGAGACTGATGTTGTTGCTGGTGAGTAAGTTCCTTCTCCGATTAAATGCAATTTTGGCCTTTTGTATTCTGGTCGCAATTTCTTTTCGGCTTCTACCATCTCTTGTGAATTTGCTTCCCAGGAAAGTAAATTCCTCTATCACTTCCAGCTCCTCTCCTTCAATTCTCATTCTCAGAGGTTCGTATTCTGCTCCTGTACTGCATACCATCACTTTAGTCTTTTTCTTGTTTATTCTCATTCCATACTGATGGCACAGAATTTTTTCCATTGTTCTGAGGACTTCCTCTAGATCTTCTTTTGTCTCCGTGACTGCAGCAATATCATCTGCATAACGCAGCATGTCTATCTTGTGCCCATTGATTTTGATCCCCACCTCAGTAGTTTCTCGAACTTGGTCTGTATCTTCCTGGATGTAAGCATTGAATATAAGAGGAGAGAGAGCACATCCTTGCCCTACCCCTTTTCTAATATTTGCTTCTTGTTCCTGGTGACAGTTCCTAATCACTGCCACCTCATTCTTATACAAACTGAGTACCACACGGATGTCTTTGTGCTTTATTCCACTTTTCCTCAGCACTCTGAACATCTCTTGCCAGATAACGTTATCAA